>NC_065405.1:13412212-14012212 GCF_024362695.1 Pectinophora gossypiella | reverse complement strand
GGGAAATGGGCGTGACTTTATGTGTACATACATTTGTTCATTTCACCAGTGACATAAAGTGGATTAATACAAAACCAAGCAGCTTTTTTGTGCAAAATAAGTATGATTAATTGCTTTCAGATTTGATACCACTGAAATTGAAATATAATCCACCAGTTTAAGCCTTAGCAAATTACGACTTAAAACCGGATTAACCCCTTTTTAGGTTAACCCAATTCAGTGGTCTATGAAAACATAACAATACTAATAGTATATTACCTACAACTCGCGCTAGCAATTCTCAAGTTTTAATGTGAGATGTCACCTCACATTTTGTTATGTTTTCATAGACCACTGAATTGGGTTAACCTAAAAAGGGGTTAATCCGGTTTTAAGTCGTAATTTGCTAAGCTGCTGTTTGCTTGCTGAGGTGACATCTTACATTAAAAAAAAAAATTCATATCTTTATTACTCACTTTCATCCCCTTAAAAGTGATTTACGGGGTAAAACCTATACCATATTTTTCTCTAGGTCTGAAACTGAACTGTCATTTAAAGAGATTCAGTTATTTAGTCTTGAAAAGCTAATAAAAGAAGAAAAAAGTAAGGTATTATTTTTGTATTGTTACTGTCATTTTCTAATAATACCTGAATACTTTATTTCTTTCCTTTTTTATCCTTACTATACTTTCATCATCACGTAATATTTATTATACGGAAACATAATATTTATTTAAATTATAATAAAATTTCTTAACAGACATCATTACTTATTTATTGTATACTTATTATAACTTAATTTATCCAGGAATATGCCCTTCGTCGCCTTTAGGTGGAAAAATATATTATGTATTTGGTATAAATTATTATATTTGGCATAAATTGTATTTTTTTGTAAAAAGAACACTGAAATTGCTCTACTCTTATTTCGTCTTGACATAAATAAACGACAAATTCTTGAAATTCTTTTGAGAGCTTATGAATTTTCAGCAGCCTCGGTCGCAAACAGTTTTTAATAAAAGTGACTGTTTTCTTATAAGACACGACGAGTATTGCCGTTCTATTGTAGTCCTAATCGACTTTTGTGAAATACTTTTTATATTTACCAATAAAAAGTGAATAATGAAATGTTCCATTAAACTAGACTATAAATAATACAAAATACCAATAAAAAGTATACTAGGTGGGTGATCATTTCTAAAATCAGCCAGACATTTAGGTCGTACTTTCGAAATAATTCGAGAATTATATTATTAGTCTACAAATTTAAATCTTCGTGTGTAAATTAAAATTTAATGTAATAAACTTAAAAGTACGTATTCGAATCAGTCGTTCCTTAGTTATATCTTAAAAGAAATAATAATAAGTTACCCATTTACTTTACTACTTCAAGAAAACCATTCTGCTTTCTCAATTATTATACCTATAATAGGGTACTTTCCAACTAGTCAAATCAGTTACTTTTTACTAAACGTCAAAACATGAAATTACTATGGAATTTATTTATGAAAAAGCACACTGTGACATCATAAAAAAACGTGACAAAATGTCGCGCTTATTATTAAATTTTTTCTTATTTAAATTTATAAATAATTTATGTAGAAAAAAAGACTACGTTTTTTATCACCATCATAACCAGAATTTCATAATTTATTTTTGACCTAGGAAACTACCCAATAATAAGACAAGGGAGATCCAAGTTTCATCGGAATTTTCTTAATTAAAACATAGCTTTGCGTTGGCGATAGCTGAAATTTTAGACAGCAGGAATTTAATATTAAAGGCTTTCGCATATTGCCTAACAATTACCTTAACTCAAACAGTTGGCTCGCATAATATACGGCGATACGGCTCGCCACCTATCACGGTGGTCTAACGGTAAGCTCAGATGAAGCGTGCGTACTCAGTTCATCTAGCTATGCATGTACCTCTAACTAGCACAATGGGGAATACAGGGGAAACGCTAGTGCAGGGCCCGCTATTAACTTGTCTCATCTTGACTTTTATTTGGTAAATAAATTAAATAATAAATTATTTATTTACTTTTTTTAGATGCTGAATAAAAAAGTACATAACAATTTTGATACAAATTAAAAAGCTAAGAAAACCCAGCAAGAAGTTTTATCCGAAGCTCTCATAACCCTTTAACAATTGAGCTGTCAGCGATTGCTCTTGCTATAGTCTCATCATGAATGAGGGCTTGGCTCTGCGCCAACGCATTCCAGCAAACAAACCTTAAGCTAAGGCCACCTAGCAATAAGCAAGGTTCTTGTAGTGTAGCCTACAAACAAGTAAAGGCGGGAAAAAACATGTATGTAGGCTAATGGCCTTCGTGTGCCAGTGGTCCCGGATTCGAATCCCGGTGGGGACTTCTCACAAAAATAATTTAGTGATCCCTAGTTGTTAGGATATTGCGGGCTGATCACCCGGTTGTCCGAAAGTAAGATGATCCGTGGTTCGGAGGGCACGTTAAGGAACCGGTCCCGACCAGCCATTAGGAGCTTTATATGGCTCAATAGTAACCCTTTTTTGTTGTCGTTTTCGGTTATTGACCTTCCAACCCACACGAGAAAAGAAGACATATCTCTAAACTACTATAAGTCACTAAGCTTTTCACCTTAAATTGTTCGTTTAGCAACATCAATGTATTGTTCGGGGAGAAATTTCAGTATAATGGAATTGTATTACCATTATCGTGTTTTGGCCCAGCACGACACTTAGGGGAAATAACAGTCAGGTAGGGCATTGACCTTGCACGGGGACTTTAAGTGATAACCAATTTCGCGGGTAATTTAATATTTTCCAACAGTGAAATTTCCGGACTCTTGAAATTATTAATTTATCTGTATTTGATTCGGTATTTCGCTTTTTTATCAGCGTCTCTTGACCTGTAACTTTGTTGTAGAAAATATCATTTTTGAATGAAAATAACATAAGAAAAACCAATTTCAAGGGTTTATTTCGCAATGGTATAGAATAAAAAATAATTCTACGTATACTGTTTCCGTACTATCACGATAACATATAAAAAGAAAGAAAGAAATATTTACGACATACGATACAAGATACGATATGATTTTCACGTGCTCAGCGGTGAAGGAAAACATCGTGAGGAAACCCACATTCCCGAGAAATGCATTTTCCTATTGGGATCCAACCTGTATTGGGATGGTTTTCCCTTCGCGGATTGAAAGGTCAGACAGGCAGTCGCCTGTAAAATCCGGACTTGTCAAATTTTGAGGTTGGGTAAGCGGACCCTGTGGAAAACGGGATATAACGAGAGGAAAACATTTAATATCAGGCATTTTTATCATTTAGGTACTAATTATCAATCTTATAATAAGCTTTTTTACATAAACACATGAGCTTAAAATTTATTTTCTGATAAAAAAGAAAAAATATATTACCTGGTATTTTATTGTAAAAATTACTTATTAGGTGTTGTTAGTATTAAATTTCGAAACGACGTACGAAATGGAAATTATTACAATTACTTTTATTAAGTTAAAAACCGATTGCTTGTTTAACCATAAGGTCGTAGTCTGATTCTGGAAGAATAATTTCGGACAGACATAAACATTAATCAGTTTTACAATACAGTTTTTGCCAAGAACTTAACGAAAGACAAGAACAAAATGTTGTTTCTAATAAAAACAATAAAGTTTGGCGAAACTGGGATTGAAATACGGCTCTGTTGGCACGGTTCGATGTTTAAGTTATTAAATATTTAATTAAAACTCAGCTTCTTTTGGACGATACCAGGATTTATTGTTATATTCTAAATTCCAACTGAAATTAAAGTTACTATTGTTTATTTAAGTCACTGTGGTCCGTTGGTTCACCGGCTTCTCAACACTAACACAATTAGCTCGACCATTATAGACGTTGATACTAGAAAACTCGGTGAGGCGTGAATGCTTAGTTCTAGTACCTCTGACTATCCCAGTTGGGATATAGTCTAAAGTTCTTCTAAAGAACCTTATGGCCAAAATCGCCAGATTGACACATTAATTCTGGAGTTACAATGACATAGACAAGGCATGGAACTGCGATTAGGGTTAAAAATAAAGAGTTATTTATTTATTCATAGCCTTATATCAGAAATACAAGTTGCATTTTAAAAATAAAGAGTTATTTATTTATTTATTTGTAGCCTTATATCAGAAATACAAGTTACATTTTAAAAATAAAGAGTTATACTTTCTACCAACCTGCTAGTTGTCGTGTTGCACCTCTAAAAAACTCCGGAGCGTAACCCACGGTTCACAAATTGAGAGTAATGTAACTCGATTATTTCTAGTTACGTCTGTGGTCTGAGCCTTTTTCTGAATTAGTTCCAGAGAGAACTCCGAATGTAATGCATTAATCCTTGAAGTAGTGAATGTAGTCTGCAAAAGTCCCTGTGGTCATGTGGTACGGTCACGAGCATTAATATGTATACACTTTGGTACCATGTCACATTAACTTTTTTGCCAAATTGAACTGTAAGTCTCACTAAATGTCAAATATGTTAGTGTGACAGAGTCCTAAAGTGGGTACATTATATTGCTCATAACTGTACACCGGCTTGCTTCTCAAATGAAAAAAAAAAATAAACGGACCTGCACCAATGAATAAAATAATTTATCCTAAGTGCAGTTTTCACTAACACACTTGGTACGAACATTATAGACCATACGGCTCACCACCTATCTCGTTGGTCTTACAAAATCAAAACTTAGTTTATTTTTCGATGCCTGTACCTCTAACTAGCCCAGTTGGGATGTAGTCGTGAAGCTTATGTTATGTTTGTTTTAATGAAAAGCGCTGATCCTTAATGAACTGCGTCCGCGCAATCTAACCGCTTATACGGGAGTTAACTTCGTTAATCTGACTGTGGCCATTTGAGCTCTGATCTGGTGGTTTCCAGTGTCGCTGCCAGACGGTAATTCGATGATGTATAGTTTCGGGTTCGGCGTGAATGCTACGGGATTTGCAATGATGACCGATTACACGAATTACAGAGTGAAGTTTCTATGTTTACTACTCGTGTACATAAATAAACTCCTGTGGTCTTCTGGGCACAGGCCTCCCCTCAATCAATCGGAGGGGGTATTATTATTTTGGTGCAATAAAGTATGTTCGAATGAGCCGTGGTAGCCCAGTTTGTAGAACGCTTGCCTCTCACTTTGAGGTAGTAGGTTCGAATCCAGCACAGGCCTAAACCAATGATTGTCGAATTTGTTTAAGAATTCATGTTTGGATCATAAATGATTATCACATGCTCAGCGGTGAAGGAAAACATCCACATTCCCGAAAAATGCGTTTCGGAGGTATGTGACCAATTGTATTGGGTTGGTTTTCCCTTCGCGGATTTGAAAGTCAGACAGGCAGTCGCTTCTGTAAAAAACTAGACTTGTCTAATCGTCAGGTTAGGTAAGCGAACCCCGTGAGAAACGGGTTAAGGCTGGGGTGATGATGAGTCTTCTTTCTTAACATGCTCGAAACGATAAACAACTGATTCAGATTTTTTTTATTCCAGCACACAAGTGAAAAGAAAGGAAAAAATATTTATTCGATATACTTACTAATGTTTTCACAAGAGGAGCTCGGTGGCGCAGCGGTAAACGCGCTCGGTCTGCGATTGTTGAAGTTAAGCAACTTTCGCCAAGGCCGGTCATAGGATGGGTGACCACAAAAAAAAAGTTTTCATCTCGAGCTCCTCCGTGCTTCGGAAGGCACGTTAAGCTGTTGGTCCCGGCTGCATTAGCAGTCGTTAATAACCATCAATCCGCACTGGGCCCGCGTGATGGTTTAAGACCCGATCTCCCTATCCATCCATAGAGAAAGCCCGTGCCCCAGCAGTGGGGACGTTAATGGGCTGATGATGATGAATGTTTTCACATAATAAAAAAATAATACAATTCCAACTCAGCATAATGCCATAGCCTAGACTATAGCGCTGATTTTCAGTTGGAACCGGTAAGGTAATTAGGGAACACATTAAACAACAAGAAATGGACACGAATTCTGAGCACATTTTCTATTTAAGTACTTATACATTTTTAATGAACGTGCTGAAAAGTAAAATATATGTTTAAAAAAAACTAAATAAAATAAAAGATATTTGTGTGTGTGTGTGTATGTACCTATTCTTGTATTTAAGTATTTATTATGTAGCGAAAAAAATATATAAGTAGGTATCTAAGATATAATGTTTTATATATTTACTTCTTGAATTATTATTAGGATTTGTAAAAGTGTTCTTTTACTTTTATTCAGAAGCTTTTAATAGCAGTGCATATGTTATTATACGTAATATATGTGTTAGGGCAGAAGGCTTAATTGTGGTTTAATTATAATACTAATGTATTTTTAATGTGATTCAAGTGCAATAAAGAGTTTTTGTATTGTATTGTATTGTAAGGCAAGAGGGAAACCACTGCTGTATTTTTTCCTATAAAGTAGCATGGAGAATGCTACATCGACAAGAGCGTGGCTCTTAAATTAGTGATGATGATATGTTATAAGATAAACGATTACAAAACAGCATATATTTTTTTAAAGTTACGTCTGTTTGATAGTGAGTAATCTAAAACAACTAGAGATATCTCGGTCAAAGACCTTTCCTTCCGCGAAAACAAACTCTAACTCTATATTTCACTCAGATAGAGTTTTTCAAGAACTCAGACTGAGCGTAATATACGAGGGAGTAGAGTCGTAAATCTTTGGAATAAGGTTATTTTGGCAAGCCTTTGGTGTTCTATTGGACTATTAAACGATGCTGCGTTCCAAGTCGTATTGGCAACGTCAGATCTAAAATACCGGTAATATTGCTGCTCGGAGACGCAATCTCTGATCTTAATCACAGAATAGGGATTTTTCACTGCGTCAAAGATAATTTATAATAAATGGTAATCTAATCTAGAAACAGAAAACAGAATAAGGTCATCAAAAATCAATCTTCTCATTTTTCTTTTTGACTTATTTTCGAATTTCGAATCAAGTACCTAACAATTAGCTCGATAATTAAAACACATAATAACGGGTTCTTACCGCGTTTAAATGGGGATATGAGACTCCCGATATTTCGACACTGTTGCAAGTGCCATGATCACGGGATGACTGATGAGATTGGAGTGGAGTAGGTAGATCCATAATATTCCCCGTTATTTTATATATGTGTTTTAATTATAATAATAACCGCGTAAACTTAAAACAATGTATAATTAGCTCGATGTTGATCGCTTGTATTGACGACGTCATTGGGACAGTATTAATAACGAAATTCAATACAAAATTTTCGTTTTGGCGTTTCCTGAAACGTATTTCATTTGACTGAGTAGTATAACCCTTTTTATCGTTATTGAGAGGTTTGCTGCAAATAAAAAAAGAAATAGATAACATCTGGACTTATGCGGTATTCGTAATTCAAATCATATGTACTTGTTGCTTTTTGAAATTGGAGATGCCCCCTTAGAAAAGGTTTAGTACGATCTACTCTGAACTAGCGTGCGTGTGTGAAGCGATTGATGAATGTCGAGGAACCAAAATAAGTGTGTCAGGATCGAAGCAATTGGAATTCTATAGTCTCTGCTTACCCTGGAAATAGGCGCGAGTTTATTTATGTATGTACGTATGTTGTTGCTTTTTCTAGCCCTTCTAAACCGAGTTCAAAAAAGAAGGAGGTTATTGCGTCTTAATCTAAGGCTCCATATTATGCTGCCCTTTAGTCATATCTATAGCTGTCGTACGTCGTATCGTTGTCGTGTTTGTACGAACTCTCTCTCTCTTTATTTAAGAGCTGCGCTCTTGTCGGTGGAGTAATCGCCATTACTCCATAGATAAGGCGTGTAGAACGGTGGTTGCCTCAATCGCCTTCCGTTCCGCAGTACACCGACCAATTTCTCAATCGGTGATGTCTTCGATCGGTGGTGATTTCTTAATCGGTGGTGTGTAGCTAGAGCCCTACCAGAAACCATTTCCTCGGCCTCAAACCAGTACTCATGCCGCTGCTGCCCTGCATCAGGGGTGCGTTTTTGAAGTAGCGGCGCCTACTCGCTACGCCATAAGATCGTCATAGAACCTAAGTAGCATTTTATAGGTTAGCCCGTCCCAGTGAGCTACCCAATACGTTCTGCTAATCCAGTCGCTGTTTGGTCGGGGACTGCTTATTTTTATATTCGCAGCTAACCATCATATCTGATGGCTGTTCCACTATCCTGTGGACCTGTGGACCCCGTAGATGGCCTACAGCTCAGCCTACTACAACTTTTATACGAACTAAAATATCCATATTGATGTGGGTTGCCAACACATTGACATCATTCAATAGATTGCTTCCTACTAAGCGCTTGACACGACCGATACAAAATAAAAGGCCTCATTCTCGTCAATAGCTTTGTATAATTGCTACGTTTGGGGTGTTAACGACCTCAAAGCCCTTACATCGGTCAGTTTACCACACTGCGGTCTCGACACACTTTGCTCGGCTAAACGAGAAATTGTGAGACCCTCTTCTGGAAACAGTTTTCAATTGCTTTCGTGGATAGTTTCAAACCAATGTTCTGATGGAAACGCTGTGTTAGCTACGGTTTTATATAAAAAAGTGATATGTCTACCATTTGTCTTCTGTCATGTGTGTTTTGTTTTTATTACAAGAATTTTACTAAATGCGAACCTCGTCTTTTATCTTTCTACCTGACCAGCTATACAGGGCGTTAGTGACATTGGCGGCTCAATAGTAACCCTGACACTAGGGCTGATGGGGTTGGTAATCCACCTCACAACCCACACGATAGAAGAACTACACTGTTCTATTGAATAGTAGGTAGGTACTTCTAAGCACAGAAACATTAAATTATTCTGTTATCAATCTCGTGTTTCTTTAATACGAGTATTTTGAAGAGTTAAACGCCCTATTATTTTAATAATAACTAAAGTACTAAAATGAAATGTCCCAGGGGCTTGACCATGGTAATTAAAAGTTACTTCCATTAGGCTGGTTTAATTAAAGTGGATGATGTCACCGTATATGAATATCGCTTGAGTGCCCCTCCATATTTTGTTTTCATATTTTCCTTCTAAAAGCTTGTCATGTGGAAATCGATATGTACCGATAATTTTCATCCAATGAATATTGTATTAGGAAGGAAATGTTATAATACATATTGTAAGGAGTTTCGAAGCGGTTTAGAGGTCACATTGGCCCCGATTCCTGCAGACACCTAATCATTTTAAGTTATACCCATCGTTTTCTTATCCACCGAAAAAGAAAGGGACGGATGATTGAGATCTGTTAATTTTAAAATGAATGAGAGATCGAATGAATAACCCGGGCGAATAAAATAGGCATCTCGCTGATATGCAATCCATTTGACGTGTGCTAATATAAAATTTTGGGAGGGTTTTTATAATTTCTGCCTAAAATTGACGTGTGTTGTGCTGTTGATTACCCGGAAATAAAATTAGATGGCCTGTACTTGAGACCACCATTGGGAACAGCTGATTATTTTTCTGAATAAGAAAAATGCTAATCAGGTCTTGTAAATAAGTATTTATGTTTTGGTGAATTCGCATAGCGTAGTTTTCGTTTAATGGTTATTGGTTCAGAAGTCACGTAGAGCCGTCGCTCTCAACTATCGACACATGTCGATAATGATTAGGCGCAGACGAAGGTCGCTTGAAAACTTAGAACTTGGCTATTACCTGCGCCTAGAAATTTATATGAATACGCAATAATATAAGCTATATTATTGCAACATGAGGACGAGATAATACATCTGTATCATAACTCATAAGTAAACTCACGCGCGGAATCCCTATTGGTCTTCAGACACAATTCGGCCAATATGCAGCTTTATACTTTTACTTATACTTTTGGTACAGGCAGCGTACATCTGATAAAAGAAATCCGCTCGCGACAACAAACACTTCAAAACCCCGATACTGACCCCGCCGGTGTGGTCGACGATTTCCCTCTTTCAGCGCTTATTGCTATCGATTCACTAGAGTCGATTAATACTTTCAAATATTTTCCTCTCTTGACGACGCCCTGAGCCGAGGTTCACGCCTAATTGGGCACGCTCAGGCCTGTTGTTATTGTACTGTATTCATGTGTTACGTCTTATTGTTGAAATTTATTTCTGTGCAATAAAGTACCTATATTTTATTTGATGTCTTAAATTTGTACCGGATGAGAGCCCTCAGCGCCTCCCATTTCTCCGGCCAAGTAGTTACCATTTGCGGCAAACCTACAATAAGTCACGTCAAAAAAAAGATAAAAATAAAATTAAGCCATTTATGACTAAGACTGTTAAATTGTTCACCTTTGCCTGTCAGGACCACTTTACTTTTAAAACAGTTCTGTGACGGGAGTTAACTTAGGCGGATGGTAAAACCAAATACCTAAGCAATATAGCAGGGGTCGGACACTTCAAGGACTAACTTTTTAAGAGTACGTAGTCCAAACAATCCAGAAAGAACTGCCTGTGGCCACCCATTACTCGCAAAGACTTCCAGAGCTTGTTTTACAAACTTTAATGTATTTAGTTCTGTTAGACACTTTCGAAAGACTTCCGAAAAGTAGTGTTGCCGATCAATAGTTCGCCGATAGTAAGAATCTTATAGTTTAATCGATAGTTTCGATAATCGACAGTATCGAAGCTCACAGAAACAAATCTATCGATAGTATTGATCATCATCATCATCATGAGCCCATTAACGTCCCCACTGCCGGGGCACGGGCCTTTCCTATGGATGGATAGGGAGATCGGGCCTTAAACCATCACGCGGGCCCAGTGCGGATTGATGGTTATTAACGACTGCTAATGCAGCCGGGACCAACGGCTTAACGTGCCTTCCGAAGCACGAAGGAGCTCGAGAAGAAAACTTTTTTTTTGTGGTCACCCATCCTGTGACCGGCCTTTGCGAAAGTTGCTTAACTTCAACAATCGCAGACGGAACGCGTTGACCGCTGCGCCACCGAGCTCCTCAGTATTGATATTATCGTTTTTTGGACTAATTTCCTATTATTTTGTCCCCAGAAAACAACCAAAGACGTTTGCGTTCGACCACTGTTTCTTCTCCCTCGACCCTGGACTGCCGCACTTCGCCTCGCAGAAAACAGTGTTCGAGTGTCTCGGCCGCGACATCCTAGACAATGCCTTTGACGGCTACAACGCCTGCATATTCGCTTACGGACAAACTGGTAAGTGAATATCACGTTCAATTGATTATCACGTTCTAGAATGTTCTAGAAGTTTCTACTTTGTGTTCAGATGCGCCGTAATCCTGTTTTCGCGTGCATATTTACGACAAAAACGCGACAAATAACGCGAGGTTCGACCTACAGACGCTGCTTATTTATCTACGTAGACATAATTTTGCATTTATTTGTTGAAGAGATATTTGTCGCGTGTATGTAGATAATTGGTATAAAAGGGTTCATGAAAATAAGATTGTATTTTTGTCAGAGGCCATGTGTAGTTTCAAACGTGGACTGGATCGAATTGCGTCAACACACGGTCGCGTGGCGTCTAATTAAATAAAGGAGAATTAAATAATTAAATTAGTTTCTTCTACAAAATCTTCTAACACAACGAACAACTCCAAACACTTAGGCCCGTGTCAGTCAAAGTCACACGATTACCCAGAGCTTGTAGCTAATTTTAAATTCAATTTACATTTCGAATCAAATTGAAACTATTTACGTTAGGAAAATCCTCTTTATTCTCTAGCCCAGAATGTATGTATCAATTTTGTATTCTAGCCCGAAAGTTTATGTATAGGTTCGAATCTACGTGGCCCGTAACATTGTTTTGCCATTAGGATGAATTGGGATAGGTGGATCTATGTTGTCATCAAATTCAGCTTTGAGAAAGGTAATACATGTCCCGGAGGTGTGTTTGTGAGCTGGATTGAGTTATTTGAATATGACTACGAGAAGATAATCCGGTAAAGATGTATAATGTAGTAGTAGGTATAATGTAGTATAATTATGTAATAGTAGGCTAACCTAATTGTTTTGTATTAAGATCAGGGGGGTTGAAAAGACCACATTTAAGCAATTCATCTAAAAAAGCAATATTGCAATTTGACATTTGCGCATTTAAAAGTAAGTGCGTTACAAATAGCAACATTGTTTTTTAGATGAATTGCTTAGATGTGGTATTTTCTATCCCTCTGAGGGGTTAAAAAGGCTACATCAAAGGAAATCATCTAAAAAAAGCAATATTGCTATTTGACATTTGCGCATTTAAAAGCAAGTGCGCACTGTCAACAAATGTCAACGGGCTCTACAACTCAATTGGACTTTATGAATTCGTGTTTAGATCATAGATAATAGACATCATATAGGCTCGCTCCCTATTACATTACATGGGAATTAAACATAGCTGGCGAGAAGTGGGTGTATACCTTATAAAAACAATATAAAATACTTGTTCCAAAAAAGGAATGCAATATAATGTCTAGGAACTTGGTTACAAAAACAGGACGTACTTGCTGGGGCGGCCTGCCAACTTGCTGGGAGCAACGTCCTACTGGCACCAGACTAACTGCATCTAGCTGTCTAAGGACAAAGACACACTGTATCTGGGTATAAGCTCACGACTATATCCCAATTGGGTTAGTCAGAGGTACATCCAGCGCAAGATGAACTACATACCCACGCCTTATCGAGCTTTCTCTTATATCAACGTGGTAGGTAGTGAGCCGTACCTATCGCCGTCTATAATGGTCGAGCCAACTAACTGTCTTGGTGAAAAGTATATGTGGCTATGGCTAATAATATCAGTCTGCGAAACTGATTACAACAGCTAACCTTTTTTGTCTTCTCTTAAGTCACTTAATAGGGACAATATTTATTTATTCCAAATTCAAGTTACTTATTTACACACTTAAACACTTTTAAACACGAAATGACTTATCAATAATTAACAAAAATAATGCTATTAATAATAGATAATGTGAATCTCTTTACTAGAAGCATAGAATAAAGAGTAATACTACGTAAAGAACGGTAACTCTCCGTCCCGCACCAATTCGTATCAGCCGCTGACCTTACCCCCTTTGGGTCTTACTTTAGTCTTAAGTGGCCGCAAACCGCTAAGGAGTAAGGGGCAGAGCGCGTGAACTTTGTCTCGCTCGCACTTACGCGTTAGGCGTCAAGCGGTCTTCTTCTTTCCTGTAGGTAGTGACGTCCGACGACATCAACCCTAGTGTCAGGGTTACTATTGAGTCGCCATAGGCCCCTGATATGGCTCATGTAACGACTACATTGTTTTGTACTAACTTTTTTTCAGGTTTTATTTATATATTCTACTTTTAAAAAAAAACCGACCGCCATTTCCCTGTCATTCCGTAATCCTCTCTCGCTCACTCATCGCTCTTTCTTTCACACATTTTAACGTTCCGTTTCATGCAGCCTACTAATTCTTTATATACTTAGGTAAATAGTAGCCGTGACCGACTGCGTAACGTGCCTCCGAAAACGTAGCATCTTACTTTTAGATTGAGTGATCAGCCATAGCAGTGTCGTAACCAAACTCAGGATCACAAAGTGATTTTCGTGATATGACCAATCCGGACGAACGCAGGATCTCCGGAACAAGGCAGTAAGAATGAGATTATTGTGTGGAGTGTAGAAGCTGTATTTGTATATTCTACATCTAAAACATGCGATACACTAGTACCTACTGCAATACGGGCCTGAGCCGGGTTTCCGCGGAGATGGGTGGAGAAGAGCGGAGATGTGCGGATTTGACCAATCACAGCGTTCGAGAGAGCGAAACACGAAGACGCTCTGTCACTCTCTCCCGGTGACTGGTCGATTCCTGCACATCTCCGCTCCTCTCCGCACAGCTCCGCGTCAATGGAAACGCAGCTTTATAGTACGTTTCCCCGTGACCGGCTGAGTATGGCGTTTCTTTTGCCATAACGTCTGGCAATGGACGTGCTTTATGTACTGCACCAACATGTGCGCTGTTGCGTTCAGACAGATAAATGGGTAACGTCTACTCGAACCGTCTGCAACTTGAAATTAAAACATACATACATAAACTGCTTATATACGTCCCACTGCTGAGCACAGGCCTCCCCTCAATCAACCGGAGGGGGTATGGAGCATACTCCACCACGCTGCTCCAATGCGGGTTGGTGGAGGTGTTTTTACGGGTAATAGCCGGGACCAACGGCTTAATGTGCCCTCCGAAGCACGGAATCATCTTACTTTTTCGGACAATCAGGTGATTCAAGCCTGAAAAGTCTTTACCAAACAAAGGACAGTCTCACAAATTGTTTTCGACAATGTTCCCATTGGGAATCGAACCCGGACCTCTACATCGCGAGCCCAATGCTCTTACTACTAGACCATGGAAGCTGTCAGTTAAATAAAGCAACTCTCCAAAAGGGTGAGTCTCGCCTGACGCGATTACATTACCAATTCTACCTCGTATTGTGAAGATATTCAGCCACTTACTGTTTGTATAAATACAACATTCTCGCAAATAGCAGTCCTTGAACATTTCTCGTAATGCCAAACATCGCATCATACGTTTTGTGCGTCGTATGATAGTTACTGTGACGACAGACACGCAATAATGTGCGAATAACGTTTTTCGTGTGGGAAATGGACGTGAGAATGTATTTGCACCTTATACCTTACCTAAAAATATCGACCCCACGCACGCCTTCCAAAAGTCCGGGACTCCATAGTCCCGAGATATGGAAATGACAAACATAAAATAAAAAATAATAATTATTAAATAATTATATTATTTAATAATTATAATTTAAGAAAATTTGTTGTGTTCTTCTCTGTTTCTTATGTTTAAGGATTGCAATAATTAATGAATTAATTAACATACATAATAGAGTAGTTTCCAACTAGTCAAATCAGTTATGAAATTAGGTACTATGGAATTTGTATGAAAAAGCAACTTGTGAGCTCATAGAATAACGTGGCTAAATGTCGCACTTATTATTATATTTATCTCAAGTTAAATTGAAAAAGAAAACGTTTTTTGTCACCTTAGGTCTGTCTTTATTTAGTAATCAGAATTTCATAATTTATGTTTGACCTAGGAGACTACTCAATAATAATACTGTATGGTTTCTTTGTATGTTCCCTTTGCCTGTTTTATTGCGTATACCATAAATAATGACAATGTGTAGATATAGGAATTAAAAAATCAGCCAAGCCTCATTATAGTATCGAGTACTTAGCGTTTTTTACTAACTCCTTTAGTTTTTATTAATCGTAGGGAAAATTTGGAACTTCACTAATGTTTACATTTGAGCGTTCTAATACTCGTATCTTCCGCCGTGTTTTTTATTTAAATATTTTGATTATTGAGCTGAATAGGTTTCTATATAAAACTATGTACATTTTAGTAGTTTTAACATTAGTAACTTATAAAACACGGTGAGGGGTGTGTACTGAGTTCATCTTGCGATGGATGTACCTCTGACTATTCAATTGGCATATTGAGCATACGTATGTAGGTATCTTTTAAAGACTATCTTTGTGACCCGACAAATGCAAGTAAAGCGCAGGGGACCTCTTGGGACTTTTCCAAGGTTTATCTGACTAGAAGAGTGCTTTAAACGCTTTTTCAAAAGACCCTCCAAACGACCTTTTCGGCACACACGGATCTTTTATAGAAGCGAAAAAGATTGTAATGAATGAGCGGGAAAAATACCTGATTCCGCCATTTGTAGAAAGAGGATAACAAATCCTTGGGGAGAGTGCGTTTCGATGTTAAATCGTGACCCTCAAAATATCTTCAAAGGTAGACATACTTAGTCATTCCCACTACAAAATTACCTTCCATTCCGTCAATATATCTCTATGAAAACATACAGGAATTCTGTGGAAAATAGCAGTTATTTTATTATTACCTATGAACCAAATATGAATTCAAATACATAAAGTCGAATTCTGTGGTTTAGAGCCCGACCCAGGATTCGAACACGTGACACTAACATGTAAGTCTCGCATTCTCCGAACAGGGGGGTTATAATGGCCACATCGAAGCAATTCATCTAAAAAGAAATATTGCTATTTGACATTTGCGCACTTACTTTTATATGCGCAAATGTCAAATTTAAATATTGCTTTCTTAGATGAATTGCTTCGATGTGGCTATTTTAACCCCCCTCTAATCACTAATTCTCCGGAGCATTTATTTGATTTAATTTTATAACAAAGGATAACCTACCTACCTATGTACCTAGTTAAGTCTCTTTTGTAGTTGTTTTCTTTTATTTTGGTGCAATAAAGTACATTTGAATGAGCCGCGTTAGCCCAGTTGGTGGAACGTTAATCGAACTCTACCTTTTCTAATGTTACTAGCAAATGTAATACAAAATGCTGGCTATCGAATTATCATGATTATTATTTGTGCATTATAATTAATTATATCAACTGATGACGTGAAAATAATTTATTCCTAGGACAGAATTAACCGCAAAGCTGGATAACAATGCTGCAATGTCCACGCATTTAAAATTATATTATTAATCGAATAATAACATCACTCACGAAGTAGCTCGTGCTTCGTACGTCATCAATTAGTAACATAACAACGTTACACAATAGTTACGTGCAACACGCCTGTATCCGCGAAGGGGTAGGCAGAGATGTATAGTATATACATCCACAACTCGTCAGCTATGTTCAAGTCCCGTGTAAAATTACAAAAAAAAAAAATCAACAAAAGAGAAAATCAAAGCATTAATGTTTTTTTTGTTGATTTTCTAGTCTGTCTTATGCAAGTTCGGGTAAATCTCGAGAAACACTGAAGGGATTTGGTAGACTCTAGTGTAGTACATAAACTTAAACACAAACTCACGCCTATTTCCCACCGGGGGGTAAGCAGAGACTATGGATTTCCATGTATCACATTGTGTTATTATTCTGCTTCCCTCCAGGCACCGCAGACGTACAAGTAGCAACCAAACCTTACCCAAAACAACCCAATTGAAACAACAAAACCTGCCAACAATTCAACCCGACGAAGGGACAACATTTCTAATATATCTACTTATAGACTAATACGAGTAAGCCATTCGTTATTTTTTTAGTTGTGGTTTTCCCCGAAGGACAAGGCAAAGGGTTGTATGCGTACAGTCATGTCTTATGTTTTTTTTTTCTTGATGATGATTAATGCAACAATGAAAGGCGATGACGATGAATGATGAAACCTAAGCCCCCACCCTCGGAGCAGACTCCTACTTCGAAACCCAAACGAATTAACTCAAAAGTCCGCACAAACTTTCGAGGTATGAAGCGGCTTGTTGGCACGAAGCGAAAATAGGAACACTTTGTTTATTGAATATTTCGATATAATAACACTATCGCAAATGTTTTTCGACTAACTTAATGCGATCATTAACCACAAAGCACCAATTCGTATTAAATATTTTACATTATTCAATGAAGAAAGCCGTTCCAGTTCCCGCCAAAAGGACTTGTTCGTATAAATAACCTGCCTTCGGGCACCTGACGGGTAATATTGAAAATTCCTGCGCGTAAGTATGGAGGCAAAGGCGCGTGACATAACAGCCAGATGAAAACTATAAGCCGGGAAAATTGGGACGAGAAAATCTTTCGGAAACTTTGGTAATTACAGGGTGGTGTGAATTTTTTACTTAATGCTCCTGTTCAACATTGGTTTTCTTTATTAACATAATTGAAGGCGGAATTAAATCGATCGACTAATGACATCACTAATTTAGCCATGCTAATGGTGCTGGTTCCTGCAGACACTATCTAATTTTATTTTAAGTTATACCTGTCATTTTTATCCGCCGAAAAGGAAAGGGATCCATAAATTTTATGCTTGTCGAATACCCAATCATATGACAGGCATAAAATTTATGGGACAGACGTCAATTTTAGGCAGGAATTTTAAAACCCCTCCCAAATTATTATATTAGCCAATAACCCGACATAATTAAGTTAGACAGCATACGTCAAACGGGTTGCAATGAGCGAGATGCCTATTTTATTCGCCCGGGTTATTCATTTATTTTATTTACAGTTGTCCCTTTCCTATTCAGCAGATAAGAAAATGGCGGGTATAACTTATCTGTCTGTAAGAATTGGGGCCATTGTCACATCACTAACTTTCACTTGATAGTTCTATCATCAATAATTGTTAAACGTGCAACTGTGTACCTATTTTAGTGGGTAATAATGTAGAATACATAATAATGTATTCTAATAATGTATTCTACATTATTGAGGAGCTCGGTGGTGCAGCGGTAAACGCGCTCGGTCTTCGATTGTTGATGTTAAGCATCTTTCGCAAAGGCAATATATAGGCGATGCGACCCTTTTTGAAAGGGTAACCACAAAAAGTTTTCATCTCGAGCTCCTCCGTGCTTCGGAAGGCACGTTAAGCCGTTGGTCCCGGCTGCATTAGCAGTCGTTAATAACCATCACTGGACCCGCGTTAAGGCCCGATCCATCCATAGGGAAGGCCCGTGCCCCAGCAGTGGGGACGTTAATGGGCTGATGATGATGATGACTAGTTATAACATTAAGTACCTTTGTATTCTTGAACGTTCCAGAAATGGACCGGCCATTTCCTAGAAACTCCGAGTATTTCCTTAAACAGAAATATTTTCCGAGTAGGGCGATAAACAAGATTAAAATTACAAGGCGAGGAGAGGCGGGAACCGCCGTAAATCTCGGGGAAAACCGCGTTCAATGGCTAGTATTACTTTTATATAATATCTATGTGGGCTCCACTGGCCTTTGATCTTTAACAAACTAACATCACATTGCATCACGCCTGCATCCCTGAAGGGGTCGGCAGAGGTGTGTAATGTACCACGCAAACCTCGCGAAACGTCAAAGGTGTTTCATAATCTTAAAATGTAGGTAGATACGAGTATGTATTAGGAATTCTTAGGGATAGATAAACAACCCATCGCCTATATATATCGCTCATAGTTATAATAATCACTTATTTCGGACAAATTACAAATCTATGGATTTAATAAAAATAAATAAAATGTCATAAAGTTTGCACTAAAATAGAGTAACATTAAATAATAAAATAATAGTGGTTGCCTGTGAAAAATTTCCATAGAGCAATAAGTTTTCCTTTAACTCTAGTTTCTTCCTACTTCCTCCGTCAATTCACGGGTTACTAATTAGCGTAAGAGTAATTTTAGCACATTGGTGCGAAGTCGGTGCACGTTCAGTCTAAACATTGGAGTTACGATCCGTATATAACGAAATCCTTCATTAACGAGGTTCTACAGGTTAGGGTTAAATATGGTTATTTATATTTACACGACCCTACATGAATAGCTCACATGGAACAGATTAAAGAGAAAGCGAACGTCGTGTCTTATAAGGAGGTGAAGGAATTGATCTTTGATAGACAAGGATAGAGAATGCTACACCGATAAGAGCGTGGCTCTTAAAACTAGTGTGTGTGTATTTCATCATCATCAGCCCATTAACGTCCCCACTGCTGGGGCACGGGCCTTCCCTATGGATGGATAGGGAGAGATCGGGCCTTAACCCATCACGCGGGCCCAGTGCGGATTGATGGTTATTAACGACTGCTAATGCAGCCGGGACCAACGGCGTAACGTGAGGGTGCCCAGTTGGGTGCGAACCTCGGCTCAGGGCGTCGTCTGAGAGGAAAAAATATTTGAAAGAATTAATCGACCTTAGTGGGTCGATAGCGATAAGCGCTGATTGAGGGAAATCGTCGACTACGCCGGCGGGGTCGGTATCGGAGTCCCGAAGTGGGTGTATGTACTATACACTTCTGCCTACCCCTTCGGAGATGCAGGCGTGATGCTATGTATTTAAGATTGTAAGTACGTTCACATAGAAATTGGTTATGACGCGGCGCCGCGCGGTTTCATACAAACTCACCCCCGTTTTTCACATGTAGCATGAAGCTTATACTTCTAAATGGAATATTAAGTTGAAGTTGAAAGCGGTGTAAATACGCCTCGCTTTGCTCACAGTTGTACCCGTGTGAGTTTTCCTTTCTGTTTGAGTTATGTGTTCATTGCATTCACGGATTTAATATTCTTCGCTTTACTGTGTGTACGAGCGAAACTTCTGGTAATTTACTAATCACATAGTACTTATTATAGAGAGACGGCGTACGAGCGTAGCTGGTGCGACCGAAATATGTACAAAACGAGCGAATTATTTAAAACAACGACAGTATAATAATAATAATATAATCTTCCAACATCGTGCACTGCTTCTTTAGTATCCCGCGACCACAACTAGCGCTTGTGTTACTACGCAATGAACGGCGGGTAAATCGATGTAGCGGTCCGGGCAGAAATATTTTGGTGCGGCCACTTCACACGCCGAGGTGATTTAACAGGCGACATGCAGACTCGTGTAATTTTGTGCTGAGGGCATATATCCCTTGCTTCTTTGATCTGTGTTACCAGCACACGTATATTAATGTCCTAAAGCCGAGATTTCCTGACACCATAGTTAAACAATGGGGTGTATGGTCACGAGCATTAATATGTATACACTTTGGTACCATGTCACATTAACTTTTTTGACAAATTGAACCGTAAGTCTCACTAAATGTCAAATATTATGTTAGTGCGACAGAGTCCTAAAGTGGGTACATTATATTGGTCATGACTGTAGATTTTAAAAGGACGTTCGGTCTTACGAATTTAAGACTACATTTTTCATTCAAACGGTTTATGCGACTTTTCAGGAAAACTTAAAAGATGAATATTATTTTAAATATATAAAATAAGTATCTCTTTGATATGGCTACATAATATTTTGATTTGGAAACAACAAGTACTAAAATAGTATGTACTACGACGTAGAATTCAATCTACGAAAACGCTCAAAACTTAAACCTATTAACATAAGCTCACGAGTATATCACAATCAGGGTAGTCAGTGGTATGTACCACTGACTACCCCGATTACTACGACGGATGTCCGTTGTAAGATGAACTAAGTACCCACACCTCACCGAGCTTTCTGTTAGACCAACGTGATAGGTGGCGAGAAGTATCGCCGTCTATAATGGTCGATTTGAGTCCAGCACCGGGGTTCGAACCGGTTCTCTTCTTATTAATTATTATTCCGCGTCACTGGTAACATTATTTATTGTTGTATTTATTTTTAAATTTTACATTCAGCCATTACAGTTTTGCTTCCACCACAGATAAAGAAGCATCTCATTGTATCGCTTCGTTACACTCTTATTGTAAAAGCATTAAAGAGTGAACAGTTCATTGAACGGTTCATTAGATTCATTCACAAGATCGTTCATTCAATCTCGTAGCTATTATTCGGAGCAACGGCTTGTAAAAGGAATTGTTTAGAAAAAGGAAGATTTTTTAAATGTAGAGTTATTTTTTAAATGTACTGGCTGGTAGCACAGATTAGGTAGTTACTACGTAACCCGTAGTTTTGATTTTAATTAAAAATGACCAAGAAGTTACATAGTTTTTGACGAAATTATAATTAATAAGTGATACATACACGCACATAAACTCACGCCTATTTCCCACCGGGGTAAGCAGAGATTATGGAATTCCATTTGCTTCCTCCACATTCATCAATCGTTTCATACACGCACGCCAGTTCAGAGTAGATCTTACTGAACCTTTTCTAAAGATATCTCCAATTGGGTCAATGTAAGTCCTTCTAGATCTTCCTCTGCCAGCCCCACCACAAAAAAAAAGTAATTAATTAATAAGTGATTTATTGTATATTTGCTGAAAAGGCACTAACTTTTTGGCCAGACAAATTTTGCCGGTATAAAGCTCTACCGTACTTAAAAAAAGTGCAATATCCAAAATAAGTTAATGCGTTTATTTATCAACATTGTATGCATACTAAGTATGTAAACAGATGGAATGTACATACCGTAAAGTACATTAACGCCTAAAAAAAGGAAATTTGGGCGTAAAGTATGCAATTTGCGTCAGAATGTATCAAATAAATGGGCCCTGTACAAGCAGTTATATTAACGCTGGTAATATTAAATTTTAGCCGTCAGTGAAGTATGTTGCGAACGTGCAGAGTATTTATTTATTCATTAAATGTAATACGTTAATGCGAAGTGATGTTCTGTTAATTTGTACTAGAGAGAACGCCTTAAAGCCGCAAACGAAACATGGCTGCGGTGGTAGCGGAAGCCAATGGTGCTGATTTCAGTACGGTCACGAGCATTAATATGTATTCACTTTGGTACCATGTCACATTAACTTTTTTGACAAATTGAACTGTAATTAAAGCACATAATAACGGGTTCTTACCGCGTTTAAATGGTGGTGGTGGTGGTGGTTTTAATGGTGTTGTAAAAAGCTTGACACGGCCTAATGTGGTGAAAAAACGTGAGGACACAGTGAGTGCGGTTTGTCGTAGTGAGTTTCGTGCGAGTTCAGATGGTTCCGAACATTCCGATATCAAAAACATAAACAAACGGCATAGAAAGAGGGTAGACAGATATGTCTGCCAAATTATGGATCTACCTACTCCACTCCAATCTCATCAGTCATCCCGTGATCATGGCACTTGCAACAATGTCGAAATATCGGGAGTCTCATATCTCCATTTAAACGCGGTAAGAACCCGTTATTATGTGCTTTAATTATGATAATAACCGCGTAAACTTAAAACAATGTATAAATTGAACTGTAAGTCTCATTAAATGTCAAATATGATAGTGCGACAGGGTTCTTAAGTGGGTACATAATATTGCTCATGACTGTACATACCATCTAATTTTATCTTAAGTTATACCTGTCATTTTCTTCATCATCACTAATTTAAGAACCACGCTCTTGTCGGTGTAGCATTCTCCATGCTACTTTTTAGGGAAAACAGAGCAATGGTTTCCCTCTTACCTTCTGTCCCGCATTACTCTGTCCGACACGAGTGGGATGGCGCCCAGAGTAGTCTGTTTCAAAGCCGTAATAGGACTCCTCCTCCGCCTCTGAATAGTACTGACAGACTGCTGCCCTCTATCAGTTTCCAGGTTACAATTCCTGTGACTCGCCTCTTCCGTCCTGCATTGCCGTACCGATGGCTCCCATCTCCGGCTCTGCAACCGTTGAGGTTTTCATTTTCTTATCCGTCGAAAATAACGGGATCTCGCAGAATTGATATTTCCAATCCCTCGGGAGACGGGATTGTATTCTTTAGTCCGGGGTGTGCAAATCAAGTAGTAGTAGGTACGTAAGGTTTACTACAAACTAGGCGAGAATTTAATCATCGCACGTCCCGTGTGAAGCGAGCTACATGAAGCCTGGAGTGCATTAAGGTTTCAGAATCAATTTCCTCTCTTCTCCCCCACTCCCCCGCACCGACGCCTTCAGGAAATTAATGAATCACGGTACGAATTGCTATCAGTTATACAAACAATTTTAATAACTCAACACAATTTATGTTTTAGTTAGACCTACTCGGCCAATCGTGTAATAATAATCAATTCCGGTCATGTTTCTGATTTGCTGATAAATTATCTGGCAGATAAGAGTAGATGGGGGTGTATAGAGGCCACATTGAAGCAATTCTTCTGAAATAAAAAAAAAGCAATATTGTATCGCGCACTAACATTTAATATGCGCAAATTACAAATTGCAATATTGTTTTTTTTTCCGGCAGAATATAAAATTTGATACATGTGATTTTAAATGGTATTCTAAACAAAATCATAACTCTTAAGGAGTCCAACGCCCATCATGATGGAGTAGAGGGCATACCTTATTAGGTGACTTACATTACATGCTAGGGTTGACTTGACAATCTTACCTATTTGTTAAGATTTAAACATACTTAGCTCGACCGTTATAGACGGCTCACCAGCTTAACGCGTTGTTCTAAGAGAAAGCTCAGTGAGGCGTGGGTACTTACTTCATTTTGTGATAGATGTACCTCTGGTTACGAGTACCCCACTTAGGATATAGTCGTGAGCTTATGTTTATGTCAACATGCTTTAAAAAAAAACGTATGCTACATATAGGTATAAACATTGAATACTCTCAAATAGTTCGATAGTATGGAACTTCATAATTATTTTCCAAAGTACGTTCAGAAGCCTAAGTGTTTCCGTTAAAATCGAAAGTAAGTATCTAACTGGCCGTTATAAATGGGCTCTACATGGAATATTTAAGTTTCAAAACGTCCGCTGTAAAATTGAACGCGTTCTAGATTCAATATCGGTAGATTATTCAGTGCCCCCTTTGTCGGGCTTCGTTTAAATTCTGCTGTATTTTAAATCAAGTAGTGTAGTGATGTGACAAGCCAGAAGTGGCTCGAGTGGAGTTTGTGGCATTAGGTCTAACATTAAGTTTTATTGCGGTCTACTTTCGGACGTTACCGCAAAATACAAGAGTAAGCTATCTAAGCCATAACGATTTATGCAAAGTTTGTATTTGTCATATCCTTTAAACACAGCGATTCAAACGCCTAAGTACGAGTACTTAGCTTTCGTTAGTTGATTGTAGGCTGCCTGGCTAGTAAGCCTGTTATCATTGTACATTTGGAACGAAACTAATTAAAACAAAAACAGTATTAACGTTTAAAGTTCTAAAACAACTTTTTACAAGAAAAAACAGTTTCCAAATTTTCTTTATTAAACCAGTTATCAGACCATTCAAATACGCAATTGCGTAGGCAAACTAAAAATAGTTGGAGTAAAAACTCAAAAAAAAAGCGAATGTTGGTGCTAGGGCTGGCAGAGGAAGACGTAGAAGAATGCACATTGACCAAATTGGAGATGTTAGAAAAGGTTCAGTGCGATCTACTCTGAACCGTCGTGCGTGTGTAAGGATCGAAGCAAATGGAATTCCATAGTTTCTGCTTACCCCGGTGGGTTCAGCTGTGGCGTGGTATCCCGCCTCAGAAAAGAGAAAAGGAAACTTCAGGGGACAGGACAAGATTTTGTAGGGTGTCAAGAAGTGTGGATGGGAAAGAGTCCCGAGCAAGTACCAATCGCTTCAGCCGTGGTTCGGTCCTTAGGCCCGTATGACCGAAAGGTCGGTAGGACCGTGAGAAGGCGTTGGGTTACCCCGGTGGGAGATTAGCGTGAGTTTAAGTGTGTATGTGTGAGTGAAAACCCCATTCATTCAAGCATAACTCAAGTCTAGAATACTCTACGGGTAACATCACTAAACTTAACGGTTTGAATCCAAACTATCTGAGCGTACAGCGTTATCTATTCATCAGACGCGATTGGATCCACTGGAGACCCGTCTGAGGATACCGAACTCTTTGCTTGTAGAACTGTTTACTTAAAACAATGACGTAGATAACACAGCGGAAACAGCCTTACCATAAGCTCTGTATTAACTTTTTATTACCTCATCATCATCATCAGCCCATTGACGTCCCCACTGCTGGGGCAACGAGCCTTCCCTATGGATGGATAGGGAGATCGGGCCTTAAACCATCACGCGGGCCCAGTGCGGATTGATGGTTACTAATGCAGCCTGGACCAACGGCTTAACGTGTCTTCCGAAGCACGGAGGAGCTCGAGATGAAAATATATTTTTTTTGTGGTCACCTATCCTATGACCGGCCTTTGCGAAAGTTGCTTAACTTCAACAATCGCAGACCGAGCGCGTTTACCGCTGCGCCACCGAGCTCCTCTTTTTATTACCTAATACAATAATTTTAATTACAAAAAAGGCGAAAGATTTATACGTTTTGAAGGGAAACCAGAGCTAATCCATTACAATTACACAAACAGTTATACGCAAAGGGTCCAATTCTTACAAACAGCATCTTATTCGTAAATGGAACAAATAAAAAAAGACAATAGGCTAGTTGCCAACTGTTAGTCAAATCAGTTACTTTTTATTAAATGTCAAAACCACGAAATTACTATAGAATTTGTATGAAAAAGCACAAGTGATATCATGGAAAAAGACGTGATAAATAAATAAAATAAATACTTAGATAGAACAGACTTACGTACGTTACGTACTCATAAATAAGTTAAATAGAAAAAGGCAAATGTTTTTCGACAGTTTTAGATCTGTCTTTATTTAGTAATCAGGATTTCATAATCGATCTTTAACAAATTCAAATTCAAAAATATCTTTTTTTCAGTAGGTAACATAGTTACACTTTGAATCGTCAATTTTTACATAACGAACGTCTCATCCGCCTAAAACTACTGCAGCTTCTCACAACCTGTATAGCCGGGGAAAAGAAGCTGCAAGAAAAACTTCGGCACAGGGCCCTAGACGTTCTTTAAAAAAATAAACATAAATATTTTACCCAACCAATTTTTTTTTTATACTGTTCCAAATAATTTGCTGGGCTCAGTGACTGAACTTTTGCTCTTTGATCGTACATTACGCTACGTAACACCGATGGGTACCCGCCTTTAGGTATCCCAGCTGTTATGAAGAAGAAAAGACTTTAAAAGATTTATGTCAAAGGTAGCGCTGAAAATAGTTCAATATCTGAACTGGAACAAAAGGTGAGAGAGGACATTTTATCAGAAAGGAGAAAATGTATGTCCGGGTGTAAACATACGTTGGTTTGACTACGTTCGGTTGTTAGTGACATCGTAACGAATATTAAGGGGGATGATTCAGACCATGATTCTGAGTTAATATCAAGTGGAATTATCCGTCGCAAAATTCGTGATTCTTTTTAGTTTATTTAAATTATTTTTAATTCTATACTTTTGCGATGAAAAATTCCACTTGATATTAACTCAGAATAATGAGCTGAATCATCGCTTTCCCCAATGTTTTCGTCACGATCTCAGTAACACTCTGTATGTATATTATTTATCAGCACATCATCCCGTTGCTTTATAAATGCGTCACATTTTCTTCTAAACCTCTCTTTCTCCAAACTTTTAATTTGATTTTCGAATATACACATTGCTTAGCTTACTTCCAGTAGTCGAGTAATAAGAATGTAGATAAAGTTTTCTTTACACTAGGCTTACTTTATTTTTCACAATTTATCTTTAATAAACAACATTTAGGTAAATAAGGTATTTAGGTTTATAACGGACGCCAGAATCGGAAAATGCTTTGTGCCAAAAGGTAAGTACAACGGAAGTGTTCCCTTTTGGGTCATGAACCCTAAAATGGTGATCCTAAAACGGAAATCTGATCATCTTGTAGTACGATGGTTTACGACACAGATACGAATACTGGCAAACTTCCAGAAGTTATATATTTTCTTCTTAAATCTAGCTCATATTTATTGGTAGCTAGCGTGTATTTTTCCTTATTATACGATGAAAATTTGGACTATAATCGCACGATGTTTTTTGATTCATTTATTCCCATTTATGCATTCGTTATTTCATTTTTTAAAGCTGTTCAATTGAAATTCACCATGTTACTAATACTAAGTATTTACTTTCCTTCTCCATCATTTCCCTAGCATTATCCCGTTTTTCACAGGCTCCGCTTACCTAATCTGAAGATTTGATTGGTCCGGTTTTATACAGAAGCGACTGCCTGTCTGACCTACCAACCCGCGAAGGGAAAACCAGCTCCGAAAATGCGTTTCTGAGAAATTGCGTGTCCTCACGATGTTTTCCTTCGCCGCCGAACGCGTGATAATTATGAATTCGAAAATAAATTCGACAATCATTGGTTTAGGCCTGTGCTGGTTTCGAACCTGCGACCTCTTATAAATAAATATTAAAGGAAATATAATATCGTCACTGGAAAGTCAAAATTACGTAAGCGTCAAAATATCTAACATTAGCTGTTCATGTTATGATATGTTGCTAAAATGGAAATTAAAAACAATGTAACTTTACGTTGATCTCATCTAAATAGGATAAATGGATAAAAAGTTTTGATTAAAAAAAAACAAAAGATAAGTACTTTTAACGACTTTTGGCGCTTACGTAATTTTGCCTTTGCAGTGATCATATGTACCTACCCACTTTAAATATATATAAGATAGTAAGAATACATCGCTCGCTCGCAATTGGGTAGTTTCCTAGGTCAAAGATAAATTAGGAAATTCACGGCGATAAAAACGTATTCTTGTTTCTGTTTAACTTATTTATGGATTTTAAAACAGATAAATGTAATAAAAAGTGCGACAAAATCACGTTTTTCTATGACGCCACAGGTTGCTTTTTCATACAAATTCCATAGTAATTTTGTGTTTTGACATTTAGTAAAAAGTAACTGATTTGACTAGTTAGAAACTCACAATATTAACGAAGTCGTTTGCCGTTCACGAAGTATTTCGGACGACGTTAGTAGAGGCTTTCATCTTTGAATACAGCTTTAAATTAAATTTAAAATATTTGAATGTGACTTTAATATTTTGCTTAGAATTCTCACACATGTTAAGCTTGCAAACGACTTTGAGTAATGAGCGCTCAAAGCTCGGTTGAATTTTAAAGATGCTGTGTGACTTTGAATTCGAAATTTCTGTTCTGAATGTATATTATTCAAATATGGAATGAGTTAATGCCTACATACATATTATTATATACATGAACTCATGCCTAATTCTCACCGGGGTAAACAGAGACTATGGAATTCCATTTGCTTCGATCATGACTACTTCTCTTGCTTCCTCCACATTCATCGATCGTTTCATACACGAACGCCGGTTCAGAGTAGATCTTACTGAACCTTTTCTAAGGACATCTTCAATTTGGTCAATGTGCATTAATCTAGGTCTTCCTCTGCCAGCCCTACCACCAACCTTCGCTTTATAAATTCCTACTTGTCACATAACATATTCAGTATGTTACAAATGGCGTAAACGAGTAGGTAGATCTCTTAACAGTGATATTGTTAGTATTCTTATTATTTTTTTTTTTATGTCAAAACCTGTGCTTTGTTTAGACGATTTTCGCGTACCTAGACGTCGTGTACATTGACGTACATGATCAGCGGGCTTAGCACCGTAAGCGCGCGACTCTTTCTCGCCTCGACATACGTCACCCGTCACTCTCTCACAGAATGACGAGACATACGATCTCTGTCGCGCCGAGAAAGAGTCGCGTGCTTACGGCGCTAGGCCCGCAGACTCCCAAACTATTGACTGCTCAGTAAACTCGTACTTAAAATACACCTTAACGAATGAACACTTAAGAACTCAGTGAATGTAAAGTCATTTGCATAATTCCTACGTGTTCCTAGAGTTCCTACTGCATTCTGCAATAAATAACTGGTTGTCTTGTATTAAGTGTATTTAAGTGCTGTACTTGTATTGTATTTTATGTATTTAATTCTTAAGTGCTGTCGCCTGTAGCGGGTGTCGGAAAACCAATTTGTTTCAAGTATCAGCTTACGGAGCCAGTTTGTAGTTGGAGGAAGTTTTAACACTGTCACTGTGAACTGATGTCTTGTCATATTAAATACACACAAGGACAAATACATTATCGTAATGTATTAGATTACAGAAGCATTCACAAGTATGTTTTGGAAGAAAACAAATACTGTAGCTTTGGACAACAAGACGTCGGCAGATATTTCATTCTTATGTTGGGGATATACCACCAATCCGCACTAAACGTTTTGGCTCTCCCTTTTTGATGCGAACGGCAAAGGAATGGAACTGTCTGCCGTCGTATGTTTTTCCAACTCGTTATAATCTGGGAGTCTTCAAGGCTAGAGTGAATAGGCATTTGCTAGGTAAGCGTGATCCACTCTCGACCACATCGTCAGTTACCATCAGGTGAGATAGGGGTCAAACGCGAGCCTATTTTAATTTAAAAAATAAAGTTAGCTTTTTGAATATTTACGTCGTATCTTCATAATATGGTTTTATTTGAGTGAATTTTATTGGTTGCCTGGATTTGTGCCCGGTTAATGGCAATAGGCTCGCCCCCTATCACATGAGACTTAAACATAGCTGGCGAGGTGTCCATTTATCTACTGTAGGTACACTTGCGCCGTGGCATATGCCATTGCGGGTCCCGATCAGTGATGTGTCATACCCGGGAACGTTCCCAAAGTGGGAATATTCTAGACTAAAATTTATTTATTTATTTATTTATTTAAAAGGTACACACAACAGGTAACAATCATGACATGCGAAAATAAAAGGTAACAGATGTGGGTAATAACTAGATTGAAACCCAAAACGTGTATACACGGCATGGTTAGGCAATTTTGTAACGTGAGGTTAGTTGCAGTTAAATGCTAAAAAGTGGTTAATTACTAAATAACAACAAAATAAAACAAGGAAAAAAAAGTGAAAAGAAACATTCCGTCTCGGAGGGCAAGCATGGTTAACTACTTTAAATTGTGTAAAAAGAGCTTAAAACCTAACCTTTAGGCAGATACAATCAGAGTACAAGAAGGAACGGCACATCCCTGGTCCCGACCAATAGACGCAGCGCATGCTGTCTTCTATTACCAGCGTTATTACATCTGAGAGCGGCGTAATTAGAACTACACAACACGCCCAATACAGCAAGATTAATCTACGATGAGAGACTTTCCACGCTACTTTCCTCAAAGATAATATAGATGGCGCTGTAAAGACTTTCTTTCGTTTAACCTTCTAATTTCATAGACAACAGACATATGCATTTTTCTTTTTTTTTTGTGTATAAATAATGACCCAGGCACATCACATCTTCGACCCATTATTATTCCGATCAAAATAAAGAGAACCAATATAAGTAGCAACGTAATTCCATACCATCAAGCTGCATCAAGATCTAAATATCAAGCAACAATTATTTTTCGATATAGTGACTAAGATTGAGAAGGGAATGTTAGGTTGGTTTGGACACGTAGAGCGGATGAAGGATAATAGAATTGCAAAAGCGGTATATAAAGCGAAAGTTGATGGTAGGGCTGGCAGAGGAAGACCGAGAAGGACTTACGATGACCAAATTGGAGATGTCCTTAGAAAAGGTTTAATACGATCTACTCTGAACCGGCGTGCGTGTATGAAGCGATTGATGATTGTGGCGGAAGCAAGAGAAGTGTGTCAGAATCGAAGCAAATGGAATTCTATAGTCTCCGCTTATCCCGGTGGGAAATAGGCGTGAGTTTATGTATGTATGTAATTATTTTTCTATAAACCTCTGCCTTTACACTATATTTTTGAATAATTATGTAAAACCAACCAAGCAATGAGAAAATAGGTATTTATTACGTTAATTCTGTACAACGCCATCTATATTGTTTTTGGGAAATGTAGTCTAGAAAGTTCCTCGTTACTTAGCAAGAAACAACCGCATTCACAACGTCTTTTTTACATATCGAATTGGCTGAACAAAAGCGCAAGAAGCCTATGAATAAACAGAACAATACAGCGTTATTCTAACACGTTCACATAACGATAGAGAGAGAGAAATCTGGGAAACGATGTTTGTATCTAATGAATAAATTATATGAGGTATAGCGCAAAAAGCACTTAATGAAAATACGAGTGCTATACCAATGAATACAAATCGTTTTTGCTGTATGATAGTATGATAGCGTGGATATCAAATGGAACAGTTCGCTGTGCGAAGGATTAGCGATGTGACTAATATTCACTATTCGAATACGGAATGTGTAAATGTACAGTCATGAGCAATATAATGTACCCACTTTAGGACTCTGTCGCACTAACATATTTGACATTTAGTAAGACTTACAGTTCAATTTGTCAAAAAAGTTAATGTGACATGATACCAAAGTGTATACATTATTAATGCTCGTGACCGTACCCAGTTGGGTTGTGGATGGAAGAGAGTACTGATGCAATTTCGACCTCCTTGGGGGCTTGAACATACATACATAAACTCAAGCCTTTTTCCCACCGTGGTAAGCAGAGACTATGGAATTCCATTTGCTTCCATCCTGACACACTTTTCTTCTAATCTTTCAGAGATTAGTCCACTTTTCGAATGTGTAAGTACACAGAAAGAAATCGCCATTACTTTTCGTTCCTTATGTCCTTAGAATTTGACTCGTCATCGTGTTGTCATCATCATCAGCCCATTAACGTCCCCACTGCTGGGGCACGGGCCTTCCCTATGGATGGATAGGGAAATCGGGCCTTAAACCATCACGCGGGCCCAGTGCGGATTGATGGTTATTATCGACTGTTAATGCAGCCGGGACCAACGGCTTAACGTGCCTTCCGAAGCACGGAGGAGCTCGAGATGAAAACTTTTTTTGTGGTCACCCATCCTATGACCGGTCTTTGCGAAAGTTGCTTAACTTCAACAATCGCAGACCAAGCGCGTTTACCGCTGCGTCATCGAGCTCCTGTATATGTTTTATTGCGCTTTAAGCGATTTCTTTTAGCCAATCATAAGATTACTGGATTAGCCAATCTATGTGGCATGTTTTTTTAACCACCATACCACACCCTGGACACTTCATAAAAACAACCTCGTGCTACACAGACACTACACATTGACGTTATCGTACACGCGCGTCTGTATGTGTGACGTCTGACGCCATACGATTCAAGTCTAAACTATGTCCGAGGCGGGTGAGGTAAACCTTGCTCAGACGCTGGTGGGGAAAGGAGAGTTGCCGTTCTATATGTAGTATTATTCCTTATTCTATGACCATACATTCGCTTTTTCCACACTTTGATCTAGTTTTTATAAATACTTACATATCCTTTAATAAATATACCTTCAAATAATGCACTGTTTTTATAATTTCGCACTGTGTAGTCTCAGCCATTCGCATCGTCATATTCGCTGACGTTTAAAATAACACTCGGTCACATCACTATCCGGGGTGAATATTCAAATCGATTCCCAAACGTGTGGTCGGTAGTCGGTTGGTTGTATTTGTGTAATCGATTTCGGTATTGAATTGCCGTGTCGCCTGACTCGGGTCGGATAGCGTATAATTCGAATCACAAGAATTACATTTTATACGAATATACAAATAGGATTTACAAATACACATATCTGTCAGATAGATTTTTTTATGTGACCAGTAGGTTTGCTGCATGTGGTATTAACTATTTGACCGGAGTAGCTGTACAACTTGTGCTCTTCTTCTTCTTATCGTGTGGGTCGTGAGGTGGAATACCAGCCTCATCAACTCTGGTGTCAGGGTTATGATTGAGCTGCCGAATTCCCCAGACATGGCTCACGTAACGATTACTCACTTATATCAGTAAACTAACTAGCTAACTAACAACTCAGTAACTTGTGCTTATATATTGTTTTCCTATTTCAGGTAATACAATAGTTATCCCTGGAATTACTTTGGATACATTTACCATACATTCTCTATGGATACGTGACTTTTCTGTACTTGACTTTGGCAGTAATGGTTGTCTACTCTATGACGACTTGTTGCCATAAACCATAAAATTGAAGTTGAAGTATTTGTAGAATTGTACGTAAGGGTGGTATTAATAAACTAATCTCAGCTGAGACTACCCTCAAGATCATGTTCAAGTCCCTGTTTTTATATAAGAACTAATTAAAACACATAATAACGGGTTCTTACCGCGTTTAAATGGGGAAATGAGACTCCCGATATTTCGACACTGTTGCAAGTGCCATGATCACGGGATGACTGATGAGATTGGAGTGGTATGTTAAAACATAAACAAGCGGCAAAGAAAGAGGGTAGACAGATATGTCTGCCCGTAGAAAATTATGGATCTACCTACTCCACTCCAATCTCATCAGTCATCCCGTGATCATGGCACTTGCAACAGTGTCGAAATATCGGGAGTCTCATATCTCCATTTAAACGCGGTAAGAATCCGTTATTATGTGCTTTAATTATGATAATAACCGCGTAAACTTAAAACAATGTATATAAGAACTGTCACATTGACATGGTCTTGTTGGCAGTCTCGAAGCTGAGATTAGTTTATTAATACCACCATAATCGGTATACCAAAACAAACTTGAACAGGCATCTTCAGAGCGAACTTGCTCCATCTCGGGCAAGTCTGGGGCCAAGAGCAAACCCATCAAAGGTAAAAAAAAAACCTTTCAATAGATGTAAGTATACATAAGCTCACGCCTATATCTCTATGGGGGTAGGTAGAGCTACAACCATAGCATGATGCTACTTAGCAATAAGGCCGCCTATTGTACTCATTCTATTTCTTTTGTTTTGTATTTAGTTTTTTCCTGTTTGTGCAATAACGTATTTTTTATGTTATGTTATGATGCTTTCTGTTACACCGACGTTATAGGTGGCGAGTCGTATTGCAGAAAAAAGGCCTTGAATATAATTTTACCATAGAAATTGTCTCCGAAGAAACTGATCTAAACAAATGCGCCAATTTGTTACACCCGACACTTCCGCAGAAAGGGATAGATTAATCAAATTGGTTGTTGTTATCGTTATCTCTATCAACATATTTCAGGAATGAAGCGTTGTGTCGGCATATTTTTTTACGTTTAATACGGACAGATAGATACGACTCACGTCTCTAATTCCGATCAGGTTGGGTAGAGCCAATTGTTCCCAGAAACAGAATAGAGAATTATGATATGTACCTATAAATCGAACTCTCTCCACCCGGCACCAATTCAGGACCTCGATAACTTCAGGACTCCGATACCGACCCCGCCGGCGTGGTAGACGATTTCCCTCAATCAGCGCTTATCACTATCGACCTACTAGGGTCGATTAATTCTTTCAAATATTTTTTCCTCTCAGACGACGCCCTGAGCCGAGGTTCGCGCCCAACTGGGCACCCTCAGGCCTGTTGTCTTAAACGTTGTACCGGGTGAGAGCCTTCAGCGCTCCCTATTTGTCCGCCCAAATAGTTAATGCCATCTGCGGCAAATCTACAATATGTCACGTAAAAAATCTAAAAATCTACCCGGCACGAATTCGTCACCAATCCGCTGAGTTTCGCTTTATATATACATACAGCTTATAAAACGTAGCATGATTAGAGTGATATATCTCTCGTCTTTTTCGTACAAAGCTGTATACCGTTAGTGCGAAAGAGACATAATCTTTCGTGCGAAATGTCTGTCCTGCTGTCATTATAAAAAAACGTTTTTACAGCAAAACCTTTTTAAACTATCGTTTCATATAAGCACAGTTAAGGCTATTCAGCTCACAATGAAGCGAAAATAAGACCGCAATAAAAAAAGGTTTAAAAGAATTTTCTTCAGAAATTCTCCGTCATTGTCTCGGGTGGTTCCGGTGGTTTCCCAGCAATTAGCGCTCGTCGCCCGAGGACGTTTAGCACGAGTAAAGGGTAGCGCTGAATGAAAGCGCTGCAGCGCTTTACAGTTGATGTGTTTATGTGCGATAGAGATAACTATTATGTAATTCTATACTGACATACATTAAGTGCATATTTACGTAGGTAAGTATCTTCTAAGTACAGATCAATTAATACCAAAACAAACAATTTAACTTACGCCTAAAATAATATTCGTGTTTTTGTTTTTAAGTATAAATGAACAATCTTTGCCGCACCATTAAAAAGTGGAACGGGTTGCCGGCTCAAGTGTTCCCTCCTTCTTACAATATGGGGTCCTTTAAGCGAAGAAGCACCTAGTAGGCCAGTATGGTAGTCGCAACTGATTCGAAACTGACTCATTGCGTTGCTTTTCAGTTGCTACTGCGATTAGGGTTTCTCTATGTTTACCATTAGGCATAGTTGAGCCAAATGTATATTTATTGGCCATGTATGTTGAAAAAACAAAAAAAAAAAAACAAAAAAACGAAGTCACAAAGAACGAAACGAAGCGAAGACTACGCAAGCACAGTGTAGTGACGTCAGGCGTCACGCCGTCAAATGCCACACCCGTTCCGCCACTCTTGACACCGCAGCAGTAATCAAAGTTTAGGGTAGTTCTATTAGGGGGACGTCAGTTAACGTACACTTCACTAGCAACCTATAAAACACTGGTACATTATGAACCTTATATTAATCACATCAAGTCTGAAAGACTTAGGGAAACTTTCCAGGACAGGTCAAACCGATCTGCTGATCACGATTTTGCGCTTCATTTATACGAAGCCAATGTTATTACGAAGTCCTATATCATAACATAACCTCACCGAGCTTTCTGTTAGACCAACGTGATAAGCGGTGTACCGTATCATAACTGTGCTAGTGAAAACTGCACTTAAGATAAATGAATAACTCATTGGTGCAAGTCTTTTTTTTGACGTGACTTATTGTAGATTTGCCGCATATGGCATTAACTACTTGGCCGGACGAATGGGGAGCGCTGAAGGCTCTCTCACCCGGTACAACGTTTAAGACAACAGGCCTGAGGGTGCCCAGGGCGTCGTCTGAGAGGAAGAATATTGAAAGGATTAATCGACCCTAGTGGGTCGATAGCAATAAGCGCTGAATGAGGGAAATTGTCGACCACGCCGGCGGGGTCGGTATCGGGGTTCTGAAGTGTTTGGTGTCGCGAGCTGATTGGCCGCCTCTATGGCTAGAGTAATCTGGTCGTCGGGACCGTATATTACGTCCTTCGGACGCCGATACTTGTCAGTACCGTCCCTAAGCGGGATGTATTCGGAAGCCGCAACTACCAGGGGATTTGGGTGGTGCGGAGCAAATTGGTGCAAGTCCGGTACCAGGGTTTGAACCACAGCTCTCCGTTTGAGAAGCAAGCCGGTGTACCACAGGACCGCAGTGACCATTGAAAGTTTAGTGATAAACATTTCCTTGTTCATAACTCTTATGTTATGATATGACATAAGAGTTATGAACAAGCTTGATCCGAAAACCCCCAGCAAAGATAATCCGGAAGTAATATTTGCTGACATTTGGAAGTTTCAACATTATGCATGGCTTCCGTCCAGGATTGGTGACTCAGCAAGCATATTTCACGACCTCAACATCAGCGTAAAAGCCTTTGAGGAAACCTAGCTCTTTATGAGACTCAGAAAGATTTGTGGGTTGAAAGGTTAAATGGAATTGTGAAATTAAATATTGAAATGAATCTTTAAGATTTCTGGTTTGTACTTTAGTTACTTTAAATTGTTTTTCGACGATATTTATTGTATATTTGGCAGTAACTACTTGGCCAGACAAGTGGATTAAATATGTAATAGTGGAATACCGCTCGAGAAGCTCAGTGAGATGTGGGTATTTATTTAGTTAATCTTGCGATGCATGTATCTCTGACTACCCCATTGGGATATAGTCGTGAGCGTATTTTTTATGTGGAATAAGAATAAAAAAAGAAAGATAAGTACCAATAATTAAAATATCAATACTTCCTGTCTCTGGTAGCCTGGAGGAAATTGGTATACAGCAATATGGCCGCTAATTGTGCTGTAATCTTTCCTGTGTAAGTTTAAAAATTGTTTCGTGTGTAGTAGCTGATCGTTTTCAGTTTTATATTCGCTCTCAATCCAGAATATTAAACCTTCCCTCAATGAAAACTCCCAAATGAAAACTTAGAATCACAATAGTGTTAGTCACAGCGTACGTTGGCGAACACAATCATAGCACAGATGAACGAGCAGCGTATTACAGAGCGAGTGCAATAGCTTGGCACTAACCTGTACACTGCACATGCTATCGACGAGGACAGAACGATAACCAAACCAGACGGCAAAGAAAGAAAATTATACCTATAGAAACTGCTTTTCTTTCTGGCAAATTCTTGTTTATAACCGATTAGAAAAAAAAGAAAACAAAAGAAAGAGGAAAAAAAAGAAAAGAAAGAAAGAAAAAATAGAAAGAGCAAAGAGGTTATCAATTGTTTGTAATATTGTTGAAATTGCATACTATTCGTAGATATATGTTAGTCTATGTGGGCTTTTACACACGTGTGCCAAATTTCATACGTGTTTATATTTATATGTTTACATGTGTGTATGTATCGTGCGCAGCGTTCAAAGTGTACGTAGATTGAACATTGCATTTAACTAAATATTATTTCTTAGTATTTGCCAGATTTTAAAGTTAGTTTAATATTTTTAAATGTTTTTTTTTTACTGCAAAGGATCCACTAAATTCGCTTCAGAAGCATAAGACTTTGTTTATGGAATTACTGTACGCCTGGTATATCGAACGTCTGAGGGAAAACTTTTTTTTTGACGTGACTTTTTGTAGATTTGCCGCAGATGGCATTAACTACTTGGCCGGACAAAGGAAAAGGTAACGAGCAGACAAAGATTATGGACATTAATAGAAATCAATGAAAACAGAATGTCGTGGCTAGTAGTGGATACCATCCCAGGGTGTGACTTACATCGTATCGGGTACGAATCCCGGCTAGGGTTCTAATTCAAATTCAAAAATATCTTTATTCATTACGTAACATAGTTACACTTTGAATCGTCAATTTTTACATAACAAACGTCTCATCCGCCTAAAACTACTGCAGCTTCTCACAACCTGTGTATCCGGTGAAAAAAAACTGCAAGAAAAACATTGGCACAGGGCCCTAGACGTTCTTTTTTTTAAAAAAAAAGACATAAAATATTGTTATACAATTGAGTAATTTCTAAACTACTGAATTAGACTTTGTGTGTTAGATTCATGTTTGGATCAGAGATAATGGAGGTTTCATAGTCACGAAGTTTCCAATATCTTTGCCCTATACTGCCAATAGTGTAATAAAGGAGAGCTTTTATTACACAGGTGGGACTTAAACATGGTCATAGAATAATAATACTACATACAGAACGGCAACTCTCCGCTCCCCACCAGCGTCTGAGCTAGGTTTACCTCACCCCCCCCTCGAACATAGTTTAGACTTGCATCGTATGGCGTCAAATGCGCGTCTACGATAACGTCAATGTGTAGTGTCTGTGTAAAACTAGGTTGTTTGTATGAAGTGTCCGGGGTATGACATGGCTTGCGAGGAGTGCTTTCCCCTTTGGGGATGCAGTCGTAATGCTACGTCAAGCCTGCGTCAATGAATGAACTGATAAAGTCATTCGCTAACCGCGTTAATCTGTCTAAATTCTGCGAACATTTCCAATAGTCAAACACAACCATGTCACACACCTCACAAATCAAAACCAGCGAACATTCAAGTATTCAATTCAAAGCGAACTGAAATTCTGAAACGGTTTGATTTGCAATCGGATTGGAGCCGAAACTGTATGTGGATAGTCGGCAACCAACAGGATGTCCAAACAAATGTACAGTACGTAAACAAACGTTACTCAGTCTTCTTCTTGGTCCAGTGGTTGAGCGTTGGGTTCACGACCCGAAGGTCCCAGGTTCGAATCCCGGTGGGGATATATCACAAAAATCGCTGAGCCCCTGGTTTGGGTCGGATATTGTAGGCTAATTGCCTGTTTATCCGAAAGTAAAATGATCCGTGCTTCGGAAGGCACGGCTTTTCTTCTGCCTTTGACGATGGTGACGACGGGTGTTCACTTTTTATATGAACAAATAAAACCAGAGACGCACAATAGGTATCCGGGGATTGGCAAACAAATATTTTATTTATTCTTCCTCAGAATATCCTCAATACATAAATAAATAAATGTTCCTTAGCTTGAACTCAATTTACGTCTATCTAGTTCATTTGGAGCGTCGTCTGTCCACGAATTCGTTCTTTTAATATTTCAATTTCAGAACTTCTGTATTATGCGCACATTTCTTTTCAAACTGTATTTATTTCGAAAAGTAGATCAGGGAAATGTATTCCATTAAATTATTCTCTAAAAATTTTCCTCGTTGACAGTTATATCCGTCGCTTAGAAACAACCTTGGGGGGACTGTTTTACATGCTTCAGTGTCGCAACATACAAACATAAATTCACGCCCTTTCCCACCGGGGTAAGCAGAGACTGTGGAATTACATTTGCTTTTAACCTGACACACTTCTCTTGCTATGCTTCTATGCTGTTCTGGGAGCAAATAAAAAACATAGAACACGTTCAGCTGCTTGTCTTCCCGGGCATGTCGTAAAAACCGACAGAGGGAATGTGTCCTCTAACATGATGGACTAATGTTATGGGCGATAGGCTGATCCCTTATCACCATACGGTTCATCATATCCAGCTTACGACATCGTATCAACAGTGGCTGCAAGTTGTCTTTGATTACTTGTGGCTCTGCCCACCCCATTAGGGATTACGGGCGTGAGTTTATGTATGTATGTATGTACTTCTCTTGCTTCCTCCACATTCATCAATCGTGCAGACTTACATACTTAAATACATACCTATATAAAATCACGCTCAAATCGAGCAACAAGTACTTTGCGGGTTTGAATCACCTGTTTCCATGCGTCTGAGGGCATGTTAGCCGTTAAAAACTCCTCCAATCCGCTGTGGAGCAGCGTGGTGGAATATGCCCCTCTCCGGTTGATTGAGGGGTGGCCTGTGCCCAGCAGCGGGACATATATTGGCAATTTATGTTATAGCCTATTGTGTTGTCCAAAGCCTAGTCCGTCGGTGAAATATTAACTCATGTCCGAAGCAGTGACAGTTTGACAGCGTTGTCGCTTAGCCACGTCTCGAAAGAGTTTTACTTAATTTAGCTGTGACATTTTTAGAGGGGTTATTCGATGCATTGCTCTTAAAATGTCAGGGGCGAATTAATGTACTGTTTACTACTGTACGATCGAAAGTACGGTTCTCCATAATTAATATTATAATGGGAAAGTTTGTCTATCCGTTGCTTTTAAGCTTTTGCTTTTGATCCTGGACCCTAATCAAGTTGCAAACGATTATGACCATTGACAGTGGCAGTGATGAAAATATATGGGATTGACATAAGGTAACATACATACATAAATAAACATCTATTTAGTGGCACAACATACTTTTGAACATTGAAACAATAAATTAAAAACAAACTATGAAGTTTGTCAGCTCAATAACGATATATAGATCGAAAGAATTTCGCATGGTAGAGAGGAGGACCCGGTGGTGTAATGGTTAACACGCTCGTCCCGGCTTGACAAGAGCTGCGGGTTCAAGTCCCGTCCGAGACAGATTTTTTAAGATTTAATTTTTGTTTTGTAATTTTTGGTTGTATGAAAACCAGTTTATAAAACTTATATTATTATAACTCTTTAACTAGCAATTTGATTTATCGTATAACTTCCATTCCTAAACCGAACTCAACCTTAACCTTTGCATTACAACTAAGCTACCCGTATAGGTATATTCACCGCATGAAATAACGTCAAGAAACTTTAAATTCGAGTTGTAATTTATAGTCAGAGTTCGCGAAAACCGGCAAAGAAGCGAGTGCCATTGGTTGGCAGTGCATTTTCCGTCTCGATGCAAATGTACAATGCGGCTGCTACTTGGGAGCTGCGGTCCCGGTAACTATTCTTTGTTACGGTAAGGAATGTTGCGGAACTCCAAATTGCGGACCTTTTGCTTGCTTGAAAACGTGTTTTGTATAGAAAAACTTATTCTTACGTGTGTTGCCAGCTGATTCAAAGCCCAGTACCGGACTAGCACTATACATAAGACAAACCCACACCTATTTCCCACCGGGGTAAGAAGAGACTGGGGTTGCATTTGCTTCGATCCTGACACATTTCTCTCGCTTCCTCAACATCGTCAATCGCTTCATACACGCACGCCGGTTCAGAGTAGATCGTACTAAACCTTTCTTTCTTTTTACTTTCTTTAGATTCTTCCAATTTATGTTAAAAAACTGAAGTAAAAATGTACACAGTCGACTTGTTTTGGAAAACAACAGCATCACGCTTGAGTCGCTTGTATCGCCGAAGGGGTAGGCAGAGACGGCAAGGTGAAGTCGTTTTGGAAATCGATTAATAAATATTCTATTTATAGCCACGTATATATAGCCAGATATCGGAAGAGCAGCTGTCAATTGTGAGCAATCGTTAGAGTAGAGGTAGAGTAGATTGTACTAAACCTTTTCTAAAGACAATTTGGTGAATGTACGTCGTTTTAGGTCTTCCTCTGCCAGCTCTACCAACAACTTGCACCAATGAGTTTTTAATTTATCTTAGGTGCATTTTTCACTAACAGAGTTGCCTCTACCATTAAATATGACTTCCCGATGAGAAGTAGGCGTGAGATTACGTATGTATATTGTACTTATGTACGGATTTGCATATAACTCAATCATATTCGCTGGTTTACATAAGCTCACGAGTATATCCCATTTGGGGTAGTCAGAGGTACATGCATCGCAATATAAACTAAGTACCGACGCTTCACCGAGCAGACATTCAATCAATCAATAATTCTTTATTGCACAAAGACATAAGTAAAGGACACGTACAGACGAATAAAATGAGCACAATAGGCGGCCTTATTGCTAAACAGCAATCTCTGCCAGGCAACATTACCTTTTTGAGCATTCTGTTAGACCAACGTGCCAGGTGAGCCGTATTGCCGTCTTTAATGTTTGAGTCAACCGTGTTAGTGAAGCTTCATCGCCAAGAGCGTGGCTCTTAAATTGATGATGAGTACTTGGGCTATGGGCTGACATTCATGTTAGCTGACCTGTTCATAATTAGCTGAGGGTTGTCTTTTTGATGGTATGTCGCTCTGCCCACCCGAATAGGAATCGGGGCGTAACTTTATATATGTATTCGGCACAGGTGTGCCATATTGTCGTGTCCTAATGGTCGACTATGTGGGTAAAAAAAATAAATGATTATAACTTCTTTGTCACAAAACAATATTGCACTTGCATACATTCAAAACAGTACGCGGTAATGTTGTTGACATTTCAATCGTATTACGCGTAACATCTTTATCAGCTAACATGAATGTAACATTACGTCACACGAAGGCGAGAGGAAAAAAAAGAAACATTTTGTGGCAGATTTTCCGCTCATATTTCTTAGTAAACATAAGGAAAGACATTTCTCATCACCGTGACAACACAGGCTTATGGAATTCACACGTTTTATGTCTAGTGTATGGTGTTGTAGGCAAGTGTAGCGGATAAGCCGCTCAACCAATCTTCTATCGTGTGGGTTGTGAGGTGGAGTACCAACCTCATCAACCCTGGTGTCAGGGTTACTATTGAGCCGTCAAAGGCTCCTGACATGGCCCATGTAACGACTACTTACATCAGTAAGCAGTAACCGGGACCAACGGCTTAACGTGCCTTCCGAAGCACGGATCATCTTACTTTTTGGACAATCAGGTGATCAGCCTGTAATGTCCTAACCAAACTAGGGATCACAAAGTGATTTTTGTAATATGTCCCCACCGGAATTCGAACCTGGGACCTCCGGATCGTGAGCCCAACGCTCAACCACTGGACCACGGAGGCCGATTAATGTGGAGCACGTATACGGTTCAGACATGTTCGCTTTGTAAATTTTAAGGGAGATCACCCACTGAGGCAGAGCGGTTCTATTGTCTTAGAATTTGTTGTTGATGTGATTCGTTTTAATTTGTCTCGGTTGCCAATTAGTACTTGGCTGTATGATGTTCTCTATGATATAGTGTTGTACGTAGCGCATAAGGCGACCCAAGCAGTCGACTACTCGAAAGGTGCTAAAACTACATTTATTTTTACTAGGACAAACGACAATGTACCTTGAATAATAGCAATAGGCAACCGGATTTATATTAACCCTTTTTGCTCAGCGTAGCAACATCCCACGAGATCGTAGCAATCTCTACGAAAATGCTACGCCGTAGTCGTAATTTTTCACTTAGCAGTTACGTCGGTTGGTGAAGTCGTTTTCATGAGTTATACCTTCACGTTAAGAGGCTCGATGTGAACTGAAAGGTTCATGTATAACTTTACGATTTTGGCTCATGAACTATTACTATATTGAAGTTCATAAGATACGGTAATTTGCAAGTAATGTCGCTGAATACTATAATACTGTGTGTTTGGATACGTTTGTTAAAAATGATTCTTTGTTGTTCATTTTATTTATTTTATTTTATTTTATTCGGGTAGCTTACAGCCTCTTTTACAAAGTAGATATTTATATGTGTAAACAAACGCCAATTACAAAGCTACCACAGGTGAACCTAAAACATTTTACATGTCAAACGGGCTCAGTTACCTAACCTAAAATTAAATAAGGTTCCTTTTTCAGCAAGGTTTTTAAACATTGTTTTAAGTTTACGCGGTTATTATTATAATTAAAACACATAATAACGGGTTCTACCTACTCCACTCCAATCTCATCAGTCATCCCGTGATCATGGCACTTGCAACAGTGTCGAAATATCGGGAGTCTCATATCCCCATTTAAACGCGGTAAGAACCCGTTATTATTTGTTTTAATTAAGGTTTTTAAACTTTGAGTACTACTGCAGAACAGGTCAAAGCGAGAATCAGTATTGAGCGTATTAACTAATCTTAATGTTCTAGGAAAGAAGCTATTGTTTCATGTTCATGTTCTACTACAACCGGTAGGATTCGATAAAAAGGAACGTTCTTTTTTGTTTATTTATTCATTTGTACACTCTGTGCCTTCCCACACAAAATTAACTTAATGTACCATGCAGGGTTGACTGGAAGATCTTTTCTAGAGATAAGAAAGCAAGAAAGAAAGATAATTTATTTGTTTAAACATGAGTAATATAAACACAGATACCAGTGTTCACATTAAGGTTGGTAATAATAAACTTATCTCAGCTGAGACTGCCCGCAAGATCATGCTTAAGTCCCTGTTTTTATATGAGAACTGTCACATTGACATGATCTTGAGGGCTGTCTCGAAGCTCAGATTAGTTTATTGATACACACTAAACGTTTTTTATGTTTGCCTAAGACAAATATACCTGTCTTATATAAATGGAACAGCTGCTCTTCCGATACGTGGCTATATGTGGCTATAAATAGAATATTTATTAATCGATTTCATTGATTATCACTTCTGCCTACCCCTTAGGGGATACAGGCGACTCAGGCGTGATGCTGTTGTTTTCCAAAACAAGTCGACTATGTACATTTTTACTGCAGTTTTTAAACATAAACTTAAAACAATGTATAAATTGGAAGAATATAAAGACAGGAAAAAAAGGAAAGAAAGGGTTAGTACGATAATTCTGAACCGGCGTGCGTGTATGAAGCGATTGATGAATGTGGAGGAAGCAAGAGAAGTGTGTCAGTATCGAAGCAAATGGAATTCCATAGTCTCTGCTTACCCCGGTGGGATATAGGCGTGAGTTTATGTATGTATGGAAGAATCTAACGTAATATTTAAAACTTTGTCATATTAATACTCTCCCATGTATATAGTTGTAGTTACGGGCAATATTGCTGTGATATATATGAGAATGTATATATCGTGGCCATATCATAGAATTGATCATTTCATGAAATGATCGACCATTTCATGAAATGGTCGTATTTCATGAAATAGAACAACATTCGTTGGCCACATCATGATGTGGTTTGGCCAGATCAATGAACACAAAACGTTTAACGATATGACCAACTAAATGCATGATTACTTCATGATATGGCCAAACGTTAGTGATCATATCGTAAAATAGTAACATTATCCACCGGTAGTGGCGCTGGTGTCGCTTTGTTTATGTTTTGCATAATGGCGGCGGACAATAATTATTCTTGTGTGGACGCGAATAATACGAATAATAATGAGCAAATACAAGATAAAAGTGCATTGAAGCAATGTTTTGACACTAAGGTGAAAAGAAAAACTCGTATTAACAGTATACAGCAACTTTATTTTTATTTTTAGGTTATATGGCAAATAATGAAGGTCGAGTGACCACGCTACGTAAATCAATGGACTATTATTGGATTTCGAAATATGATATAAGTAATTAAAACTGCGAATGAAGAGATATTAATTTTAAAAAAGAAAAATATAGACGATCCTACTGGTAAAGTTTCTTTTTTTGACGTGACTTATTGTAGATATGCCGCAGATGGCATTAACTACTTGAAACAGGATTCTATTAAAACGCATAAATGTTTTTGTCATAATTTAAATTATCATAATCCTTTTTTTATAATTTTTACAAGGCATAACAGTAGGTTAGGGTGCGGCGGGGGTGGCCCTTGGGCCACCCCTACGCCGCCAGTATGTTTATCTTACACACGAAAAGTATACTGAATGATGACCAATGGCATGAAATAGTGTCAAAAAATATGACGACGACTTCAAAGCGAGATGCAGTTACGGCGTATATGTCAACTACATCAACACTCCGTTAATCGAAAATGACTTTTTAATTTTTAATTGACTTTTAAACATTTTTGTACTTTGTACTAGAGTAATACATTATTTCCTACCTTATTTCGCGTTTTTATTACACCACTTATCATGGACACCCTACATTAATGATATGGCCAAACGTGGATGGAAATATCATTAAACGCTGACGTTTAAACGATATGGTCAGTTGAAGTTGGCCATTTCATGAAATACGACCATTTCATGAAATGGTCGATCATTTCATGAAATGGTCAATTCTATGATCTGGCCACGACATATATAATGCGGACAGGAACAAAGAGTAAGGCAGCGTCCGGGTAACCTAAAACTGCAGGTGCCAGCAACGTCGCTCACGGGGTGTGGGTTAAGTTATAAGAGCTGCGATGGATCAATGAAGGACTTTTCATGCTACGTTCCTCAAAAAAAAATGTTGGCGTTATAAAGATTTCCCTTGGTTTAACCTTCTGTTTATTTTGATCAGAATAATAATAAAATAAAAAAAATAAAAAAATAAGTGCCTGGGTGTAATAACAAGGGACATTATTTATACCCAAAAACAAAGATAAAAGACGCATATGCGCTTTTGTATTTTGACGAAGCTTGTGCGGATTTTATTATGTACGATTTGAATATGCTTTCCCTTATTTTTTTATTATTTTTTTTTGAATATGTATGTTGGTACTGACGAAGCCTGTGGTGGATTTACATTCTGTTTTTTTATTATTATTATTTTTGAATAAATTTTCTTTAAAGACCCATATGTCTGTTATTTATGAGATTAGAACGTTAACCGAAGGCAACACTGAGCAGCGCCTTCTATATTTTTCTTTGAAACGTAGCCTGGAAAGTCCCACTTTTATCTTTCTTTTTCTTTTCTTCACTAATATTTGATTTGGCTAGAAATTACTTGACAAATTACTACCCTTTTTTTGACCTGGAAGGTAACGTAATCGCTAAATCTTACTCCTTATAGCCTGGAACTGGCAGTGAGGACCAAGTTTTAACTATCCGCTATTTGTCTCGTTAATTGCAGCTCGTAAGATTTTACTGACCTGATTAGTTTAACTATAACGGCCTTTCACATATCTGGACTTTGCAGATTATGTTAACTTTTTAATTACTTTTACACATGAGAGAAGTTTTGTTTCCGTGTGATCCTTATTTATACGTTTTATTTTGTAAGTAAATACTTACAATATCTTCTTTTATAATACCCATACTTTTGTAAAAAATGGACCTTTCAAATCTTCAGGTTAGGTAAGCGGACCCTGCGAAAACCAGCATAATGCTAGGGAGATTATGACCCATACTGATCCTTTAAAAATAGTTTATCATGTATAAAATGAATCTTTAAAAGGGACTGTTTTCTTTTTAATTAAAATTAAATTCTATATATTTTTTAAAGTAGCTTTTATTATGTAACTGTATTTTTTTTTACTTAAAGGCATCCTCAGGATGGTCAGAAAATACATATTGATCGTGACGACGTATGTGTGTATTCTGTGTATGTATGTAAAAACTGTATCTCTATCGATGAATATCAACTTTCCATTCGCCTTAGAATGGAAACTGAACATGAAAACTAAATGAGCAAATACGTAATCTCATATCGACTCGTAGCAGTTATAACACAAACAAATCAAGTTGACGTGACCTATATCCGTGCCCCCCTGTTTTTAAGGGGGTCCGTGTGGGGGGGTCCACCTGGCAGATAGCCAACGTCGATACGATCAGCGTCATTGTATCATTGATGGTAGAGTTACTAGCTGATACTTGGACGGCCTGCTGATTAAAATATTATTTCTTATCGAACTTCTTTCCTTGGTCGTATGAAGTCATGTAACCTTGTGCTTCATTTTCCATATTTTTCATTATAAGTTGTTTATTTTTACCCCGGGTCGGTAAATATTCAGGACCTATGTCGTAGCTGAGTTTCGCATCAAAGAGTTGCGCTCATTAGTGTTGAAGATTTTCAAGAACATTTGTGTGCTTGCTTTTAGTGTGTGTTTCCTTAATATTTTTACGGCCTTTTGTTTTTTCAATATTCTGAAGTTCTATTTTTGCAATAATTTCAATCCAAGGTAACAAAAAGAAGTCTGTCACTCAAAAATTCAATTGTTTTACAATTGCATATTGCACGGTCTACTGTTATACGTATAGTAGTAGGCGTAGTCATCATCCTTGTACTTAAAAAACCACATTCCTAGTTCTTGTCGACCACATGCGTCCTAAAAATTTATTTTTTTTGACGTGACTTATTGTGCATTTGCAGCAGATGGCATTAACTACTTGGCCGGAATAAAAACCTTCAACAGTCCATAAAACACAAAGAGAAAAAGATTCTGACTCGGACGGGTCTTGAACTCGCAGCGCTTGTCAAGCCGGGACGGCCGTGTTAACCATTAGGACAGGAGGAGGACCCGGTGGTGTAATGATTAACACGCTCGTCTCGGCTTGACAAGAGCTGCGGGTTCAAGTCCCGTCCGAGATAGAAATTTCTACGATTAAATTTTCTCTTCGTGAGTTTCCCTAAGCATGGGGGAGTGCTATAAAAACAAAAAAACATTTTAGTCCATAAAACATCGAGGAACAGAAACAAAAAAGGTTAAACGTTTCAATACAATACAATATTTATATAGCTAAATAAATTATTTTCCATCGCGAAACATTGTGAACACATTCGATATTCCGAGGGAGATGTATTGGCAGAACGAGTCGTACTTGAGAATTTATAGTGATTTTATTCGAAGTAAGAAAATGCCACCTGATGCCAGCGTACCCCTACAATGACAGAACTATTGGATTGTATCCTACGGGACTGTTACGTGACCGTGAGCAGATATTGAAAGCTTGTTTTGCTTCTCATGTTGTCGTCATATAGCAAAAACCACGTAAGCTCCACATTCTGATAAAATTTTCTTCAACAAATGTCATTTGATTCATTCCTCTATCACAAATTGAAGAGCCACTGTCTTGTCGGTGTAGCATTCTCCAATCTCGTCTATCAAAGGCCAATTCTTTCACTTCCTTATCAGACACGACGTCCACCTTCTCTTTAATCTGTTCCATGTAAGCTCTTCTTGGTCTTCCTCTTCCTCTCTGTCCTTGTAGCTTCTTTTCTATGATTTTATGATGTTTTTAATAAATTCCTCGTGTCTTTCGTATGGAGTATTATATAGCCCTCTATGGATGTGAAACTTGGACAGTGACACAGAAAGACAGAGAGAAACTCGAGGTCTTTGAAATGTGGTGTTGGAGGAGGATGGAAAGAATAAGTTGGACAGAAAGGGTTTCTAAAGAGGAAGTGCTAATTAATTTCACATACATACATACATACATAAACTCACGCCCGTAATCCCTAATGGGGTGGGCAGAGCCACAAGTAATCAAAGACAACTTGCAGCCACTGTGTAATTTCATTCCGGCTAGAAATTGAAACCACATTTTTTAATTGGACGGAGGGATCTAGCGAGTCTATTGCGAAGATTGGAATCTGAGTGTGGCGAGTAACGAAATTTTTATTTGTAAAAGTGTTTATAAGCAATTTTACGTTTCAAATTCGAATGCAGATTAAATATATTTTGTCCTTAAAAGACTTAGGTAACCGCATTCTTTTTAGAAGGTTCTACCAACATTTTATATTTAAACCCAAAGGGACATAGCGGCGTTATAAAATTCACCTCTTTTAACATTTTCTCGGAACTTTTCTCCCCTAAGTTCCATTTTCTTTGTCCCTAAATGTAGTCCATATTTTAAGTGAAGATAGTGACATTAAATTTTGAATGAAAACCTTATTAATGTTGAAGTGGGCTAGACCTTACGAGGGTCTAGCGTAAATAGGTCACCTAAATTTAGGATCCAAGGCACCTTAAGGTGTTTACCTGTGAGCTTTGGTATCGTAATTTAGTTTTATGTCAAAATTGTAAATGTTTGGTGCTGTGTTTCGCGCTTTTAGATATGAATTGAGACTTTATTAATATTCGATTTATTATTTTTTTTGTTCGTTTTATTTTAGTATTTTTTCTTAATTATGATTATTTTTGTTTTATTATAGTCAGGATATTTCATGCATATATTTTTCTCTATTGAAGACTATAGAGAACCGGAGAGGAAATATGATTGGCCACCTGATACGACACGATTCATTTATAACAAACATTATAGAAGGAAAAATTGAAGGGAAGAGAGGAAGGGGTAGACCTAGGATAACATTTATGAAACAAATAAAAGAGAAGGTGCAGGTCGTGTCGTATCGGGAGGTGAAGGTTTTGGCGGGAAGAAGAGAGGAATGGCGGTTAATCCACCGACAAGAGCGCAGCTCTTAAATAGAGAGAGAGCGAGAGAAATTTTTTTCTCTAAAAAAATAGCATGGGGAATGTCGTACCTACAAGTGTGGCTCCTAAATTAGTGATTAGTGTGTTTAACAAAATTGTCTATTGTCTAAATCTTATCTTAAATCTAGGATAGATATCCCTTTATTTTATGTAGGCTGAATGATAAACAGTAATATCATATTTACGTTCAGAAAAGCCAATTTTAAACTGTAATACTGCCAAGTTTACGAACTTCGGTTTGAATGTCTGTTGTGGATTTCCTCAAGATTGTTCATTGCCTGGGTTACAAACCGAAGTTTCCAAATTGTTTCATTTTGAAATTAATTTGGATTATTTAAGCCTTCAACCGCCTTTTACTCGTTGAGTCGGTTTGTTTTGTAGTAATTTATTGTTACTGTCGAGGTTTGAGATGATTGGGTTATTATCAAACAGATATTTGAGACTCAAGAAGTGGGTCTGTTTGTTACTTTGTATATATTGATGTATTATTAGAACTGGTTAGAGTTAGATGACATCATCACTAATTTTAAGAGCCACGTTCTTAAACTAAGAGATCTTGTAATACACGAAAAAAGCATACCTAGTTAATGTAACCTAATTTCAAAACTAGTTTTTGGCAATAGGAAGATCCTAAATATTTATGAAGGCATACATAAACTCACGCCTGGCATGTGGGCAGAGCGACAAGCGAAGAAAACTTATAACCACTATTGATACGAAGTCCTAAGATGGATATGCTTAACCTTATGATGATCAGAGATTAAGCTATGGGCGATAAAAATCGTAAAAACCACAGATAATGAAATTTTTACTTACACTGGTAACCTTAGGCACTCTGTAGCGAGGCTTGAATTGGGCGCTATAGACAAGGCCATTTTCACCCCCCCCCCCCCACAGACGAGTGGTTAACAGATATAAGAGATTATGACCTCTCCGAGATGATGATAGGTATCTTCTATCTGGTTTATTAAAAAGTAAAATTCCACTGAACTCATAAGCACTTGCTGAATCACCCCCTCAGTATTCGGTGCGGCGGTGTCACTAACACCACTTGTATCTGTATGACTGTAAAAAACACGGAGTTATCTTTTCAAACATTATTCTCAGAAAACCAATTATATCTTTAAACCAACCATTTTTAAACCGCTTTGGTTGTAATTTAGCAAATTGGTTTTCACCCCAACTACCTTAATTACTAAAAACGTTTTCTCACGGCTTTATTTGGTCCAACATTTACACGAAAATTGTGAAGCAAAAAATTGTTACGTTGAACTTTCAACAATTCACAAAACTTTTTGGCACCTCCGAATGTTGTGCTACGCGGCGTAGCAAATTGCTACGTCGTAGTCTGTAGCACACGCGAGTGGGTAGCGTTGCCAATTCAACTATTTATTACTAGGTAGGTTTAGGTGTTGATTGCTACTGTTCGATATGAATGGGCGTAATCACGCCTACATTCCGTATCAGGGTGGGCAGAGTTTCATGTATTCAGAAGACAACTTACAGTCACGCGTCACGCCGCAGGGCTAACGTGCGCAACGTTATAAAATTGTCGATCTAACTTAACTTAACCTGAAGATTCGACAGGTCTGGTTTTTACACAAGCGACTGCCTGTCTGACCTTCCAACCTGCGTAGGGAAAACCAGCCCAATACAGGTTAGGGCATATCTCCAAAACGCATTTCTCGGATATGTAGGTTTCCTCACGATGTTTTCCTTCATTGCTGAGCACGTGATAGTCATTTATGATTAAAAAATCATAGGTTTGGTTTGGGCCCGTGCTGGATTCAAACCTGCGACCTTACAGTGAGAGTTAAGCGTTCTTCCAACTGGGCTCAATAGATTTTATTGTGTTATTTTGTTTGTTTTATATTTTGTTTAGATTATGTGCAACAGTTTAAGACTATCCACCGCAAGCTTCGTCAAAAAATACTGTACAATAAGAAATAAATTTTCAAATGTTGTATTGCCTAAATTAGTACCTAATGAATATTTTTCTTTTGTCCGTTCAGGTTCAGGCAAGTCATACACGATGATGGGGTCACCAGGAGCGGATGAAGGCGGCATCATCCCGCGGCTCTGCAACGCCTTATTCGAGAGGATTGCTAAGCAGCAGTCGCCACCCGCCCTTACTTATAAGGTACATCATCATCATCATCAGCCCATTAACGTCCCCACTGCAGGGGCACGGGCCTTCCCTATAGATGGATAGGGAGATCGGGCCTTAAACCATCACGCGGGCCCAGTGCGGATGGGTGGTTATTAACGACTGCTGATGCAGCCGGGTCCAACGGTTTAACGTGCCTTTCGAAGCACGGAGGAGCTCGAGATGAAAACTTTTTTTTTGTGGTCACCCATCTTATGACCGGCCTTTGCGAAAGTTGCTTAACTTCAACAATCGCAGACCGAGCGCGTTTACTGCTGCGCCACCGAGCTCCTCTATATAAGGTACGTTCACCCTTTACTGTGAGCATTAGGTACATATTTTTTTTAAAAACGTCTAGCGCCCTGTGCCGAGGTTTTTCTTGCAGCTACTTTTCCCCGGCTATACAAGTTGCGAGAAGCTGTAGTAGTTTTAGGCGTATGAAACGTTCGTTATGTAAAAATTGACGATTGAAGGTGTAACTATGTTACATACTGAATAAAGATATTTTTGAATTTGAATTTAACATAATATGTAGCATAGCATGGTGGCATGGCGTGGTGGAGTATGCTCCATACCCCCTTCGGTTGATTGAGGGGAGGCCTGTGCCCAGCAGTGGGACGTATATAGGCTGTTTATGTATGTGTGTATGTAGCATAGCATCACGCCCACGGAATAGAAGAAAGAGGATGGAAATGCCCTAACGCGCATTTTGTATGAGAACCGCTGTCACCACTTCCACCCCGCTCTCTTTTATTACTATTCCTACAAACAGATAACTACGATAGCTCTAATGCTTCTCAAATTCCAGAGCCACTTTACCGGCAATGTATATTTTATGTGGTAGGCTGCAATTTTATCATTACTTTTCGTAATATACAGCATACAAAAGTACGTTTTTGATAAATAGCCGATTTAAAAGCCCTAGCTTATAGCTTTCCTGTGATAATTCGAATTCCATAGTAATTTCGTGTTTTGACGTTTAGTAAAATGTAACTGATTTGACTAGTTGGAAACTAGCCTATAATGATGATTGATGGTGGAGACTATTATTAACATATTCTACGTTTCAGGTGGAGGTTTCATACATGGAGATCTACAACGAGCGGGTCCACGATCTGCTGGACCCGGAGCGGCGGTCGTTGCGCGTGCGCGAGCATGCCGTGCTCGGGCCCTACGTCGATGGACTCTCGCAACTAGCTGTCACCTCCTTTAATGTAAGTATTTTTTTTTATTTAAGGAGCAATAAGGACTTATTATAGGGCGGAAGGCAAGAGGGAAACCACTGCCTTATTTTTCCCTAAAAACTAGTATGGAGAATGCTACACCGACAAGAGCGAGGCTCTTAAATTAGTGATGATGATGAAGGACTTATTGTTATTAAGGAGTATATAGCGCCAGTCACGTCCCTCCTGTTCCCACTTTGGGAATGTGCTCGAAAGTAAAAAGGCGCAAAACTTATGTAAAATGAGCTTTATTACCAAACCTTTAGGCAGATAAGACCAGTGTACGAGAAATAACAATTTGAAATAGATAAGCAGCCAGTGTCCTTCTGTTGAGTTTCCATGACCAGAACATTCCCACTTTGGGAACATTCCCCACTTTGGGAACATTCTCACTTTGGGAACATTCCCCACTTTGGGAACATTCCCCACTTTGGGAACATTCTCACTTTGGGAACATTCCCGGGAATGGCACATCACTGATTGTATAGATAACATAGTATTTCGACTTTCAAAAAGATTTCCATAATGATTTTAAAAATAAAATCAACGATATTTTATTTAGATTTTAAGCTGAATAAAGTTTGTCGAAGTCTGTTACGTGGTCGTAATTCAAATTGTTTTCTTCTATATCAATACCCTTTTATTTATTATAATAAGTTTGTGACTTAATAATAGTAAGCAAACTTACTTACTTAAAAATAAGTAGCAGAAGAATTCAATTGAAATCAACATCATCTTCCTAGCGTTATATCGTTTTAACAGAGTCCGCTTACCTATTCCGGTTTTTTATAGAAGCCACTGCCTGTCTAACCTTCCAACCCGCGAAGGGAGTCTTCCCTTCGGAAAACATCGCTAGGAAACCCACATACCCGAGTTTTTTTCCCTTCGGGTTGGAAGATCAGACAGTCGCTTCTGTGAAAAACCGGACCTGTCAAATTTTCAAGTTAAGTAAGCGGGCCCTGTGAAAAATGGCATAACATAAGGGAGATACCTAAAGCACGTGAATCTTTCATAGTGACTCCTTCCATAAGTCACTATCATCATTCTTCTTAACACATTGATGGCAAAGGAAACAAATAACCTAACAACATAGCGAGTCCAGGTAAATGGCGCGTGAAGGTCTAGCCTACTCCATCATCGTGATAAGTGGTGTAACAAACGATGCTGTTAGCAAGCGTCGTAACATTACCCCTTTATTTATGTCGGGTAAGCTACAAACTGTTTTCAGGGAAAAAGGAAACTCAATATGTTCCGGAAAAGTAGCTAAAGACAAACTGTTTCGCGGTTATTCGATTGAAACTGTTGGATAATAATATTGAAAGCGATTTAAAATGAGAAATGGAAAAGTATGATTTTTACATTCTGTATTTTTAATTAATAAAAAAAAGCGGCCTAAGCCTATGATTTTCGGATCATAAATGATTATCATGTGCTCAGAGGTGAAGGAAAACATCGTGAGGAAACCCACATACTCGAGAAATGCGTTTCGGAGGTATGTGACCTAACCTGTATTGGGCTGGTATTCCCATCTCGGGTTGGAAGGTCAGACAGGCAATCGCTTCTGTAAAAAACCGGACCTGTCAAATGTTCAGGTTAGGTAAGCGGACCCTGTGAAAAACGGGATTATGCTAGGGAGATGATGAATTGATTAATTTAATAATTATTACTTTATTAGTTTATGTCTGTCTTATGTTGAGGTATTGTTATTACTTATCTCTAGGATTCTGCTATTCTACGATATACCTACGGTCACGAGCATTAATATGTATACACTTTGGTACCATGGCACATTAACTTTTTTGACAAATTGAACTGTAAGTCTCACTAAATTTCAAATATGTTAGTACGACAGAGTCCTAAAGTGGGTACATTATACTGCTCATGACTGTACATACGTTATCATTATCTGTTCTGTTTGTAGACGCTGCGTCACTTTGATCCGTAGATATCTTAATGCACATAATTATTATTGAACGTAATCTGATAAGGTTGAGTATTGAGTTGCTATAATTGAGTTGTAACTAAATAGTCTTAGACATAATGACATAGCTATTAACATAACATACCGAGCATAGGCCTCACAGTCACACAGTCACAGTGTAAAAGAAATGGTGAATTAAAAATTGATTTAATTTACTTTTGAACATCGATAGCGGTAATTCTTTTAAACTAAGCGGTAGAACATTATACATTTTTATGCACCTGTTTATTTTAATTAACAACCGTCTAAAAATTTTACATCGGCCAATAACCCGACAGAATTAAGTTGACAGCACACGTCAAACGGTTTTGATTCGGCCGGGTTATTCATTCATTTACTCATTATTCCTAAAATTAAGAGCTGTCAATCATCCGTCCCTTTCCTTTTCGGTGGATAAGAAAATTATAGGTATAACATGAAGTAAAAATAGGAGGTGTCTGCAGGAATCGGGGCCATTGTAAAAATATAAACATCAAAATTTTCTAAACATTCGCCAAGGAACCGAGAGGCAGCAGAGATAAGATAAAATTGGTGTTTTCGTAAATTGCCTGTTTTGACAGCTCCATTACTTTCCCGGGGCAAAGTATAATAGCTACCTTGACCTATCGAACAACGAGCCCGCCTTTAAAGTTTAGGTATTCCAGAAATTCAATTTAAAATACTTTTTCTTTTCTTAATTTTATGGCCGCTGTTCCTAGATTAAAGGAAGTATGGAAAGAAATTTTTGTTTACTTATAAGTTTTAACAGCATCGATAAACAAAGTACCTTTTATATTTACAACGTTAAGTAAAAAGTAGATAAACAAATATGATATGTATGGCTCGAATGTTTTGTGATTTGGGTTGTTTGTAATATATATACCGTATTTACGTAGTAATATCCCTTACTCTATGTCTATACGTAAATGTAACCGTGTAATCATGAAGTAAATGTACTTACTCTATTTGTTAGCTGAAAGCCTTTTCATAATTAAAAATATTATACAAAATAGAATTTAAATACAGATGTGGTTTTCTCTCAAAAACATTTCTCAATTGAATTATGCTGCGTTGCAATGTGGTTACGAACTGCAAATTAGAATACTCGAATTTAGCATATTACGCTTTTCGCCTGGTCGGAATAAATTGTCTGTTCACCTGAATAAATTTTGAATACACATTTATAATGTCATTCGTTTTATTAAATGGCTGTAAAATTATATTCACCGTGACTTTACTTAATATTACTTGATATAATAGAGTATATTAAGTCGGTGAGGTTGTACAAAGGCTTTTTGTAACGAACGAACCTAACCTTAATTTCCGTTCCGTTTCCGTTAGTAATATAACCGTTGGGTTTGAAGTATTGTTATTTAGAATCATATTTCGACTTTGCTTTCTATTTCAACTTAATTGTATGGAGATATTCTCCTGTATTACATCTTAAATAAGTATTTGAAAATGTTCTAAAGGTTTATCAAAGACGGATTTGTGCCTGGCTAATGGTCATATGCTCCCTTCTATTACATGGGATGAAATTAGTTATTAGTTGATGGTAGGGCTGGCAGAGGAAGATCGACAAGGACTTACGATGAAAAAATTGGAGATGTCCTTAGAAAAGGTTCAATACGATCTACTCTGAACCGGCGTGCGTGTATGAAGCGATTGATGAATGTGGAGGAAGCAAGAGAAGTGTGTCAGGATCGAAGCAAATGGAATTCTATAGTCTCTGCTTACCCCGGTGGGAAATAGGCGTGAGTTTATTTATGTATGTATGTATTACATGGGACTTAAACATAGCTGGTGAGGAGTAGATATATGTACTATACACTTCTGCATACCCCTTCTGGAATACAGTCGACATACATACATACATAAACAGCCTATATACGTCCCACTGCTGGGCACAGGCCTCCCCTTAATCAACCGGAGGGGGCACGGAGCATACTCCACCATGCTGCTTCAATACAGTCGACATGCTATGTTATTTTATAGAAGTCGAAAAGAGTACTTCGAAACGCCTACTTAGGCGTCTCATTACTTTTATACCTGAATAATAAATATATCCCTATAATACCAAAGCAATTTCATAAAGTAGGTAATTTCGTTACCTGTAACGATTTAACAAATTGCTTTTTGTCAAATTGAACGCTACTATCTATTAAATCTAATAGGACATTAAAAATCTTTATATTATGTCAAAAATGCAAGTACTTGGTATGTTTTAGGACTTCTATCGAATCCCGGTGGAGACATATCACAAAAATCACCTTGTGATCCCTAGTTTGGTTAGGACATTACAGGCTGATTACCTGATTGTCCGAAAGTAAGATGATCCGTGCTTCGGAAGGCACGTTAAGCCGTTGGTCCCGGTTACTACTTACTCATGTAAATTAGAGCTTTGCATGAGCCATGTCAGGGGCCTTTGGCGGATCAATAGTAACCCTGACACCAGGGTTGATGGGGTTGGTAACTCACCTCACAACCCACACGATAGAAGAAGTTTTAGGACTTATTGTATAAGTTTAAAATCTACGAATTCGTAATTTTTTTGACGATAAATCATAAACATATAGTTAGCCGTGGTAGTCCAGTTAGTAGAACGCTTGACTCTCAATTTGAGGTCGCGGGTTCGAATCCTAGCATAGGCCTCTACCAATGATTGTCGAATTTGTTTTCGGATTCATATTTCGATCATAAATGAGTTTTAGGAATGAAAAATAAATTTAATTTTACAGTGGGTAATAATTTTTAATGATGATGTTCGAAATTCAAATTTAACTCGTATTTTGTTAAATAAAAATTCGAAAGTTTGAAATTTGACCTCTTTGCTGGGAAGCATATTCGCAATAGACGTGCATGAGCACGTGTTATAGTTTATCTAGATACAAAAGCACCTGAAAGCTGCTTTTAATAGCTTGTGGTTCTCTATTTGCGTATTTTCTCCATTTATTGGTCACACATTTCTGTTTTTTTAAATCTCATTTAAAATACATTCTTTTTCTATTTTATTCGAGCATTTGAGTTTCTAGTTTTGCAGTTTCTCTTTTGTTTTAACTTAGTGTTTGTCCTGACCTTTTAAAAGTAGACATTTTATGTCTTCAAACTTGTTATTTATTTACAAAGTAAGTCGATCTATAAAGTTTATTACTCGTTTACTCAAGACGCCTACTCTAGAGACTAATGTGATAGACTGTAATCATTTTGTCTTATAAAGTTTTCTGTAAAGAGGTACTTTCCAATCGGCGCGCGGCGTTTCCCAAAAACACGATATATAACTTTTTTCTTCGTTTAAACTTGTAATTTCATGGATAACCGACATAAAATATGCATGTTTTATCTTTGTTTTTGGGTATAAATGATGACCCTTTTTATTACACCAAGGTACAATTACAACTTCCAGCCATTATTATTCTGATCAAAATAAAGAAAATCAATATAGGTAGCAACATCATTATACATAATGTGATCCAAATATCAAGCGACAATCAATTTTATATATGCTTCTGCCATTACATTACATTTGTTCGAACCTTGCGCACAGTAAATGAGATAGCTGAGAGAGTGGATCTGTTTTCGTGTTCCAAGAGTGAATTCGCAAAAATAGCAATGAGTGTGATCTGTTATACGTAACTAAGGAAATCGTACTAGTAAAAAATAATTAATGATTAATTTTAAATATGTATAAATAAGTCCCCAACTCTGTCGCATTAGGTTATCCTATAAAGATAGTTGTTGTGAGTGAAATAAATAAAATAAAATATTTTTTTTTGAATAATTATGTACAACAGCAATGAAAAAATAGATAATTATCACGTTAAAAGTGAACAACGCCATCTATCGTGTGTTTGGGGAACGTCGATTGGAAAGTCCCTTGTTGGATTGGGACGCGTATTCTAGGTACCTTGTATTTCATTAATTACATTCCTTGCTAAATTGCTCTAGATAATTACAGTTTACTTAAATGTCTTCGATAAATTACCCAGGTTTAATGACACGCATAAACACAGTTTATTGCATTAACAAGCCTGTTGTTCTGTCCACGTCGAAATAGTTTTTTTTCGACGTGACTTATTGTATATCTAGGTGAGCCATGGTAGCCCAATTGGTAGAACCCTTTCCTCTCACTTTGAGGTCGCTGGATCGTATCTAGCACAGGCCTAAACCAATGATTGTCGGATTTGTTTTCGAATTCACGTTTGGATCATAAATGATTATCATGTGCTCAGCGGTGAAGGAAAACATCGTGAGGAAATCCACATTCCCGAGAAATGCATTTTCGGAGGTATGTGACTTAACCTGTATAGGGGTCAGACAGGCAGACGCTTCAGTAAAAAACCGTACCTGTCTAATCTTCAGGTCAGGTAAGCGGACCCTGTGAAAAACGGGATAATGTTAGGGAGATGACTTATTGTGGACTTGTGAGTGAGTTGTATCACTAGTTAGTTTTTGTGTATGGGATATGTTATAAAGATTTAAAAGTTAAAGCAGAGAATAGTAAATATACTTACACTGCTTGTAATATAAATCATTCATACAACCATATGAAATTCAAACGACGAGATTGCAATGCATTAATGAACGAACGTTTACATAAGACCGTTTCATGTTCACATTGCACATCGTATAGGTTTCTCGTGCGTTACAATACTAAACCTAAAGATGGCGATTAAGTAATTTAAAAATATGAGTACCTAATAGAAATATGTATTGTTTATTTAATGTTTGTTTAAAGTGCAATAAATATTATTCTATTGTAATATGAGTATACATAACATAAAATAACATAAACAGCCTATATACCTACGTCGAGGGGGTACGGAGCATACTGCACCACGCTGCCCCACTGCGGGTTGGTGGAAGTGTGATTTTTTCGGCTAATAGCCGGGACCAACGGCTTACCGCGTGAAAGCGTTTCATCTTACTCTTTCGGACAATCAGGTAATTCAAGCCTGCAATGTCCTTACCAAACAAAGGACAGTCTCACAGAGAGATTTCGACAATGTCCCCATCGGGAATAGAACCCGGACCTCCAGATCGAGCTGTCTCTCAAAGGCTGTTAATATGAGTATCTAATTGATTATAGTAATATGAAGTATACTTGCTCCGAGGTCATATCGGTGAGGAGGGGAGAGTGTCCCTTCTGTACAGTCATGAGCAATATAATGTACCCACTTTAGGACTCTGTCGCACTAACATATTTGACATTTAGTTAGACTTACAGTTCAATTTGGCAAAAAAGTTAATGTGACACGGTACCAAAGTGTATACATATTAATGCTCGTGATCGTACCTATAGGTACGTACTTAGTAATTATTTTTTATTCCATGGTACAAGGTAATAGCTATTTGGCGATAGTATCGCATCAATATTGCAAATTAGTACGGCCCAGTTTAATCTGTGGTCGGAATAATCATTTGCTTTTCCAAGCGCCCGTTCGGTTTACCTCGTTTGGCCGATAGCAAAATGATATCTTATTGGAATATTAATTGTGATGCCCACAAAACAGCAGTCTTAGTGTAAAGGTGATTTTGTTAACAATAATATTTTACTGCGCATTACAACATTATATCAGTCTGACAGCCTAATTTCGAGAACTAAGTAACCTATGAATATATTTTTTTTGTTGTGGTCTGCATTAATTCAAGAAAACTATAGGGTATATATTATGCCCAGGCTTAGGTAGGGTTGTAACACAGTACTCCATACACCCTCCACTTGATAACCGAAGGCTTTTACCTAGTTACTTGTTCCTACTTTAAGAACGTTCCCGGCAGTAAAAAGGCGAAAACTTATGTAAAAAGAGATTTATTTATTACCTAGATTTTATGTAGACAAGACCTGAATACAAGAAAGAACAATTCGAAAAAGGAAAGCAGCCAATGTCCTTACTATTAAGCGAAAGTTGATGGTAGGGCTGGCAGAGGAAGACCGAGAAGGACTTACATTGGCCAAATTGGAGATGTCCTTAGAAAATGTTTAATACGATCTACTCTGAACCGGCGTGCGTATATGAAGCGATTGACGAATGTGGAGGAAGCAAGAGAAGTGTGTCAGGATCGAAGCAAATGGAATTCTATAGTCTCTGCTTACCCCGGTGGGAAATAGGCGTGAGTTTATGTATGTGTCCTTACTATTAAAGGGTTTTACAACGAGAACATTCCCAGCTTTTGAACACTCCCGAGAAAGACACATCACTACTGTATATACTTAGCCTAAGTATCCTTAAAAAGTTCTTTCTGGTAGATATACCTAAAGAGAATATAATCCCCTAGCCCAATACAAGTTAGCCACATACCTGCGAAACGCATTTCACGGGAATGTGGGTTTCCTCAGTTGATAGTGCATACAGATGAAATGATTATCGAAAGCAAAAAACATTACGTGCTGATATCAATATTGAAAAAAAAAAATCTTTCAAAGACATTTAAATAACAATGGAACGTAATAAAATTGACAAGTAAGTATATACAGGGTGTTAGTGACATCGTAACGAAAACTTCGAGGGATTATTCAGGCCATGATTCTGAGTTGAATTCAAGTGGAATTATCCGTCGCAAGTGTGGATCTGAAAATAATTTGATCTGAAAACTGAAAATAATTTAAAAAGACACAAAAAATTCCATGAATTTTCCTATAGGAAATTCCACTTGATATCAACTCAGAATCATGGTCTGAACCATCCCCATCGGTATTCGTTACGGTGTCACTAACACCCATACCTACTTGAATGGCTATCTGTATGTACTTGTGTGGGGTGTAAGTGACATCGTAACGAATACTGAGAGGGATGATTCAGCTCATTATCCTGGGTTAATATCAAGTGGAATTTTCCATCGAAAAAGTATAAAATTGAAAATAAATAAATAAAACTAATAAAAAATCATGAATTTTGCGACGGAAAATTCCACTTGATATTAACTCAGAATCATGGTCTGAATCATCCCCCTCAGTTTTCGTAATGATGTCACTAACACCCTGTATAAAAAAAATAAGACCAAGGAGGCCGTCGTTAACACTCGCGATGTTTTACTTCACTGCTAAGAATGTGATAATCACTTATGATCCAAACATGAATTCGAAATCTAAATCGAATACTATTGGTGTAGGTGGGCGTACCTATTTGTTCTATTTTCAATAAGCAAATATAGTGTCAGTACTATTTGAATATTTCGCGCCAGTGCGCTTTGATTCATGGTCGGCATGCATTATTAATGTGGGAGTTGGTCGCGTGATGGATCGTATCCACTTGATGTTCAGATTTATATGCTTCCACTTCTGCTGTGTAATTTCAGACACATTTTTGAAAGAAAGAAAGAAACGTTAATATAAATGGACACCAGAGTAACAACTAAAAAACAAAACACGAAATAACACATAACTTACAATCAAAACACGTAATAAAAACAACTTACACGTGAGAGTACAAATATCACTTTTATTAGAAACAATAATAAAAAACAGTAATAAACAAGTTTACAAAAAATAAGAATAGGTAATAAACGCAAAAATAAGGATTAAAACTATACTACTAAAACTAAATTAAAAAGCTCAATTAAAAATGCTCCCTTTTATCACCTCTCGACCGAATGTGCCCATCACGCTCGCAGCGTTGCCCCGTTGGATGGCGAGAGAAATATGCTGCGCTAAGTAATGCCCGGACCGGGAGTCGCCCCCCTGCTCCCTTAGCCGCTTACCCACCTCTCTGATAAAGCGCTTCGCTTCAGAACCCCAAGTCCCCGCCGTTTCGACGGCAAACGGCACAAAGTCATACGTCGATTCCAGGTTGGCGTACTTACCGTGCTTGAGACCGGCCGCTGCCTCGGCTGCTGAGCCAGCAGCACGTTTGGTTCCTCTTATATGAGAAGCCGCATACGTGCTAACGCATGTGGCGTCCCACACAAGACATCGCCCTTTTTTCCACGGAATCAACGTGAGACCGTCCGGCCGCTTACCGTCAGAACGGGACAAACCTGGCGGCTCCAGAACGCACGGCACACCCGCTGACGCCACGGCTCGTTTTAATATGGCATTGATTGTCTGGTGACGAGACATTCTACCTGCGCATTTATTGCATGCCAAGCCATGGTGTCCATTCGCCTCGACCATGCTGCCACAAACACATCGATGAGGCTCGCATATGTTGCACCCCAGCCGCAGCGCCGCTGCGATCCGTATGGAGTCATTATCTAGCAGAGTGCCCATATGTGGAGAGGGTAAAGCACTCAGCCAGAGTCCTGACTCCGGACTGGCAGCAGCGCGCAACCTGGCTTCATCCGCACCCACGGCCTCCTCAATGAGCCCAGATGAGAAATGCTTGGATACGGTTTCGTCCCAAGCTTGCTGGCTGGCAGGGTTAGAAGGACGGTCGTAATCTGGACACAGTGTCTCCCAAGCCTCCAAGGCCTCCGCAACATAAGGGATGCGGAGGTCGTCACCATAAGAGGACAAAATGCGGGCGACAAGTCCGGCTACCCCATGCGCAGAGGCCAAGAACGCAATAGGTCCCGTGTCCTGCAGGCGACGCACACCTAGCCCACCATGGCGGATGGGCAAACCGGCCTGACACCACTGTTTTTCATTAAGGCTGACATTCAGTATATCCTCGAGAGTAACCTTCAGGGTCTCATCAAATAACAGTACCTCACGAGGATATATCCACGTAGGGGCCGTCCTGATAGTGTAGGTCAATTTCGGCATAGCGAAGCAGTTCCTCAGCAAAGTAAGGGCAACGTGAGCTGGTAAACTCTTCAAGTGCTCTGCGAGGGAGGAAAGAGCGTCCGTCTTCGCCCTTAGCTCAGGACCAACTGCTTCTGCAAAGATAGGGGCTCCCAGCAAGTTGAGGTTCGATTTATCTGTAAATCTCAAGCCGGGGATCAGCTCACCAAATAGCGATCGAGAAGCTGTAGACTCCACTCCGCAACCATATAATTCGCACTTTGCGGTGTTCACCTCTAGCCCCATAACACGCAAAGCCGAGAAAAGGGATCTCATATCCCTCGCCACCGTCTCCGGGCTTCCACCAATCGTCCCGTCATCTAAATACCACACATTGAGTGGTGACTTGAGATCGGAAACTACCGGATGAATCGCCAGGCTAAACAGTAATGGGCCGAGTGGATCCCCCTGCTGAGCGCCGACCTGCGACGATATCAAGGAGACCCCGTAGTATAGGTTGCTAGGAACTGCATATACCTGGTGTAAAAAGGGGTACAGCCCTGGAATATGTTCCTTCGCTTCCTTCAAGATAACGTCACGTTCCACCGAGTTGAAAGCATTTTTGAGGTCAACCTTAATAATGACATTGTCATCCCCTTCTCTGGCTGCAAACACGCGGGTGGCGTGGATGGCCGCCTCGCACCCCAGCTTGGTACCAAAACCTACTTGATGGGGCTGAAGGTAGTCAGATATGCCGTCTCGTACCGCGTGGCAACCCACCTTGGCAACCAACCTACGGAATGTGCTGCCTACAGCGATTGGCCTCACTCCGCCGTCCTTCTTAGTAAGGGCGCAAAGAGAGCCCCCATACAAATATGGACACACTTCCGGGTGTAGAGTGCCTTTAAGTAGGAAGTTGCATAATCTCGTCAAAGATTCGAGTAACTTAGGACCATTGTCTCCGGCCGACGTTGAAACAAGTTCTTTTAAATGGTCAGGGCGCATACCATCGATACCCCCCGCGGATCCGCTACAAAAGGTGCTTAACGCACTTCTCACGTCCTCCATTGTGACCGAGAGACCAACCACAGATGTATCGGGCGCTGCCGGGACGTCTAGTATCCGGGAAGGAGCTGGATGTTTTTCTTGTAAGGCGGAAAGGGTATCACTGTTTGAGGGGGCCAATGTGCAGTCGGAAACAAGCAACCGCGCCGCTCCTCTCAAATCTCCCTCAAAAACCTTTCTTTCCACTGCCCGGTATAAAGATGGGGCCTACGACTATCCTGATCGTCCCGAAATTTAAGCTGCCAGTCGATAATATTAGCCTTCACCTTAGCGGTTAAAGATTTCTGTTGGCCCTGGTCCGGAACCTTCAAAGCTATAAATGAAAAAGATAGCAACTCGAACCAATCATTGGGGGTATATCCCTTAGGTATATGCCTAACAACTCGGACATTTCCTTTTAAAAAAGGGAGATCCAAGAGCCTAGGCACACTCAAATGTGGCAGCGTCTGACTGGAGTCCACAACCACGGGGTCCTGCGCAGCCGATTCCTGTGTCACGATGTTTTTGTGCATACGACCAATGTGCCTATTAAGACCATGGGGCACAACAAAAAGGCGCTGAGAACCTGGACAATACGGACAAGGGGTGCGTGTGAGAGTATTCATTATTATTATTTTTTTTACTATTAATCTTACTTCTATTATTAACACTTGCTAAAAATTATTAACACATTGCATTTAAAAATATAGGATACCCTGTCCCAATATACTTATACAGAGCAAGTCAATAATTCAAATTATTCCCCACATTTCAAATTAAGTACTTATACATTTGTAAACAAATTAAACCAAATTAAACTAAAAATTAAGACAATTAAAATTTTAAGAAAGTAGCGTAAAATACAAAATATAAAAAACAATTTATCCTTGACTATTTCTAGAAAATACCTATGTCAATAATAAGACATTCATATATTATGTTTCTTAGTTACAATTACAAATGAAAATAATAGGTATGTAAAAAAAAAAAAAAAAACATTGTTTCACACCGATCCAAAAGTCTATCAGTATCCACCAAAATTAGTACCTTCTCACGAGCAACGGGTCGGATGAGAAAACCGCGCCATCTGTAGGACTCAATCCGAAGTACGAGTGCTTGTTATCACTGTGTGATATCTCTTCAAACTCCCGAGATGGCGCTGGTGTCGTAAATTAAGAAATTATACTCGCTCCTTGTTCGAGAGGTTTTAAACAGTGTAGTCTACGTCTTATGCTCCAGCATCGTCACAATTTTCAAAGCTCATATCCAAAGCTAAAAAAAAAAGTTAGTTTCCCGCTTCCTGAACGCAGCTGTCAACTAATGTCATTACGGTTTTTGTGCACCGGCGCGTCACTTCGCCTCCGTAAATAAACTAATTGAAAACTAATATTTAATACAAAAACATGATTGATATAGTGCGAAAAATGTGTTACTTACATAATCAAGTGCTTTTTTCTCTAAAAAAGCTAGAAACAGTACCAAAGAAAAAATGTGGATGACGACGAGCGTAAGTTCTTTTTGATAAAACAAAACGTGGATTATACTGGTAAGTCTTAACATTATCCATCTACTAAAACAAGAGAAGATATAATTATGATCAATTCAATTTAATTCCTTTTATTGTCGAAAACAAATTACTTTTTTTTTGAGGTTATAATTTTATAATCCTAACATTCGAAGAAGTAACTTAAGTTGGTACTTATTACTAATAAAAGTAACTAGTTTTATTAACAGAAATAATAATAATATTAAAATTGTATCGTGTTCGTGTTATAACAGTGATTTAAAAGTTATACTTTATTCCGATGTTGATGTTGTTTAAATTCGCCTTATATAAGGCAGGCAAAGATCTCAGGACTATACAGTCTTGACTTTAGTAATTTAATATTCGAAAATCACGATCAAAATAGGCCTAAGCCTTGTCTTCAGTCCCTGATTGCCGCGTTTTTATTTTCATCTGTCAAAAAATAAAATAAAAAAAATTTTTGTTTCTTTTTGTAATTGTGTTCTTGGCTTATGTTGCGGTTGATAACTTACTATCAGCGAATGAAATGAGCAGTTTTTTTTATAAAACAAAGAGAACCAGTGAAATATAACCGCAGAATGGCATAGAAAAGTAAATAATTAACTCGGAAATAATTTGACAAGTTCAGATAATTAGATGACAGAAGCACTTCATGTTTACCCTGTTCATCAAGAAGTACCTATGACACAGTAGTACTCAATATCACAGAGGTCATCTACACCATTGGTAGACAAGATACATAACTTATTCAAGATAACACTTAAAACATTTAGAGGATTATAATTGGTTTACTATAAGATAACCATACTTAAAAATGATATTATATATATTATAACAGTACATAATCCCTTCTCACAGTCTCTGTTAAGTGGTGTTAATAATGTTATCTTCTCCGAATGATACTTACAATATAAGATGATGAAAATATACCCTAACAATAAAAACAGAAAGAGTGTTAAGAGAGTACAGGCAAAAGATAGCCTTATTATAGTAAGCAATTTCTTCCAAATTACTCTAATCTTATTATAATTCAAGCTTCCAACGTATGGGTGATGATTATTGGTACCAACCTAACCAACAAGAGAACACCACTTGGAGAGTCACCTAGATAAGCACTAGTAGTGAACTGTCTGACTAGAGAATAGACAGACTATTTGTTTCCCTTTAGAGCTATCACAATAGAGGATAGACAATGGACATGATGTATCAACCCTATTAACATAAAAATCAACCACTAAGACCATTGCTAAGCGCTAATATACCTATTTTACATTTCCATACCTAGAGCTATCACTTAGAGGATAGACAATGGACTTAAAGGCACAATGCACATAAGAGCTACCATTAGGAAGGTCGCCATTGATAAGCGATAATATACCTATTTGTCATTTCCATACCTAGAGCTATCACTTAGAGGATAGACAATAGACTTGAAGGTATCAATGCAATGAATGTAAGAGCTACCACTAAGAAAGTCGCCATTGACAAGCGCTAACATATCTATTTCTCATTTCCATACCTAGAGCTATCACTTAGAGGATAGACAATAGACTTGAAGGTATCAATGCAATGAACATAAGAGCTACCACTAGGAAGGTCGCCACTGACAAGCGCTAACATACCTATTTCTCATTTCCATACTTAGAGCTATCACTTAGAGGATAGACAATGGACTTGATGGTATCAACCTAATTAACAAAAGATCTACCACCAGGAAGGTCGCCATTGCCAAGCGCTAATATACCTATTTATCATTTCCATGCCTAGAGCTATCACTTAGAGGATAGACAATGGACTTGAAGGTATCAACACAATGAATGTAAGAGCTACCACTAAGAAAGTCGCCATTGACAAGCGCTAACATACCTATTTCTCATTTCCATACTTAGAGCTATCACTTAGAGGATAGACAATGGACTTGATGGTATGAACCATATTAACATAAGAGCTACCACGATTATGGTCGGCATTGGCAAGCGCTATATACCTATTTCTCATTTCCATACCTAGAGCTATCACTTAGAGGATAGACAATGGACTTGATGGTATCAACTCAAATAACATAAAGCTACCACTACAAGTATCGCCTTTTGCTAAACGCTAGTAGATAGCTAGAACATAGACCAACTATTTTTTATACTTTTATTTCCATGTTTGGTTTGTCACTTGAGGAATCGAAGATAAACCATTGAATTGTCGGGGCTTACCTACCCATGTTGAAACTCAAGATTAGACTAATGCTGAGAAACAATAGACTATTATGTCAAATTGATTATTATAAAATAATGAGAGTACAAATTCTGAAGAAATAACCGACAATTCAAAACCTAAAAGCCTCTGTTCTATTAATCAACCTCAACTGTGCTAGAAATCAAAGTATGTAATGTCAGAGATTACTTTCAAAAGAGATAACTGTACACAAGACATGGTTAGAGAATACTGCTATTAAATTCTTTCAACCAACATCATAAAATTCAAATAGCACATAAATAATAATGAATAACATTGCCCGAAGAGTGAGTAAACGAGATAGCAACAGGATCTGTGGAACAGAGACAACAGTATCAGCAGGCAGCCCCACAGCCAACAGCATGAACAGAAAGCCCACAAGGAACAGTATCAGCAGGCCGCCCCACAGCCAGCAATAAAAGCAGTGATGCAACCAGTCATGATCAGCAGTGCTATAACCAGCAGTACCAGCAGCCCTACAGCCAGCAGTAGTAGCAGAGCTACAACCAGATGTATTAGCAGTCTCACAGCCATTAGTATCAACAGTGGCCCAGGCAGCAAGGCCGTTTAAGAATAGTACCTCATGAGGAGGAAGAATTCCCTATAAAGTTATAATGGGAAAATTTGCACAAGCAAATATATTTTTCAAAATTCTGGTAAAATTAATTCCGAATGTCTATCACTAAAAGTTTTAGCATTATCATTAAGACATGGGATTCAAATCCTGTCTTTGTTAATCAGGAATAACAATACCAATCTCAGTATAAATTGGGGTACCTACCTGATAATATTATAACTTCAATGAAAATTTCCTTCAAGTATTACATTCGAAATTGTAAAATATTGATACCTAGTTCGGTTAGATAGAATAGTTGCCCTTTTTATTATTAACTCATAGGTGAAAAGGAAGGAAAAATAGTTCATTAGTAACATATAACTTACATCACCATTAGCGTTTTCTCTAAATTATGTTGTTGTAGATTTATTATGTTGTTGCTGATCAGCCCAAAACACAGTTTACAATTAATATAAAAATTACAACAATAATGTCCCTCCACTTAATCAATCGGAACCAAACTGTAGTGGAGAAGTAACAATAATATTTTCATGATAAATATATGTTTATCTTATTTTTCGGTTAGTGTTGTAACGTAAATCAGGCAGGTCCCTTCACTAAATAACCTGACATATTAAATCTTCAGGATGGGTACGAGAAGTGAATCCCTGTGCAAACAACAGGATCATGTTAAGTTAGGTTAAAGGAAAGGATGATTTTTACGAACGATGATAATATACCTACACGACCGATAATTAATAAATTAATGTTATCCTTATATGTAACTGCACACCTAAGGGTAAAATATGTTTTATTCATTTATTTATTTTTTCCAGTAAATAATAGGACGTCACTATTACTGTCCTAAAAACAAATTCAATAATTATTACACTAAAGAGATAGCTGCGTAAACAATGTTACGTGTGTTAATGTGTTGTGTGTACGTTGTTCTATCATCTGATTGGTGGGTGAAAGGTTGCATAGAGGAATAGGAAAAAAATTCACAACAAGTTATATTTATTATTACCACATAAAAAAAAAATATACTAAATATTATTACCAAGCCCATATGGTCGATATTAGGTAATACACAATAACTTGGGCTCAGGTAATCTATTTTAATAAAAACAAAATCTTAATTATTACGAAGATAATTATCACACAAGTACATAATGTAAATGCATTTCCCCTCTTTATACTTTCAGCCTCATTTAACAATATCTTATAATAAAGAGGAAAGTTTAGTTCAGTGGTTCTGAATATTTTAATGAAAAAGGTCATTTGAATAAATGTATCGAAATTCTTACTTGCACTTATATTTGTATTTTCTCTAATCAATTTGACATGTTGTCTTAGGATTCATTTAACTACTCAATGTCGACAACAATTGCCAACTTAGCACAGGATGTTACAATCAATCTTGTGTCTGGGTGCCCTCGTCATTACCCGTTCTTCTTTATGTATTTCTTCTTCTTTTATGTATGTAAACAAATAATGTGTAACTTTGATAATTATTGTAGCCCTTGGTATGCCAATGAAAAATGAGTGTTATACTATATGATGAAGTCTCACAGTCCTTTCGACTATAACTATCGTTGTTGTTCAAGAGCTTCGGAAATGTGCTCTATGGTGAGGTCCCTGTGAGGCTCTTATAGCCAATCTTGATGTTGAGCTCATTCAGAAATTTGTTCTTGTGTAGTTCTTTTGTTGTGAAATTGATAGTAATGTGAAATAGGTATTTAATGTACTCGCTCAACTTCAACTTAATTATTTAGAACTATGTATCTATTCTAGTACAGTATAGTATAACCATATATTATAACATACATAATATCGATTCCATTCTTGAGAACTGGTGAAACTTGTTTAGCTAACAGTTATTATTCTTATTGTTTTTTACATGATAATATCAAAACGTTTGGTGGAACGCCGCGCTGAGTTTATCAGGCGACGGCTGTGCCTCTCACTGCCTTTATTGGGATTAAAGTCATGGGCAGCTTAATTAGCTTTCGTGATAACAATGTACTTTATTCACTAATGAATAATCATATTATTGGTACTCGTTTCAATTTAAATGTTTCATTCCCAACTAAACTTTGAACATCTACACTGTTTAAAACCTCTCGAACAAGGAGCGAGTATAATTATGAGATTAAACGAACTTACCTGTAAGTGAAGTTCTATCTCAATTATACGAAGCTCCTTGTTCGAGAGGACTCCCTCCCTTCAATTTTAATATCCCGCCCTAAAGCTTCCACAGGTGATGGAGTTGTCCATGAAACATGCTTTAAACATAATGACATTAGTTGACAGCTGCGTTCAGGAAGCGGGAAACTAACTTTTTTTTTTAGCTTTGGATATGAGCTTTGAAAATTGTGACGATGCTGGAGCATAAGACGTAGACTACACTGTTTAAAACCTCTCGAACAAGGAGCTTCGTATAATTGAGATAGAACTTCACTTACAGGTAAGTTCGTTTAATCTCATAATTAAATAGGAAAATAAATGAAAATTCACGTCTGTTTTTATGTTCAAAGTCAAAACACTTCACGTTTCACAGCACGCATCACTCCACGGCCAAATTCTGGCTTACGAGAGCCTCCAAAGATATTAATCAGTCCAGTAAGAAATTCACCATTATAAAATTATCTCAAGGCAATCCCTGTAGCTGTTGTTCATGGGATTTCCTCTTACCCTTCCCATTCAAATTTGTCTTGAATGTTATCTTCATGAACTTGCGGGAAATTAATGTAAAATATACAAAAAAAAAAAAAATAATAATAATAATAATAATAAAAAAAATATATAATTAAAAAAGATATTTCCGAGTGTTGGTTTGAACTTGGGATAGCTCATGCGCCGTTTGGAAACAGTACGCTCTGATTTAGACCACTAGGCCAACTGGAACTTCACAAAAGTTTTGAAATTTACAAATAGTATGAACTAAGTGTAAAATTTTGAAAAAGTAACGTAACGGCAAAATTGTTTGTTGTTTGACATGAATTAAAATACAACAATCTAGATTCACTGGAAAACAGTCAGAAAAGTCACTTTTCACACACCTTCACCTCTTTCATTCAGTTTTTATATGCCAACCAAACAGAACTGGATATTAAACATCATATTGGCGCGTTATTTTGAAAATGATAGCGTCACTATGTCACTGAATCACTTTAGCAAACCTTTCTGTATATCCGTATCTAATTAAATAGATAACGTTCACTGTTATGTATTGATGGTCAATTGTTAGTTTTAGATCGGCACAGGTTAAATATCTTAAGTTATCTATTAATTATTTGAAAATCCACAACGCGCCGAAATGAACGTGACGGCAGCGCCATCTGGATCAATGGAGAGTACAAATAGTAAACATTAAAGCAAATTGTTATTGAGTGTATGGACTGGTCAACAATGGTAGTGGTGTCTTTTATAAAATGGCCTCACAAGGGCAAGGGAGGGTTTTCAAGGGTTTCATAAAGTCACGAACATCAATACGAACACACTTCAGTACCATGTCACATTGACTTTTTTGACAAATTGTTGTGTAAGTCTAACTAAATGTCGGATGTGTTAGTGCGACAGGGTTCTAAAGTGGGGACATGATATTGCTCAAGACTGCATATGCGCCTGGACGAGTAGGTAAATGAGTCTTATACCATAAAATAATGAGTCTTAGAATCAGAATCATTTATTCAACGTAATTATCATGGATGAACTTGTTGAAGGTCGATGTAATATTTTTGAATTTACGTCATTTCGCAAGGTGTTATGGCTGAGGAGAAGAAATGACAAGAAACTGCAACAGCAACACATCTTTTAAAAACCAATGAGAGTATACATTACAAGTTATTTAGTAACTAGAGGAACACATTCAATACCAGACATTTTTATCATTTAGGTAGTCTTTAATCTTATACCATAGAATAAAGAATAATGTCTACAGTGCATAGAACAGTAACTCTCCTGACCTGAGTATAGTCCGAGCATAGGTATTTTTTTCTATACTATCTGTTGATGATGTCAATATTGTATACCTATTGTTTTCTCGATGTGTGCAGTATTGATAACAGATAAATAATATTACATTTGTGAACGTAAGGGCGCAAACTTTTTTTAGATAAATAACTTCGAACTTTCTCGATCTATAAATCGGATGAAACCAATTCGTAAACACGGAGAGTCCCAAAAAATATATATCTAGGACTGTGTTTCCGAAGGATAATATTAATATTTTTTTCCTAACAAAATAATACAATACAGTCGCCAGTTATCGGCGAAAACAATTGTTTACTTCGCTTTTTTATTGTTCTTTACTGGAGCGTGACGTCAGTTGGAGTGAAAATAGAGTTCGCCGCGTGACGTAACTAGGGTTGCCGCGAGCATTATGTATATATGGTATCTACAATACAATACAAAAACGCTTTATTGCACATGTAAACAAAATATTAAAAACAATTACAAAAGTGACAAGAAAAGCACAATCGACGGCCTTACTGCTAAATAGCAATTTCTTGCAGGCAACCTTAGGGTGAAATTACTTGCTAAATATTGGAGCCGGGGACGGTGCAATACAAGTATAAGTAAATAATGCAATAATAATAAAAGTAAATTGACACAAACACGTGTTCATCGTTCTATATTTAAGTAAATTGTCCCATCAAAAAAAAAAAAAAACAAAAATGTTTTTATTAGCACAAATAGTACAAAAAAAGAAGGCATATGTTTGAGGCGGGGTACAATATAAGTTTTACAAAATGGACAGAGGTTCTCAAACTAGGCGGAACTTGTGTTTTGCGAAACTGTGGACAATGGGGTACAAGTCTTGTATGTTTGACGCAAAATTTATTTATTCAAATCAAATATACTTTACTTACTTTACTTTTTTTATTATTTTTTCTAAAATAATAAATAAATTAGTACGCAAAAGCATTATTAGGTATATATACGTTACCTTGAAAAGCCCGAATTTAAACCTTCTCTTCTAATCGTATGCTATGTTGATGGTTTCACTAACACAGCTGGCTCGACCATTATGGACGGCGATACGGCTACCTTGGTGTAACAGAAAGCTCGGTGAGGTGTGGGTACTTAGTTCATCTGCTATGATGTACCTCTGACTACCCGAATTGAGATATAGTCGTGAGCTTATGATGGTATCAACTTGATGCACCCTGCTGTCTGGGTAGTCGGTTTTTATTCGTTTTCATTTTATCTCTTAGTGGCTAGGGGCTTAGGAATATTTTCATTATTAAATAAGGCGAACATAATATGTAAAACATTAATTTGGTTATAATCAAATAAGAAACGGATATTTTTTTGTTGTTTTTATAAGAATATGTCTCTTAAAAAAAGGTTACAACCCTAACGGACCTTTTTTGAAAGAGTATTGCTTGGGATTAGGACGAAAAATACGAATACGCATTGGTTTTTATAACAATTTATAGACCTACGGCAACGCGCTATTCAGCCGAAATGAAAATGAAGAATTCAATAAAGAATAAAAAGGAAGTCTGTGCTTTGCATGTTTGCGATAATTTCGAGAACCGCCGAATAGATTTCCTTTGCCATAAGGTATTTACTACTATCATGAACTGCATATTTATTTAAAGAAGGTAGGGGTTAATCAATTAAGCTAGTTGTTCATATTCAGAATACTTCTTTGGGATTAAAAGTTGTCGGTTGAGTGAGAGCTACGTATAAAGAACGAAATGTAACTAACGAAAGATCTACGTAAAAAGATTTTATAATAATATCATATTGAAATTCGCGGCCGTTTTATCACCTACTCGCCTTACGAAAAGTTTCAAAAGCGGGGTTTATTTGTCGAAGGTTATTTGTACTTATTTCGCTTTCCGCTTGTTTTATTGATACAGTTTTGATTGGCTCATTGTTTTGAGTATGCAATATCTGGCTGGCGAAAATTCATGCTGTGTTCGTTCCATTTTAAACAGAAAAATGGGTTACTGACTGAAGGATGCGTTCGAATTTTCAAAAAGATTTTATTCTATTTTTTTAATAAAAATATTTCGTTGTTCATTTGTTTTTTTTTGCCGAGTTTTGTTGCAATTTTCGGAAGTAATATCATCGCGGCATATCTTGTATTTGGCTAAATGCGTAGCGAAGCCATAAAAATCATCGTGGCATTTCAAGTATTTACTTAAAACTTTTTAATCTTTTCCAAGGCCCATATTACGCATTGTTTGAGTTTCATAAAATGTTCAATGTAGCGGCAGTAAGTTATGTCGTATCTAATTTAATTCGGGTGCCACAACTTTGGGCTTGAATGAGGCTCTATAAACACAAGTAAGTTTAGAGTTCGGAGTTTTGACTTTGTGTTATACCGCGGGCAAAATTGTGTTTTTGGGGAGCTTATGCCTTCAAGTAAGTTATATGAGCATTTACCGCCCGACATAGCAGGCGTAAATCGATTTTGTTTTAATTAAACTTGTTAGGAACTTATGTAACTCTGTTCTCTGTATTTGTTTTGAGTAGTGACGTAAATGACATGGAACCGGCTACGTAATTTAATTATATAATGACGTCAGTGACTATAATAAAATGTATTCGAGCGATCTTTTAGGATTTCCTTTTAAGCTACATAATGAAAAAATTCATTAATTTTCCAGTATTATAATTAACCCCAGTTTTCGATCATTTTTCCCACAATTAATTGATAATTAACTGTATCGAAGGCGCGGCTGAGATCCAGGAAAACTGCGTATGCAGATGTCCCCCTGTTATGTTGTGCTTACGTGGTTTTCACCATACGACGTTACAGTACGCTTTGCCTTGTCCCTTTCATCGTCATTTTCAGCACACTATTACAATCGGTTTGTTTCCCTTACAATTTGTATGTGTCCGTTCAATTAATCTTCTGGCGGGGTCGCTAGTCCCTCGCTAATTACTTGTTGTGTCTGGCTGTCAGTCTGGAGCGTGCTGTTTACAGCCATGTACAGTGGCTTGGACTGTATATGTCTAGTGGGGTCTATATTTAGTATAACTTCATTTATTCAAATTCAAAAATATCTTTATTCAAAAGGTAACTTAGTTACACTTTGAATCGTCATTTTTTATATAACGAACGTCTCATCCGCCTAAAACTACTGCAGCTTATCACAACCTGTATAGCCAGGGAAGAGAAGATGCAAGAAAAGCCTCGGCAAGGCCCGTTCTCCCTATCCATCCATAGGGAAGGCCCGTGCCCCAACAGTGGGGACGTTAATGGGCTGATGATGATGATGATGATACTTTATTGCACACAACATACAAAACATACACGAAAGATAGTTAACATTATTATTATATTATTTTTATTATTTTATTTATTATTGGATATATTTTTATTTATTTTTGTTCGAAACCCGGTTCCGGACTTGCTCCTATAAGTTATTCCGTTTTACCATTATAGACGGCCATACGCTTCACCACCTATCACGTTGGTCAGACAAAAAGCTCAGTGAAGCGTGGATACTCAGTTCATCTTGCGATGTACCTCTGACTAGCCCGATTGGGAATATAGTGAGCTTATGTAATGTATTCGACGGATTAAAAGTGTAACGTAAAACAATAGAAATAACATCACAAGCACTTTCAAATTATAGTATTAAATTAATCTGGGTTATATGCTTTCGTTTCAACAAAAGCGGATCTGAATAAAGGCTTTCTCTAAGGCATTATCAATGTCACGGTATTATCTTTATGAACTCTAAAGCTCAAGATATACAGTAAAGCTAATCCTGAGATGGGTTGTCTTTGTAAATGATGGATGGTTTGGTGGATAATTGTATTATCATGTTCTGGAAATGATGGATTTTCTTTTTTTGTAATTTATCTAATATTTAGAGATAGAACCTAAAATATCGAATGATAAATCGTTGATTCACATCCACAGATTCAAGGTTTTAAAGTATTTTTACCCTGGGAATTAGACATACATCGTATTCTAAGATATCATGAACCTTATGGCGATAAGGGATCAGCCTGTCGCTCAAGAAAGAAAGATGTTGTCATTTCTAACATAATGGACCATAACATTAGTCCATTATCCTGTTGTTGTGTGGTGTTGTTATGTTGTTGATATGTTGTTGTTGTGTTGTGACAATAATATTATTAATAATATTAGTCCATTATGTTCGAAATGTAATTTTTTTCTGTCGGATTTTACGACATGCCCCGGGAGATAAGTAGCTGAACGTATTCTGTTTTTTATTCGCTTCCAGAACGGCATGGAAGCTACACTGAAAATTAGAAAGTTATTTTTTCAAAGCGAAATCAAAAGATAAACTTGTCGAAGGTAAATTATACAATAGAGTACTCCAAATAGTCAAATCAGTTACTTTTTATTAAACTTCAAAACACGAAATTTGTATGAAAAAGCAACACGTGGCGTCATAGGAATGCATGACAAAATGTCGCATTTATTATTACATTTTTCTTTATTAAAAATTCATAAATAAGCTAAATGAAAAAAAAAAAACGTTATCACTTTTATATATGCCTTTATTTAGTAATCAGAATTTTATAATTTATCTTTGACCCAGGAAACTACTCAATTAGGTACTTTTATAATTTTACGTCATTTCACAAAAGGTTATGCAAAATAAACTCTAGTATATGACGCAGTAGTGCTATAATTACCTACGTAAATGGATTTTGTTGTATCGTGTTGGAAATTCGACTAGACTGCGAAAACTGCACCATTGCCACCACTGCGTCTGGTAGTCATGGCAACGTCTGTTTATAGTTTTAGTGGCCCCTACAGACGTATACAGCTGTTTTAGCTTTGAAATTATTGCCTTAGTTCGTTGCGGGTTGTTGCAAGTTTTAGTTGTACGTTATATTAAATATATTAGGTTAAATCTAAGGTAAAAGGGATTTAAGATTGTGGCATTCGGGATAACGTCTACTGGTAAAAAGTTGTTGTAAATCAGTCGGTCAGTTTCGATTTTGGAAAAGTGTAGGCGTGTTGCTTTTTATCAAATTAATCAATACTTTTTTTGTAAAACTTGAGATTTATGCAAATTTAAACCAGTGTTGAATCGAATCGAATGAACGGATGAAAGATTAAGTTTTTTAATTCTTCCTACAATACGGTTACTTTTCTTATCCACGTAATTGTTACAATATATTAGCTTCTTCTATAACTTTTGTGCCACGCTCTTATTGGTGTAGCATTTCCCATCTGTCTCTATCCATGACTAACTAATGCTTTGATTTCCTTGTCAGACACGCCATCTGCTTTCTCTTTTATCTTCCTTCTAAGATCTTTGAGGCCTAACCTCTCTTCCCTGTCTCGACATACTTTCACACGTCGTAAATTATAGGCTAATTGACAACCTAGTCAAATGAGATACTTTTTACGAAACGTCAAAACGAAAGGTTTATTTGGAGCTTGTATGGTAATACTGTCCTGTGACGTCATCAATAAAAGCGGTCAAACGTCGTACTCATTGTTACCTAATTCATAAATAAAATTCGAAAATAAGTCGCAAAGTTTAATATGATTGATTTTTGACCATCGTAGACTGGCTTCTGTTTCTAGATTAGCATTTTATCTTTGACCCAGTCAAATACCCTATTAATAAATACCCTTCTCTTCTTCAACAGGATATAGACAACCTAATGACAGAAGGTAACAAATCCCGGACTGTGGCAGCTACCAACATGAACAGCGAGTCCTCACGATCACACGCCGTGTTCAGCGTTGTATTGACACAGACCCTCACCGACACGGCGACAGGAGTGACTGGCGAAAAGGTGGCCAGGCTGTCACTTGTGGATCTGGCTGGGTCGGAGAGGGCTGTGAAAACTGGCGCTGTTGGTGACCGGTTGAAAGAGGGATCTAATATTAACAAGTAAGTCGTTATCTTGTTTGTTAAATAAAATTTTCGAATACGACCGTAAATAGCAAGTGACGCTACAGGAATCTGTGATTGGTAAAATATTTTTCTTTTTTTGTCATATTTTTTTGCCTGGAAAAGAAAGGTTTAAGACGCTGTGTGGGACATCCCTGGGCCCGGAACATTATTGAAACTACTACTTGCGTATATCTACTATGCAGTAGTCATCTTTGGTTCATCCTTGGTCACACACATGTTCGTCTTTTGCAACTGCTCTCATACCATCATATTACAGAAATAATTTATCGACGATTCGAATCGTCATAATCCCTAGTCTTTAGTCAGGATCAGAGTACAAGAAAGAACAATTGAATAAAAATAGCCAGTCTCCTTCCTATTAAAGAGTTCCTATTGTAAATAGGAACATTCCTACTTTGGAAACATTCATGATTAAGTTTTTAACTGTTTGACGTGTGCCTTTTAATTTTATTACTCTTCTTTTCTTCTGTGTATTCCAGATCACTAACAACTCTAGGGCTGGTGATATCGAAGCTGGCAGATCAGGCATCAGGCAAGAGCAATAAGGACAAGTTTGTTCCGTACAGAGACTCTGTACTCACTTGGCTTCTCAAGGACAACCTCGGAGGGAACAGTAAGACTGTTATGGTATGTTTCTATGTTGATATTAATCTATGGACGGCATAACGGTATATTCTGATCGCGATATACAGGGTGCTAGTAACACCGTGACCACACCCCGGACATGTCATACAAACAACCTCGTTTTACACGTACACGCGCATCTGTGTGTGTGGCGTCTAACACCATACGATTCAAGTCTAAACTATGTTTGAGGGGGGTGAGGTAAACCTATCTCAGCCGCTGGTGGGGAGCGGAGAGTTGCCGTTCTATACGTAGTATTATTCCTTATTCTATACTGTAACGAATACAAATTGGAACGTCAGGTTTTTCTTGTCGGAAATGTTTGATTAAAATTTTGAGTTTTTGCTGCGTCGTAATAAAATCCGACACATCTCTCATATCTTTGACGTCTCTTTTTCTAGTTCTTCTTGAGGAGATCGATTCAATTCGTATTCTAATTGTCATGACGACTTTTGTTTAATAAGAGTGTGTTATCGCTCTTATAGTCAAATACTCGCCAAACGAATTGGTATTAGTGTCCGTAAACTCTTGGTTAACTTACATATTTATAGCAGCTGTATCCTCCTTTCAGGTGGCAACAATATCGCCAGCAGCAGATAACTACGAAGAGACCCTGTCTACCCTGCGATACGCGGACAGAGCGAAGAGGATCGTCAACCACGCCGTGGTCAATGAAGACCCCAACGCGAGGATCATTCGAGAACTGCGCCAGGAGGTGGAAGCGCTCAAAGAGATGCTCAAATACGCCACGGTAGGTTATCTCTCGGAGGGATGCAAAAGATGAGTCTTTTGTGGTAACCATAGGGAAGAGATAGGGGTTGTCTTTGACTGGCATTCAAAAGTGTGGTTTTTAGACTTTCGGTTTAAGAAGACCAAGAAGACGACGTTCCAATAAATGAAATATCCCGTTGAAACGAAATCACATGTGCCTTTATGGATTTAATGCGTTCTCGGCACCAGTTTTTATTCAACCTAATTACATATTTTTGTATATTTTATTGTGTTGTCTTATTGTTCTGTCAATGCGGTTCAAAGTTAAACGATGTCTTTTTACAGGAGGCGAAAAAAAACTAACTTTTCTTTTATTTGTCACGTTCCAGGTGGGCGATGTTGATCACCCCGGGCAGTTCATAGTAACGTACCAATTTGATCTTTTTTCGCCTTCTGTAACATTAGCTTCAAGCAAATTGGTACACGAACGTAGAGCAATAAGAAAGAGGAGTTAGATATGAAAGATTCTCCGCCTTTTTGTGAAGTTGGTTATCTGATGTAGTACGATTTGCGAGGGATGGGATTCCAATGGGCTTAACCCGTCGTATGTCGGAATGCAGATTACGACCAGACGCAATGCAAAATCTATTATGTTTGGCATCTCGCTCGACAGATGGGTTGTCATTTCTTGTTGTGCTATGTGCTTGCGCTAACCCTAGCGGAGGAAGCGAGGAGGCGGCGAGTGACGAGGCGAGCCCCTTGCGTTGGCATGTTTAATTTACCAAAAGCATGTACGTTAGAATATAATTCTTGACGATAGTTATCCTAAAATCTTCTTCCTTATTGCTCCGTGTAGACAAAGGTGTTCAGACGGATAAAACTGAATTACTTTGACAGCTCTTTAAGTGACGTCCCTCTCTATGCTTAGCGATAGTTTTAGAAATATCAAACTCCAAATAAAGTTCGATCCGTCAGAATTGACACCGAAATATTTACGAAATTAGATCTAAACTCCGTCTTAATTAACAATGGGTCCATGAATGTTAGGTTGAATGGAATAGAATTGATGTATCTAGATCCCTTCTAGTTAGCCGTTTAGAAATGTCTTTCATACATTTATTATTTGAAATGCAGAAACTGTAAACGATGTTTGTTATCAGGGTTCACCTGTGGGTGATGATGTGCATGAAAAACTGGCGCAGAGCGAGCATTTGATGAAGGAGATGTCCAGGACTTGGGAAGAGAAATTATTAGTAACCAGTGAGTATTATTTCTTATATACTTTATAGAGTACGGCTTGGTTGGAAAGTGCAAATTAACATTACATTCCGGAGGTGAATAATTAAACGTACTAAAAAATCCACATTATCATGTCGGGACTGAGATATATACAAGGAACGACTATTCATGATTGTGAGCAGCTTAGGATGTCGAGAGGTGTACACCGCTTTCTGCAAGGCGGTTTACTCGCCTCACGAACTCGCGACTTATGCATCTTTCACTTCCCCCTGCGAGCGTATAGCTCTAACGCCCCTCTCTGGCCGGCCAATGAAGGCACGCCAGAGATGAGAGTTCTGCGCCCCCGCTGGGGTCCACTCCGGTCGGCCAGTGAAGGCAAGCCGGAGACAGAGGGCCTGACCGATTCTCGGGGGATCTCAGCTCCATAGTATCGTAACTCACCAACAGTTCGCCACAAGCCGGCCTGCGGAGACTGACTGCACTGTTGAATTCACCAGGTTCGCTGATGAATTCAACAAAGGGCGATGAGCTCGTCACATCCCTACGCTTTCTATTATTGTTATTAAAAATTTGTGTGAGTTTGACCACACCATCCAGCCTGGTCTAAAGCAGCGATGTGGTCTAAGGTGGAGCACGCAAACTTAAATAGTGCCTATTCACTCTGCCTTTTTTCTATGATTCCTAAGTTATCATAATTTATTAACAGGTCGAATACAAAACGAGAGACAACAGGCGTTGGAGAAAATGGGTATCAGTGTACAAGCGAGTGGCATTAAGGTGGAGAAGAATAAATACTATCTGGTGAACCTGAATGCAGATCCCTCGCTCAACGAGCTTCTAGTTTATTATTTAAAGGTAAGACATATATACATATATACTCACGCCTATTTCACCGCGGTAAGCAGAGATCGAAAAAGGTAAAAATATAAAGGTAGAAATATAGACAGACATACACAACTTAAAAAGTCTTAAGATGGACATTATGAAGCGTATGGTAACAAATGATCAGGGGGACTAAAACGCCTCATTGACGCATTCCATCTATAAAAAGACAATAATTGTTTTTGACATTGCGCACTTACTTTTATATGCCCTAATGTCAAATTGCAAAATCAATATTGCAATGAGGATAAAAACTGTCTATCTCTCCCATCAGGTGTCGCTAATGTTGAGTGTTCTTAAATTTTGGCAGTAACAAAAATATTGTTTCACTATAACTGTTTGCGTAGCGTTTAATTGCAAAATCATAGTGTTATATTTTTGTTACCTAAAGATCGGAACGAAGAAAACTTAGAAAAACCTGTTTTCAATCAAAACTGCCTTTTTCGAACTGATGGCTTTTCTTTTTCGTAACTCACCTCACCTCAACTCAATCTCACCTGTTCCAGGATCGAACCCTAGTCGGCGCAGACAGCATGGCAGACATCCAGCTATCAGGCCTGGGCATCCAGCCCCAACATTGCCAGCTGCTCGTGGAAGGAGGAGATTTATATATGGAGCCGCTAGGTGGCGCCAGATGCTTCGTCAACGGGACTCCAGTGGTCTCGAGGGTTAGACTGGGACATGCTGATAGGATACTGTGGGGCAACCATCACTTCTTCAGAGTGAATTGTCCAAAGAAACATACGAGTGAGTTTGTTTTTATACGTAAATACATACATACATAAACTCAAGCCTATTTTCTACTGGGTTAAGCGGAGACTATGGAATTCAATTTGCTTCGATGCTGACATACTTCTTTTGCTCCCTCCGCAGTTGGATTTTACCAATTTTTTTTTATATAAATGATAAATGTCATCTTGACCACAAAATCAAAGCCCCAGATTCAATTCCTGATGGTGTTACAAAGGAATTTGTCTAAATCTCTAGGTCTTTCTGTTACTTCACCAGCCCGCAGTGGAACAGTGTGGAGTATGTGTACATCTTTTGCAATCAACAAGGGGTGACGAAGGGGGAGAGCTATGCTTACCATTTAATAATGTTGTTCCAGCAACCGCTGCGTCGGAACCACAGACTCCTGCGCAGCCGATCGACTACAATTTCGCGCGGGAAGAGATTATGTTGAACGAGTTAAGCAACGACCCCATACAGACCGCCATCTCGCGGCTCGAGAGACAACATGAGGAGGATAAACAAGGTAAATATTAAAATAAAATACTTCATCATATATCTTAGCATTATAGCTCACCTAACCTGAAGATTTGGTCGGTTAATTTTTTTATAGAAGCGACTGCCTGTCTAGCCTTCCAACCGCTAAGGGAAAACCAGTCCAATACAGGTTAGGTCACATATCCCCGAAACGTATTTCTCGGGAATGTGGATTTCCTCACGATGTAAAATAAAATACTTGTACAAGTTAATCTACCAGGGTTGATGAGATTCACAACCTACACGAATATATTATGTTTATGTCATTTCAGTGGCTCTGGAAAAGCAGAGACAAGAATATGAAAGACAATTCCAGCACCTCAGAAACATACTGTCACCGTCGACACCCTATCCACCATACGCTTACGACCCACTCAAACTTGGTAAGTTGTTCTTTGTTTTGTCGATGGAAAATGACTCTGCTATGTACGGTGCATGGCAGCTATCTTGACGCTTCAAATACCGCGGGTCTTGACTTATAGATATGCGCAAGCCTTCGATATCTGTCGCATCCATGTCAATAGCATGTATCGTAAATCAAGAGCGTCTAAAAAACACTTTCATATACTCAATGGCCTCAATTCCTGCAGACACCTCCTAATTTTATTTTAAGTTATACCTGTCATTTTCTTATCCGCCGAAAAGGATAGAGACGGATGATTGTCAACAAGTTAATTTTAAAACGAATGAGTAACCCGAGCGAATAAAATAGCCGAGATCGCTGGTATTGTAATCCGTTTGACGTGTTGTCTACTTAACTCTGTCGGGTTATTGGCGGATGTATAGTTTTTAGACGGTTGTTTTAGATTTCTGCTTAAAACTGACGTGTATTCCACAAATTTTATGCCTGTCGATTACTCGTCCCTTTCTTTTCCAACGGGTAATAAAATGACAGGTATAATTTAAAATAAAATTAGATGGCATCTGCAGGAATTAGCACCAATGGCTCATTTAAATTACATCAGTATGCGTAAATCTCAAATTGCAATATTGTTCTTTAGATAAATTGCTTCAATGTGACCTTTTTATACCCGCAGAAAGCGACGTTTAACTATCAACTCAACACATATCTGGGGATTTAAAAAGGCTTGCTTCACCTAAAAAAAGCAATATTGCAACATTTGTGCATATAACAGTAAATGCGCAATGCAAACAAATGTCAAATAGCAATATTGATTTTTAGGTCAATTGCTTTGTTGTGGCCTTTTTAACCCAGCTCATAAATCAATGACCAATTTCACAATAACTACTGCTTAAATCGTCTTAAGTAGACGGACGAGGCCAATGCAATATTGATGGTATTCCCTCAGGTAAAATGACGGCTTGCACGCCTACGACCGCAGCACGCGTGGAGCGCTGGGCGGCTGAACGCGACGACACGTTCAAGCGGTCACTCGGCCGACTGAAGGCAGACATCTTGAGGGCCAACGCTCTGGTCCAAGAAGCCAACTTCTTAGCTGAGGAGATGCGACGGAATACCCGCTTCAGTGTCACTCTGCAGATCCCGCCGCAGAACTTAAGCCCTAATAGAAAGGTACCTACTTAAAGGATTTTTTGTGATTATTTTTGTACATCACGACTATATCCCAATTAGAGTAGTGAACCATATCCTCTCTCTTTCTACTATATATTATGTATTGTTATCATTATAGTCATGCTACGTTTGAAGGAGCATAGAATGTCCCAACAGTCTGCACTAGAAACAATGTAAAATCTCGACAGATAAAGTTCACTAAATGTGTTCTCAAAGTCAATATGGTATAAATAGCGCCAAAAATATAAATAGTACGGTAAAGTTGAATAGGTCTTCCAAAAGGAAATAAAATACAATCAAGGGCGTTCCTGAAAATGTTATATAGTACAAGAAGCATACCGTTTCTTTGGCTAATAGTTTCTTTCTCCGCAGCGCGGCGCGTTCGTATCAGAGCCAGCTATAATGGTGAAGCGGCCGGGCCGCGGCGGGCAAGTGTGGTCGATGGAGAAGCTCGACAACAAGCTGGTGGACATGCGAGAGATGTACGACGAGTGGCGACGTCGCCAGCAACGCGGCGATGACGATGTTGAAGAGGTATTGTTGATGTATATGTATAACCTAAATTATGATAGTATTTTTATTTTTTCGACTTAAAAGATACCAAATCCTGCAATTGTACAAAAGAGGACTGGCTTAGTAAGGAGTGTTGAGATTGATGAATCCATATGCTCCTCACCCGACTGATGAAATGAAGGAACAGAGCTGCTTATGGTCCTCGGACCGATTGCAAGTGGTGACAAAATAAAAAAATAAAATCAATAGTATTTTCCAAAGGTGTTTCGTTAATCTCTAGGCACTTTTGTTTTGTTTTGTTCCTTGGGGTTCTTATAAGCAATATTGCAATTTTACAATAAAAGTAAATGCGCAATGTCATAAAGCAATATTTTTGGATAAATTGCTTCAATGTGGCCATTCTAGACTCTCTTGTATTGGTGAACACTTTTAGCTGTGTTCAATATCATATTCGACAAGATCTAACGTCTGCGCAATGTAAACATACTCTTGCTTTCCTACCGAGCTCTTCGCTACGGGACAAAAGTCTCTCATTTTGCAAAAAGACAAGATTTTAGAAATAAACCTCACATTTTATTTCAGGAGGAACCAGAAACAGTGAAGACAGTAGACCCGTTCTATGAGTCACAAGAGAACCACAACCTGATCGGCGTGGCCAACGTGTTCCTCGAAGCATTGTTTCACGACGTGACCCTCGACTATCACACGCCCATCATCAGCCAGCAGGGAGAGGTCGCTGGTAGATTGCAGGTGCGTAACACAGATATATTTTATCTCTAGGAGGAGTGGGATAAAAGACAATGACTTATCTAAGTGAATAATGAAACTCCATAGGGATCGTCAATCGTGAGACCCGAAATAGTGAAGAAAATTATTCTAAATTTTTGAGTATGTGTCCAAAAACCTCATGTGAGTAATGGATGTCCTCGTCGTCCAGTACCATTAAACGCACATTTAACGGCATCTGTACCACGGAAGCTGGCTCTCTAGCGATCCGGAGACCCTGGGTTCGATTCTTGGTGGGGATTCTACAATCAAAAAAACACTGGGACTGACCTGGTTTGGTCATGACATTTCAGGTAGAAGTTACATAATTGTTTGGTGTAGAAAATAATTCTGTGTTTCATAAGGCACGTTAATGATATAGCTATGAGTCTGTTGTGACTGTCTGTATGTTACCTTCGAGCTATATATAAACTGTGAAATGATAAGTTTTACTCTGGAAACTTTATGCACAAATATTTTGGGCCTTAATCGAATCATCATTTGTAATTTCAGGTCGAACTTAGCCGAGTCGCTGGCCAATTCCCTCAAGACCGAATTTGCGAAGCGGCGTCAGATAGTTCCGGTGATATGCGAGACGATGATGATCCCGCTGAATCGGCTTCACAGCAGGTAATTGTCTATATGAAGTCGAGATTAGTTACGGCAATATATCTGAATACAATAATCAACAAATATCTCATAGACCTCATATTAGTGATACACTTAATTAAGTCAGTTGCGAATCCATTTGAGCGAGGTCGCAGATGAAGTGTCGTAATTTACTGGGCAATAATCACTAAATGATATCATCGATTATGTTTATCATCAAAGTATCGCTGTATGTCCTCTCATCTGTTGATACACAATAATATAGATTTTGCATTGTGTATTGCACGAGATCTGTTTTACGACAGACATGTTGTTAACCAAAAACCTTTTCTTGCAGGTGACAATCCGAGTCGTAATCAAGCAAGCGACCGGGCTACCTCCATCTCTGTCGCACTTCGTGTTCTGCCAATACTCAATGTGGGGTGGGACAGAGCCCACAGTAGTGGCGCCAGTAGTATCAGCCGATACTCCACCGCCACCAGCATCGCCAAGACATCAGCATATCGCATTCCGCTTCGATCATAAACATGACTTCACTGTGCCACTCACTGAGGAGTTTGTTGATCACTGCGCTGGTAAGTGTTTATCATTTACGGATCTTTAGACTGTACTTAGACTGGAACCTAACCTGTTATTGACCTGGGACCTAGTATTTAATTGGGCTGGGACCTAATTTGTAATTTGAGCTGAGACCTAATTTGACATTGGTCAGGTTTTTCCTTCAGGTTTGACAATCAGAGTGACATGAGGGGCGGAATAAAAAAGGGATAGAACTCTTAGGATTTTAGTAGTACAGCTGGACAAGCCTTTGATATTCTTGTGACATTCCACATCCGTTTTCTTACGACCACTGCCCTCGTCCTCACAAAAGCTTCTTCACTATTTCAGAGGGAGCGCTATCAATAGAAGTGTGGGGCCACCGCTCGGCGGGATTCAGCCGTGCGCGCGGAAACTGGGAGGTGGAGCAGCAGCAGCTGGCCAAGGCGCGCTCCTTGGCTGACCGCTGGGCCGAGCTCACCAGGAAGATCGAGCTCTGGGTCGAGATCCACGAACTCAACGACCAGGGCGAATATGCTCCCGTTGAGGTGGGTAGTCTGTGGCAAGGAGTAACTTGATCTTATGATCTTCTTAGCGTGGCTCTTAAATGCAATTTATTGACAAGTCATAATAATTGTATGCAGATAATGCAACAAGTACTGTGGTCGCGGGATTTTTTCGCAGCGCAGACTCTACCATTATTTCTTATAAATTAGAATGATGTTAGGTTAAATAGGATACATTGTTAGATTACTTCAGATACAACTAAAGAAATATAAAATACAAACCCTATATTGAGTAAATAAAATTTGGGTTTTATGGCCGACAACTAACCTAACCGTACATTGACACATATTTCACTTATCACTTTTTCTCTAAAATATATACATTGTACACTTTGTGTTGTTACTTTTTGATAGAATTACATTTTCACCAAAGCCTAAAATATATTTTTGACCCTAATTTCCACCATTGCAGGTAGTACAACGGCCAGACATGGTGACGGGCGGCGTGTACCAGCTGCGACAGGGTCAACAGCGTCGAGTGGCTGTGAGGGTCCGTCCTGCTCAGAATTCTGGCACTCTGCCCATCATCTGCCAGCATATTGTTAGCGTTGAAGTTGGCAGCGTTTCAGTCAGGTAAGGAGATTGGAAGCAATAATCAATGACACCCATGATGCCCTCTGGGCGCCATCCCACTTGCGTCAGACAGAGTACTGCGGGGCGGAAGGCAAGAGGGAAACCACTGCCCTATTTTTCCCTAAAAAAGTAGCATGGAAAATGCTGCACCGACAAGAGCGTGTCTCTTAAATTGATGATGATGAATCAATAATAATCTTCTTGTCATGGCTCTCCATTACTGAAGGTTGGCGATCAGGTCATGGAATATGTGCCTGTCCTTGGTCATACGGAATAGCTCGATCGATCTTCGCCACCTTCGTCCACTCCTCGGTGCTGTTTATCAATAATCTTCTTCTTATCGTGTGAGTTGTGAGGTAGAGTACCAGCCTCGTCAACCCTGGTGTCAGGGGTATGATTGAGCCGCTAAAGGCCTCTGACATAGCTCATGTAACGATTACTCACTTATATCAGTAAATAGTAACCGGGACTAACGGCTTAACGTCCCTTCCGAAGCACGGAACATCTTACTTTCGGACAATAAGGTGATCAGTCGGTAATGATAAAACCATTTATTTCAATTCGACTTAAACATAGCTCGCTAGGTGTGGGTATTAAGACTATTACACCTCTAGCTATCCTTTCGGGGTTACAGACGTGTTGCTTATGTATGCATTTAATAAAACAGATCATTTTTCATCTTTCGCTCCAAATAAACTTCATTAATTTCATGTATTATCATCGTATTTCTTCAGATCTCGTCTGCAGAAACCTCTAGACTCTTACCAAGAAGAAGACTTGGCTGTTCTCCGCGAGCGCTGGAGCGAGGCTCTAGCACGGCGGAGGCAACATCTGCACGCGCAACTGCAGAAGCTGGTCAACATGTCGCCTGCTATGAAGACCGAACGAGACCTGGAAAGGGAACAGTCACTGGTTGAACAGTGGGTCTCGCTTACTGAGGAGAGGAACGCTGTAAGTATAACTAGTGTGGTTAGACATTTACTAAGTAAGGCTATCTCTTAAAGAAATAATAAATACATAATATTTCTCCTATTCGGAAGATTTGGGTCGTGTACTAGGTTCAAGATTACTAAATGAAGACAGATCTAAAACTAACGAAAATCATTTTCTTTTTTCTATTTAACTTATTTATGAATTTTAATCGAGAAAAATAATAAAAGTGCGCCATTTTATCATGTTTTTCTATGACGTCACAGTGTGCTTTTTCATACAAATTCCATAGTAATTTCGTGTTTTGACGTTTAGTAAAAAGTAACTGATTTGACTAGTTGGAAACTGGCCTATTGCAGAGAAATATTTTCTTGTTTCATAAAGGATCATCTATCGTATCTCATTTCACTTTCAACAATACGACTCTTGTAATCCAGAATCAATATTGAAGAAACCGCAGGATCGATGCTGAAGAAACTAAGGACCAACCAGAAATATTACAATAATGTCATATCGAACGCGCTCAAATTATCTTTGCTAAAATCGCCCTTTGCACATCTCTGAAGAATATAATTTCGTAAAGAATATGTGGTTCATAGACTAATATTTCTCTTGTATTTTCAGGTGCTGGTGCCAAGTCCTGGTAGCCCTATTCCAGGAGCTCCTGCGGCGTGGGTTCCGCCTACCGGCATGGAGCAACATATTCCTGTATTGTTCCTCGACCTAAATGGTATGCAACACAGATCATAGAAACAAGGCAGATATGTTTAACTCACGTCGGCGTATAAAGCGGCCGCCCCAAGACTTTTCTGGCTGGACCGCTACATCGATTTACCCGCTGTTCATTACGTAGTAACACAGGCGCTAGTTGTGATTGCGCGATACCAAACAAGCAATGAATTATGTGGAAAGTTTTATAATACCATCGTCGTCTCATGAAATATGCATTTTGTGCGTATTTCTGCGGCATCACTCTATAATAAAAACAGTGTATTGTTCTTTGTGTGTGCGTGTGTGTCGAAAATGTGAAGAAAATGACAGATATAACTTAAAATAAAATTAGGAGGCGTCTGCAGGAATCGGGGCCAATAGTTGAACAATGTGGTTTGGAATTCAAAAGGACGATCTTGCGACTTTAACTCGGTAAAAACCTGAATTTATGTGTTTTCATCACTGAAATCTTGTAAACAAATAGATTCACATTTGCTAAGGAGTTACTCAAATTAAGATGTTATGGCTGTTCAAATTAAGTGCAATATTAGTTGTACAGAGTCGTTACACGCCGTGTCTTGTGACAAGATGCGCAGCTGACACTTTTACAGAGATTGGTAGTCTATTTGTTATACGAGGTCTATGATTTAAAATTATCATGTCGTTCTTCAGCGGACGACCTCACAACTCACCCATCCGGCGAGGAAGTCACAGTAGCGGGGCTCCACTCCATTCTGCCTAAAGAACACGGCAACAAGTTCTACGAGCTGCAGATCCTGCATCACCACGACAAGGATGTCTCCGCAATCGCATCCTGGGACTCCTCCATACACGACTCGCAGTACCTCAACCGGGCCACTGAAGGTATGACACATTGATGTATAAGTACCCTAGATAAAGCGCGTCATACAAAAACGATGAAAACTTGACGCTTACTATATAGATAGAAAACTTAGCTATATAGATTCAATAAAATCGACGTAGCACTTATAGCGCGTGGTGTTTCGTAACGCGGTCGGGTTATACAAATCCACATGTTGCCAGTTAATCGCCTAATCGTGTACTACGGAATGTCAGAGCATGCATTGCATGTACGTCCCAATTTTTGAGTGCTCATGTATGAACGTGAGCTAACATTAATATATAATTTTACTGTAGTTGTAATCTCCCATACTTACTTATATACCAATGATATGACGTGCTGCATGACGTTTACTGTTGTCTACGGAAACTGAAAGCGCGTGGGTATTCCTTCGGACATCGGAAGTCAAAATAAGCTAGTTTTCAACTAGTCAAATCAGTTACTTTTTTCTAAATGTCAAAACACGAAATTACTTATTAACTGGAATTTGTTTGAAAAAGCACACATAAATGTATGACGTCATAGAAAAACGTGATAAAATGTCGAACTTATTATTATTTTTTGTTGATTAAAATTCATAAATAAGTAAAATAGAAAAAATAAAATGTCTTAGGTTAGTTTTAGATGTGTCTTTATTTAGTAATCAGAATATCGTAATTTATCTTGAACCTAGTACGGTCACGAGCATTAATAATATTAATGTATACATAATATGTATACATTTTGGTACCATGTCACATTAACTTTTTTGACAAATTGAACTGTATGTCTCACTAAATGTCAAATATGTTAGTGCGACAGAGTCCTAAAGTAGGTACATTATATTGCTCATGACTGTACACGACCCAATTATTCTAGTATCTTTTGTCTTTTTGCAAATATCCAGTTAGAACTTATCTATGTCGTCAACTAAGTTCTAATATAGTAAAATAATCTTGATGTGTAAATTAACCATGTTGTCATTTTCAGCCAACGAACGTGTGTACCTGATTCTGAAGACAACAGTGAGACTGTCGCACCCTGCCCCAATGGATCTCATACTTAGAAAACGGCTAGCACTCAATATCTATAAGCGACAGAGCCTTACAGATAGGATACGGAAGAGAATCGTCAGGTGAATACTTAACTACTTGAATATTCCTGTTTGTTTATTTGTATACTCGTTACTTATTTATTTAAAAGTTTATTTGTGTGTTTGTGTTGAGCCATGTAAGGGGCCTTTGGCGGCTCAATAGCAACCCTGACACCAGGGTTGATGGGGTTAGTAATCCACCTCACAACCCACACGATAGAAGAACAGTTTTGAATACCTCAAGACTTTGTTTATACCGGGTTTTAGTGACATCGTAACGAAAACTTTGAGAGATGATTCTGAGTTGATATCAAGTGGAATTTTCCGTCGCAAGTATGGATCTGAAAAAAATACACAATTTTTATTGATGTTCTGATAGGAGATTCCACTTGATATCAAATCATAATCGTGGTCATAATCATCCCCCTCAGTATTCGTTACCGTGTCACTAACACCCATACCTGCTTGAATAGCTACCTGTATTTACTTGTACGGGGTATAAGTGACATCGTAACTAATAATGAGAGGGATGATTCCTGATGAAAAAACAAAAAATAAACATGATTTTTCCGACTGATTTTTTCACTTGATATTAACTCGGAATCGTAGTGTGAATTATCCCCCTTAGTATTCGTTACGATGTCGCTAACACCTTGTATATAAGAAACGAAAAAGGAATCGACGAACAAACTCAATGAAATTATAATTTCCAATCAGGATTGACCAGCTATCACAGACTGGCGTGACGTATGAAGTGGTGTCGAACATTCCGAAGGCGTCTGAAGAGTTAGAGGAGCGCGAGAGCTTAGCGCAGATCGCTGCCACCGGAGAAGAGGCGAGTGCTGCGGATGGAGAGACTTATATCGGTTCGTATAATATGCTTGTTTTCTAAGTACTATTAAACAAAACCACTAGTTCAGTACAATTAGTAATTATATTTAAATAAAGAAAACCTCTGACGTGAAACGTGTGACGTGGCCTCTGGATGGTGTGAAAAGAGGAGGCCTATGCTATATGTGGATACAGGCTGAGTAGATAGAAAGAAAACCTCTTACAATAGCCACACCCCGGACATTTCATACAAAACACCTCGTTTTACACATTGACGTTATCGTACACGCGCATCTGTGTGTGTGTGACGTCTGACTCCCATACCATTGAAGGCTAAAGGAGCGGTGAGGTAAACCTAGCTCGGCCGTTGGTGGGGAGCGGAGAGTTGCTGTTCTATACGTAGTACTTTTCCTTATTCTACCTATGCCTTCAAAGTACGGTCAGAATTAGATCTGTCAAAGTACAGAAGCCGTTGTTTGTTTGTGACGTTCATTATCATAGTGATGTATCAGTCGAGATTAGGCCGATAGATTATTTTCTATCTAACAGCACTTATATTGTTATACGAAGGACCTTAAAATGGCGATAGAAGTGCGGGAGGAGAAAGCGAAAAGCACGAAATCAAATAATGCAAGCGACAGAGAGATAGATTGGACCAGGACTTAGAAATAAGAATGATGAATTTGAAAAAAAAAATAGGTGCTCGTGATCTCTAAAGAGAAGTAACCAGATGATTTACAGCCACTTTTGGTATGAAGTACTAAGATGATCTCCTTAAGAGGCAGCTGAAAGCATTGTGTTTTTTCTGTACTAACTGTTCAGTAGAGAACCAGGAAAAAAATATTACTCTTGAAAATATAGCTAGGAATGACTGTTTTTTTTTTCTCAACCTTACCAACAAACTTCACTCCGAACAGAAAAGTACACGCGCGGCGTAAGCGCTGTGGAAAGCATCCTCACCCTAGACCGGCTGCGTCAGAGTGTAGCAGTCAAGGAATTGGAGGCGGCGCGCGGCGCTCCCATCACACAGCACATGCGCAAGACCGCGTCCGTACCTAACTTCTCGCAGGTCAGTACGAGTACACACTGTGATGTGAAGTTAGCTGCGTATTCAGTGGGGATGTTCGTTCTATTTATAAATCGAGAGATTTTGACTAAATCGAATTTGATACTTTTGATCGTACGTTATATGTACAAAAAAAAGTCCAAAGCTGTACTATGTTTCGAGAGTTTGGACAAAATTATATACATATATATTTTTAGAATTAAATTTGGGAACTATAATTTGAATGTATTACGATTTTTTTGATATGTATTTCGCAAATACCTACTGAGTTAAATGTCTTTAAAGATACGGTCAATGAAATGAACATCCCCAGTTTACTAACACAAAACACAAATAGAAGAAATTAGATCACAAACAGAATAGTAAACACTAACAAATTTTAGCCAGTTAATTTGATATAGAACCACAGAACACTAATAAAATAATAAACATATAAAGTCGTGTTTTTTCTATAAATTTTAATATGAAACATTTAACATTTAATTCTTAGTGAAAATGCGACTTATTTTTAATTTTAAATTACTATTAAAAACAGGTTTGAATAGTCAATAATTTGTGTTGTTAAGCTTTTAAAGCTAACACCTGAATACGCTTATTTTATGCTAATCGATGTTTTCACTAACACGTAATAAATATTTAGGCAACACTTCATACATTGTACATATAATGCGTAATAACGCCACTAACATTTAACAAATAGTGTTATATTTTAGTTGTTTGCTATTCAGTATCGTTTCCTTTTGATAAGTAAGAAAGATTTTTGTGTTCAAAAACATCAATTTATTTGAGTAATGAATTAACTTGCTCACATATAAACTACTTAATACCAAAAAGATTGATAAAAATTGTCAGACGACGCTACGATGTGTTTTGTTTTATTAATTCATTGGATATTTCTGCTCAAAAAAGATAATGAAGACATTTTATTCTTCTGTAGTTTAATAATAAATAAGCTACATATTTGTCAGGGTAGGTAATAGGTAGGTAATAGTTGGCAAGATGGAGTTGCCAATAAGAAAAATAAGTTAGAATCCTTTCAAAAATAAGATTCTAGAGCGAAAATACTGAATAGCAAACACACATAAGTGTCGCAACTAGCGGTGTCGTACGCTTGCTAACGTGTTTTGTCGCTGGCTCGGCCGCAGCTCTCCCAAGCGCTCGAGAATGCAGCCAAGAACGGAACCAACGTGAGTCCAACGCATGGCCTGACTTATCCACCACTCCTGTATTTGGTCGCATTACACATCACCATAGATACCGCATCAAGAGTTCTGTATTTTCGGATCCGGCTAAATTAGAGGGAAGCGCGGGTTGGGGGTTGAAACTAATCGTTCTGCCGTGCATACCTGTTAAAGTCGAACTTGATTCCGAGAGAGCTACATACTTCGAGTCTCGACATCGTTTCATTTCACAAAAAATACTTTGTGGTCCCTAGTTTGGTTAGGACATTACAGGATGATCACTTGATTGTCCTAAAGTAAGATGATCCGTGCTTCGGAAGGCACGTTAAGCCGTTGGTCCCGGTTTACTACTTACTGATGCAAGTAAGTAGTCATTATTTTATGGCGGCTCAATAGTAACCCTGACACCAGGGTTGATGAGGTTGATACTCCACCTCACACACAACCCACACGATAGAAGAAGACATCGTTTCAATTTTAAGGATAAATCCAATACTTTATAAATATCCAGAACTAAATGCAGCTCCAAGACACTGCTGCGCTGTACCGCAGAGCTAATAGATTACCGTGGATTCAAGGCGGGATTCAGATCGCGATCGATCGGTCAAAATATTCATGTACTGCTAATTGCCTCTCTCAGAATCGCACTTAAAATGCACTAACAGTATTTATTAGCTAAACGCCGAACCATAAGTTTAAATACATATTTGTACGGTGACTAAAAGTTTTCAGATATGCGGTATCTATTGAGGGTGACTTGTGGTAGTTACATTTTGTTTACAGCCATTGGTGTATGGAGGAATTTTCGTTTCTTTATGGTCGGCGAACGTCGTTCGATTTGAATTTTCGAATTGAATTTTTGAAATTGGTAAACAATGTTACAGATGGTTTTTAAAGTTGTTGTCTGACCTAGTATCCTTTGTGCGTAAATGTATTTTTTTATGATTTTGAATATGGAACGGTTATTTTTTAAGATTAAAAAACTTGAATTTATTATTCAAATCGTACGACTACATTGTAATCTTACCTTTATTTTTCAGCCTGTGATGGTGGTATATTTTAAGTAGCTTTAGCTTCAGTATCGTCCCTTGTTTTTTAAGCAGACTTTTCAATAAGTTCTAGTTTATTTCTGTACATAGTGCCTTTTTTATTCGATGTCTGTTTAAACTTTTAAAGTCTCACGGTGCAGGCAATGATCACTACTACTGGGATTGGTTGCACCAATCTTCATGTTATCTTGTTTAGTTAGTTATTTGCAAATATCAGTTTAGTCGACACATTATTTTTGAAAGTGTCATGACTAATATTTACGACTTCATTTTAATTGTGTTTATGGTAACTAAAGTTATGTTAAGTGATAAAATAATTCATGTAATTTATTATACTAACTACTACTACTACTACTTACTTACTTACTTTTTTCTTTTTTTTATTACTTATTTTTTGTTAACTGATTGAAGTGATTAAGTATGTTTATAATTCTTGTAGTATTTTTTTTTCAACTTGACACAGACTTTATTTCATTCAGTTTGCCTGTCTCAAATAGATACGAGACAAATGTAAAGCAACAAAATGGTTGTAAATTACAAGTTTTCTTTTTTGTAAATGTGTCTTTTAGATACATTTGTTAATAATCTCAACCAGTAATTTAATGTGTCGACTAGACCACATCACCTATCTTACTTCTCATCGGCTCTCCGCTTACAAATCAGCATCATTTTACAGATCATGCGATTGGATTCGTCGTTCGAATCCTTGGCGGGGCTGGCAGGCAATCGCTCCGGAAGTGTTGCGGACCTCGTCGACGAGACGCCGCGCCGCACCGCGCACCGACACTCGTATGCTGCGCCGGCGCACAACGACCCGGACATGCCCACGCCCACCAAGCCGTTTGGATTGGGTAAGTTAATATTGGTTTACCTATGTAATGATGAAGTTGAGAGGTTTTTGACAAGTTAACAGAGAATGGAAGTAAAGATCGTTTGTTAAAGTGGGTGTGCGTAAATGTTGTTGTGGTGTTTTGTTAACATGAATTAGGGACAAATCTTAACGAATGTTATACGTGTTCTAGATTTTGTACCTCTACAAGTGGTTCAATAATCTGATCGTCATACTCTTATTCTCTTACAAAAATTCACGCACTTGTCGATCGGGGGCTTACTGATGTATGTAGTCGTTACATGACTACATACATCATGATCTGAGGATTATGAGATGAGGGTTATTACTGAGCCGCCAAAGGCCCCTGATCATGTCAGGGGCCTTTGGCGGCTCAGTAATAACCCTGATACCAGGGCTGATGAGGTTGGTATTCCACCTCACAACCCATACGATAAGAAGAGAAGATGTCGATCGGCATAGTTCAATTCAATAATATCTGCCTTACCAAGGTTCAGAGGAATCAGAAACCTACAGCTGGTTGAAATATGGTTCTAAAAACACAACGAAGTGGTCACCGGGTTGGACCTCGCAAATCAAACACCATCGGTCGTAATGCACTGTCCAATGTCAACACTTGTATGAAGACAGTTCACATAAATATTATTCCACATCTTTGAAGTTTATGCGCACCCACTCTTTTCAAACTATTCAATATCTGGTATATTTTCTGATTAACTTTTAAATAACTTATTAATTTCTCATAGAGTGTTATTATTGATTGGCGAAGTCATATAAATTGTGTATTTGTAATGAAGTTTTTTTACAGTACAAGAAAGATCCAGACACTCCTTTCCAATACATTTTCAACTTTCCATCACTCATTACATGTCACACTTTTCATGAATTTAGAGTCAGGACATAATATACAGGAATATAGATATACGCACACACTAGAGTCATTATATAGTGCATAAAAGTATATACAAGAACTTGTGCTTTGAAATTAAAGGAAAAATTGTATGAAAACAATACATAGACATCAATACATAGGTAGTGCACTGAGTAGACTAAGTACTAAAACAATCTAGAATATGTACAGACACATAATGCACGATAACATAGGTCTTTAGCTTAGTATATTCAACTAACCAGTATTATTTTGAATAGCACTTTGAAATTAATAGTTCTTTAATGAAACGACAAGGTTTACATAATTAAATATCATGTTTACATTATATATTTCACTTTTTAGTCATGACTAAACTACATCCACTCCATTTCTTCACTGTTTTACATTATTTTCAACTTGCTTCGTGGCAACGCTATTTGCATTGATACTAATCTCTATTTCTCTATCCCCCATCTCTTCTTTCATTTTCCAAATATTCTTTACTCTCTCTTGTTATAATCATTGTATTTCTTACCGGCATTTCTGAATTGGCATAATAGAGAAGAAATGCAGTTAGATTTTAATCATAGTCCCGGTAATGTTTCAGAAATTCCTATTTTAGATTATAATTGTGATATCTCTAAAATACTAATTCTAAGATCCCTTTTAGGTATAGGGAGGGTTTAAGTTAGCACGTCGATTTCCAATTTGATGTCTTGCAGGAATAAAGTGAGTTGGAAAATAAATGAATAATCAAATTGGGAATTGATGTAGTACTATAGGTACAGTCATGAGCAATATCATGTAGCCACTTTAGGACCCTGTCGCACTAGCATATTTGTCATTTAAAGAGACTTACGGTTTAATTTGTCAAAAAAGTTAATGTGACATGGTTTCAAAGTGTATACATATTAGTACTCGTGACCGTACATGCCTTGGGGGGTGCTAGGCCCACAAAAGCTTTAACTCTAGCTTAAACTAACAATGTATTTTCTCTATCTCGATCCCCCGCTACCTTCAGGCTCATTTTTATCAGGTAAACAAGAAATCGGAATGGCAACCTTATGTATGACGAAATTTAGACGAATGTTGAATGCAACGAGAAGAAATAGATGTGTCGTGATCATTGTTACACACAAAGAACTTTACCTCTGAATGTTACCCTTAATTTGATTGGCTGTAATTGAATATACAATTGATATCTTCCTCAATTGGCATTAGAGCTGTTCTTAAATGAATAACTTCTTGAAAAAAATCTTTCAGAAGCTACAATTCTTGAAACAAAATTAGACCCTATGTATTGGCTATTAGAACGCAAAACGAAGTTAATGCTTCGAGCAACTGCTTCTGTCGTTGTGTTGACTATCTGTTTGTTTGCGTGTCTCTTTCATTTGCATGGACCGAGCATGACCTGTGACTATTTCCTTCTCCCTTCCTCTTCGTTAAGTCTTTCTGCTGTGGATTTGAGAAGCAACCGTTTGCTTACCATAGATATTCTGACTGTCGTAGACGGATAAAATTTGCTTATGGAAAAATATATAGGCTATAACTTAATAGTTGAACTTAAGAACGCAGCCAAATAACACATCTTAAGTGTTTAGTTAAATATAACGTCATAATGATGTTGTAAACGGATGAAAAAAAAAACTTGAGAAAACAGTTTTGTATTGAAATATGTAGTTCCATGTAAAGTAGTAATAGTTAATAAAATTGGATGTAGGTGTGTATGTGTTAGGTAAAGATGCATGTAACGTAGACAGTTGCAAGATTGAGGAAAATGTCGCTAGAAATCTCGGTATAAGCATGTTGATAGAACTGTAAGGTGTATTGTAGGTTTTGAATTTGAACACTTTATTATTAAAATAAATGTACGTAGGTAAACTCTTGCTCGAAATGTATAAGTGAATTGTGTATTTAGAATATTAGCTAGATATCTAATGTTTACAAGTCCAATGACTTTCCATGCTACGTTCCTCAAAAACAATATAGATGGCGCTGTACAGATGTTCCTTCGTTTAATCTTCTAATTTCATGGTAACAGACATAATGCGTCTTTTATCTTTGTTTTTGGGTATAAATGATGATACTTTTTATAACATCCAGGCGCAATCTTCCACCAATTATTATTCTGATCAAGATAAAGAGAAGCAATATAGGCAGCAACATAATTCTATACATAATGGTGCTAATTCCTGTAAATACCATCTAATTTTATTTTAAGTTATATCTGTCATTTTCTTATCCGCCGAAAAGGAAAGGGACGGGTAATCGACAAGCATAAAATTTATGGAACACACGTCAATTTTAAGCACAAATCTAAACCAACCGTCTAAAAATTTTACGTCCGTCAATAACCCGACACAGTTAAGTAGACAGCACGTCAAACGGATTGCATACCAGCGACGTACCTTTTGATTCGCCCGGGTTATTCATTCATTTACTCATTCTTCCTAAAATTAAGAGCTGTGAATCATCCGTCCCTTTCCTTTTCGACGGATATGAAAATGACGGATATAACTTAAAATAAAATTAGGCGGTGTCTGCAGGAATCGGGGCCATTGTGGTACAAATATCAAGCAACAATTATTTTTATACTATATGCTTCTGCCATTACATTGTATTTTAGAATAATTGTGTACCCGAGTAAAGATAAAATAGGTAATTATCATGTTAAAGCTGTACAACGCCATCTATCTTGTTTTTCGTGAACGTAACTTGGATAGTCCCTCTGTCTTATTATGATGACAACTTTTGAATCAAAGATAAATGCAAACAGTTTTGTGAAATTAAGGCCCCTTTTTGGGCGTCATAACTGTCTTATTGTTGTTACCCTGTTGTCCATGTTAACTTTCTATAAGCAATTAATTACCCAATTTGTTTTTGTGTAAACTTAGTTACTTAAAGTCATTTTGTAATTTAAAAACGTTTTAGGATTCGCCTTTGATTTGTATACTTAAATAATGAACGTGTGTATACTTATGCAAAATATACAATTTTATTTCAGCTCGTCCAACGTTCCTTAACTTGAATTTGAACCTGAATTCACTGCGACTACAAACGCCCAGCAAGTGTACGTGATACTACCGTTTATAAACACAATAGATTCACTTGTTTGGCTTGTTTTAACATCCATTACTTTTTAATTTTGAACTCTTTTATTTACAGACTAAGTACTGTGTTCATGTTTATTTTACTTATTTTTAATTTTCAATTGTTTTGTTTACTACATATAGAACTGGGGTTAAAAAAGCCACATCGAACCAATTCATCTAAAAAAGCAATATTGCAATTTGACATTGGCGCATATAAAAGTAAGTGCGCAATGCTAACAAATGCCAAATAGCATCATTGCTTTTTTAAATGTATTGCTTTGATGTGGCTTTTTTAATCCTCCTGATTGTACTGGCTTGAAGTCTTTGGTGCAGATTCTGGTAGACACAAGCTCCATAAAAAAAATAATTTCAGTTTTGTCTTAGGACTTAGTAAAGCAAGTTTTCTTTGATTAATCGTGGTTCTGCCCATGGCATTAGAGATATGTATGTTCACAGTTATAGAACATGTTCTATGTCTTTTTTGTGGTAGGTGAAGGACAATTTTTAGAACTATCAAATTAAAATAAAGTTAAGTTTTACCAGCCAGAAACCGCGCCATTGGCATTGTTATGTTTTAAGCATGTAAGCTAATTCAGTTTTTGTGTTGACATTTTGTTGTAGGCTATTTTTCATTTCTTTTTGAAAGCTAGAAAGTTTTAAGAATTAGAAAGAACTTCATAATTTCTACTTCAGCCTTTTAATTTAGTAGTCATAATAATAAGATTTATTATATTCGTACGAGTTCCTTACTTATTTTTCTTATTTGTTGTTACTTTATATGGGCGTTGTAATGACGTTTTAAAGTGTATTTTAAGCTTCCGTCAATACCATTATTATGGATATATGTATATTTTTTTGTATTGTTTAAATCTGTGGTTTCCAAAATTAAAAATAGTTTCTGAAACTATTCGCAAGTTTGTGTCAAAATTGTGGTCCTTGTATAATAAAAGCTCACAATAAATGGTTTGAAAACCTACGATCTAGACGTCACACCAATCTGATGTCAGCTATTAGAATTTAATTATTTTTTTACTGTTAAGTATTTGAACATTTGCCTTTTGTTCCACTAGTACATTTATGTTTAATATGAATGCTACACAGATAATTTTAGTAGACACCGCTCGTTATTATCTGTATTACTTTTAAAACGTCAGATTATCATAAAAGGTAACAAGTTTTAAGATCTATTTGGCTATTTGCAGCGTCCCCAGCGAGTGGCAAACTCGGCTTGCGTATGACGACGCTACACGAGGAGCCAGGACGGAGGAACGATGATGATTCTCATTCCGAACCTGAATCCGCCCCTGCTGATGAACTGACCACGCCGCGCTCACATGTATGTATTATTACTGTTTGTAGAGGACTTTGATTGATTGATTTTGAAATGACAGCCTCCGTGGACTAGTGGTTAGAGCGTAAGGCTCACGATCTGGAGGTCCGGGTTCGATTCCCGATGGGGACATAGTCGAAATCACTTTGTGAGACTGTCCTTTCTTTAGTAAGGACTTTTCAGGCTTGAATCACCTGATTGTCCGAAAAATTAAGATGATTCCGTGATTCGGAGGGCACGTTAAGCCGTTGGTCCCGGCTATTAGCCGTAAAAACACCTCCACCAACCCGCATCGGAGCAGCGTGGTGGAGTATGCTCCCTACCTCCTCCGGTTAATTGAGGGGAGGCCTGTGCCCAGCAGTGGGACGTATATAGGCTGTTTATGTATGTATGTAGACGACTATTTAACATAGAATATTATTAGTACCGCTAATTGACAACCACTGTTAGACAATTTATATTTCATGTAAGGATAAACAAACAGCAAATTGCTTGTATTACAAGTGAAACACACAAATCAAGTCACGATAAATTTTGAAATGTGTTGTATCTAACCTCATGGATCTTGTGTTACAGCGCACACGAACCAGGGCGCCAGCACGTGGGTTCCTGCCGACATCGAAGACGTTGGACTCGCTGCATGAGCTGGCGTGTGACCGCATACCCAACAAGAACTCGCCCTCGATATCTTCTAGCGGCTACGGTTAGTTATATTTGAAAAATGAAATAAAAACACGTCATTTATTTTCTGAGAAATATAACAAAGCAGAACGCAAGGCACAATGAGTAAACATACAAAAATTACATTTAATGAGCAGAGGTCCGTTAACTACGCCGGTATGTTGGGAAATTAGTGATACTAAAACACCTCACAACTCACATAGAAGAAGTAAAAGAAGTAACTGTGTGGAACATGTGAAAATAATAATTATACAGATATAAATAATTAATAAAAACGATTTATTATTACTGTAGTTAGACATGTATGTGTAGGGAAAGAAATGAGTGATATGTCTCTGTCGCACTAACTGTATACAACTTAGTATGAAAGAGACGAGAGAACTGTCACTTTAATCATGCTACGTTGAAGGGGGTATAGACGCGTTGCGTCAATATATCAATCATAAACGTTTTCCAACCATTATTTGCAATTTTAGGATAACACGAAAGGTTCTTAATAAAGCGTATTTGACAAGTAGAAAACCAAACTAATTTCATGATTTAAAAGAAGATATTATGTAGCAGTAACTATCAGTACTATTCAGAGTCGGAGGACAGAAGTCCTAGTACGGCTTTGTAATAGACTACTCTGAGCTCCGTACCACTTGCGTCAGAGAGAGTACTGCGGGGCGGAAGGCAAGAGGGAAACCACTGCCCTATTTTTCCCTAAAAAGAAGCATGGAAAATGCTGCACCGACAAAAGCGTGGCTCTTAAATTGATGATGATTATTTAGCAAAAGATAGAATAATTAATTATGTTTTTAAATGTACTTTTAGGTTCTCAAGCTGTCTCATCAACAAACCTTACAAACGACGACACCCTATCAATCCGGAGCATGTCAGTCGACGACACGCCTGACTTCGACAAAGCCTTGGACTACACACATCTAAGTCGAACAAAGACCTCTATGGCGGGACTCAGGAACGAAATCACTGAACTGAGGAACGACATTAGTGAACTGAAGAACGAAATAGTTGAGTCAAAGAATGAGTTGGAAGAATCATCGTTTGAAAAGGCGAAGACGCCTGTCTTGACTCCAGGTTCGAGGAGGATCAATCCTTTTTTAAGGGATTGTGAGGAAACTGCTAAGGACAGTCAGAATGAAGGCCCGCTAGTGGATCCTTTGGGAGCGATTCCTGTCGAGAACCACTCTGTTCTATCTACGCAGGGCAAGAGCGAACCCGTGCAGCTGAACGGCGAGATGCATGATAATTCATTGGGTAAGTGTTCAATACACACAACCAAACATACATTGACCAAATTGGAGATGTCCTTATAAAAGGTTTAGTACGATCTGCTCTGAATCGGCGTGCGTTTATGAAGGCGATTGATGAAGTGTGTCAGGATCGAAGCAAATGAAATTCTGTAGTCTCTGCTTACCCCGGTGGGAAATAGGCGTGAGTTTATGTATGTATGTATGTAGGTGTTCAATCTCTTGTTAGAAAGTGTAAAGTCTGTTGTTGGAAAGTTCAGAAGAGAGATAGTGGACCACTTACGAGTTTAAATGCGCGAATAAGAGAAAAATTAAATAAATGCAATTTTTAACCTTATTACAGCGGACGCAGACGTAGAATCCGTGAGTTCTGAGCAGTCGAGTCACGATGCTGAGCGCAGTCGTGAAGCCTCATCCATTGGCGAGAGTGACTCCGCCTCCACCGGACCTGAACACACCGTCGTCAAGACGCAACTGCCTGCTGGGAAGGTTTGTATATTAAGACTGGTCCATATCAATGAGAAATTATGAATGAGAAATTAATTCTATTTATTTTTAACTCTCAGATGGTCCACAGTCCTGTGTGTTGGCCAACGAACAAATATTCAAATATCAAATCTATATGTTAGTTCCCAAAATCATTTTCATTCATAATTATTTTATTGCCAGAAATAGCACTTTTATGATATTCTCGCTATTTGTGATATTCTCGTTTTTTTTGTTGGACATTGTAAATCACGATTGTCTATCTAAGTATTATTACATCCATGAGAAGTGGGTGTAACTAAAGTTGTCTGTAATTTGCCTCCGAGTAAGGGAAACACAGACGAGGGTTGTACTTGTTTTTTTTTTGTAAAGATTTTTAACCCCGTGTTCCCCCGCCAGGTGGTCCGTCGCCGCGCGGGCGGCGGCGCGAGCGCGCGCGCGGCCGCGCGGGCGTCGTTCCCGGCGGCGGCGCGGCCGCGCTCGGCCGTGGACGCGCACGCCGCCGCGCGCGCGCTGCACGACACGCCCGCCTCCTCCACCGAGCGGATTGGGGATGGTGCGTATACACACTACTATACTATTTGTACCTCTGCGGTGTCATACATAGTTACAGCATCCTCGCCATACTAGAAAAGTTGCATCGTCAGTGGCGACAATTTGTACTAACTGTTTAGTGTTCATAATGATACAACACATTTTCACATAGTAGAGTGTTATACTTATTCATGGCTTTTTTTCGTAACTCATCCTTCAGACGGGAAACACTCCACCTTGCTTCACTCAACAGTGCTGCCGCCTACATTTCAGCTTCTAGTTTTTATCCTCATTCAACTTAATTTTATACGAGAAAACGCCAAATTAGTGCGGCCTTTTTAATCCCCTGTTGTTCTTCTAGATGAGTCATCAGAGAGCTCTCGCGCGATCCCCGTGCCAGACTGGATGACAGTAGGCGAGAGTGTTCAACTGAGGCTCAGTAGCAGCACGGGTGTGGTGGCTTACGTTGGGCCCACGCACTTCGCTGGAGGCGCCTGGGTTGGAGTCGAACTTGACGCTCCTACTGGTAATTATTGACTTTTCTTACTAAAAAACTGAGTCAACAGAGAGGATTGATGTAGCCTCTTGAACCCCCCTGATCTATTCCCCCCTCCATAACAAATGTTTTATTACCTTCTGGCGGATTCTGGTCAATCCATACTGAAATTAACGATGAATTTCAGGCAAGAACGACGGATCAGTCGGCGGCAAGCGGTACTTCGAGTGTCGGCCGCGGCACGGCATCTTCGTGCGGCCCGACAAGCTGGTGCAGGACCGGCGCGGGCGCAGCGCGCGCGCCTTCCGCGAGAACGAGCTCAAACGCGCCACCAGCAAGGGTACGTACCACTCGCGTCTGTAAATGTCGCGGCAAAACCTCTCAGAAAATATTGTATAATATAGACAGATTGAGAGGAATGGGACTGAAACTGTCTACCGTCGTCCGTTTTTCCAACTCGTTATAATCTGGGAGTCTTCAAGGCTAGATTAAATAGGTATTTACTAGGTAAGCGTGATCCACCCTAGACCACATCGTCGCTTACCATCAGGTGAGATTTTGCTCAAACGCGAACCTATTTTATTAAAAACAAAAAACAGTTAAACTCACTAAGGGTAAAGCTGGGACACTCCATACAAAAATTACATTCTTATCGTGAGCCGTCTTATCATGTAAGTGTGAGCGAGACAGACAATCCGCGCGCGCTCCTTACTCCTGAACGGCTTACAGCATTTTGACTAAACCGAGACCCCGCGGGGGGGGGGGGTAAATCTAGCTCCGCGTTGATATGAATTGGTGCGGGGCGGAGAGTGTCCGTTCAACATGTAGTACTATTCTATGCTAAGGACTAGAACAGGCTGCTGCAGTCTGTTTCCCAAAGGGATGTGCTCACAGTTAACTGCAGACAAATGTTTTAAATTATTATTGTATGTTAATTATGAACGTTTCGTTCCAGGTGAGGGCCTACACAACTTGCATAGATCACGGAGTCGCGGCGAGAGCATAAACGCCGTCGGCACCAAAACTAGGAGCAAATAAACTTGATCCGACGGGCGCGTACGTATAGCACACTCGTATTACATCGCTCGCCCCGTTCAGACGACCCGACACACCAGCGGACTAAACCAGCCATGTATCGGACCGAATTTAATACAAACGTCCACAACTCTCCATATTACTTGTATAGTGAAACCCACATTTTTTTGTTGCAGTCGTGTAACGCAAATGGTGCTTTGTATGTATCGTAGATGTTGTTTTATTTATCATTACCACGTCGGTAAAGCAATATCGTATGCCTTTATTTGTTGTTCACATTGTTAAGGGGCTTGTTGAAGGAAATAAGATCGTCTCGCGTTCATTGGCCCGTCCAATAAACCGCTGTAGACGTCTCGATACAGTTTCCACACGTTTTGGGGAGGTTAAGTATTAACAGTATGAAATTGTTTCGTTTTATATTAATTTTCAATTTTATAATCAGTGACATAAATCTGTAAATAAATTCGGCATGTGATTTATTTTTTTTTATTATATGAGTTCGGTGTAAATATGTGAATTTTGAGTGTATTATTATTACTTACATAATTAATTTAATAATAATTTTAGAACCAATGAAATTTTTGTGATCGGTGATAACTTAAGGTTCAACGGATTATTTGTATAGGAATTTTTACTGAATAGTTTGTGGTATAGACGTTATGGTAAATTATTTATGTATTTTAGCTCATTGACTATGCTCTATGCTTTCTCTTGTCTATGGATATACACAGCTATATATACTTAACTTAGTATATGTTATCTGTATTTTAGTGATATTTAACCCAGTACAATCCTGTCCTATATTGCATTTTAAAATTGCTCAGATGCATTTTGTGTTTTAATACACTATTGTCAGACTGTTGTGATAGTATCTTGCCACGCGACTAGGTAACCCTAAATAAAAAACAACAAACTTTATTTTTTTATTCTAACGCCTGCTTTTGCCCTTCTAATTTAAAAGGTGTACGAGTAACTCAAGTAGAATTTTACGAAATCGTCCATATATACATCTTCGTCCTTATTAAGACTTGTACTTAGTACAATAAAGTACAGACGAATTCCAAAATAAAATGCCCTAAAAATTGTCATTTTTAGCCATGGGACAAGTCATAAGAGATGAAACAGCGGCTTATTTGTGATAATCGCATATGAAACGAGAATATACGTGTGTTCTAACAAATATAAATATCTAAGGTTTCCCGTGTTTGAACTTCAACGAGTGCTCGCGTAAAATACTTCGCTTATGACTTGCTCCACAATAACCTATTAGGTTGTGTAAATGCATATGATCTAATAATCAAATGTAAAAATGTTTGTAGACGTGTCTTAACACGCTGTACATTAAAAAAAGTCATTTGAAATTGTCCTCAATTTATTATCTCCATCCACGTTCGAACAATAATCGATGAATTCTATCTGTAAATGTTAGTCTGTCTTGTTGTTTATCCATTATAATAGGGTAAAAGTGTGGTAGTTATTTTGAATATTGCCTAATTTCGGGGAATATAAGATATAGCAGCGTAGCGCGTGTATCCTTGTTAGGGGGTGTCCACACTTCACTCGCGGAGTGACATAGCCTAGCTCACCTAATGTATATTCCATCCTTTTAGAGTATTCGTTCGTAAGTACACTAAATTGAGTACACAAATAGAGTAAACGCCTCGTTATTTACTAGTGTTTGTAAGGTTCACATTCGCGTACATTGTAGCCCGCCACTTGCCTCATTCCTGTAAACATGTTGTATATTAACATTTACATAATACCCTATAAGTAACTAGAGTAAACAAAGTTATCAATAATATTCAATACAGCTGTTTCGCACTCGAGAATTTAATGCCAATTTAATATTTTGTAAGCGTTGACTGACATCATAATTGTCGCACGTATTACATAATATCACAGTTTACATTATATCGATGCTTATTAGACTGTCGTACTTAAAACATTCCATTTTTTCTATACATTTATCGTTCTAGCAGACTTCAGTAGGTAATATCTCTCGGGATTACTTGATTAATTAGATTTTTATAGTTAAATGCGACTTGAATGGCGTTAATTTTGCATTTTACGATTTTGAACTTAAAAGGTTAAATTATAGAGCAATATTAAAACTGGCCCTAACTAGGACAGCTCAATGTGTAGTCGACGTTAAAAGAATAAAGTATTTTCAAATAAAGTAGGATTGTGTCTTTGAACCTCTCGATGTGCTTCTGTCCAGTAGTTGGTAGGACATCGGCGGCGAGCTGACGCGGACCCTCGGTGGAGGGCGCACGGTTGAAGTTGGCGTGGCGGAGTATGCACTAGGGCTCCTAGGTTTAGGCTAATAGTGACCTTAAATGCAGCGTTGTAGGTCCTAATTTAATTTTTAGTAAATAAGCTGACCATGTGCTGTGCTTTTGTTTTAAACAATAGTTTTTAGGTAAATGAAATTATTTGTTTTATATTTTTGTTTCATGTAGCAGATTTTGTATTTATTGCAGTCAATTCAACAAATAAATAGCTTTTATGATGTAATTAATTATTTTGTGAAATCGTGTCGCATGTTCACTAGCGTAGAGGACTAAGTTTGTTTGCCAGTTTTGAATTGTAAATTGACATTATTATATCACAAATGGAAATGTATTTCTAATTCTTTTATGTGATAAGCGGACGTGTAGGCAGCTACTCGTAGCATAGATGGTTGCATCTTCATTATGTACACATAAGCATAATTAAATAAAGAGATTTTAATATTTAAATAATTAAATACAAAAATAGTTCACTTCTAGTGGAAATATTTTTGCCAAGTAGCAAATTCAAGTCAACCATCGCTGTCATTATCAATAAATGTATTATAAAATATTTGATTTGTTTTTATTACTTTACCATATAATATTTACCATAGTCTACAGCGCATTGGAGCTATGGCAGAAGTATCAGTACGAATTCATTACGTTAGCCATTTGATTATGCATTTGACTAAATGGAATTATCTCAATTGATGGATTTACTGAATACAATTTGTGTGTTTGCAACTGCAACATACTTATCTTTTTGAGAATTTGCCCGTATGAGAATTTGTCCTTATGAGAATCTGCCATTATGAGAATTTGCCGTTATGAGAATTTGTTCTTATGAGAATTTGTCCTTATGAGAATCTACCCTTATGAGAATAAAGGGTAACTAACACGGGAGTGACTCCTAAATCAGGCCGCTAGCATTGGCCACTCAAAAGCAGAGTACGCACAGGCATTATTGTATCGTGTGTGTGTGTGCGCTAATGGTTACACCCCGGTACACATCTGCGAGCATTGAGCTAAACTTATATCCGGCTGATCAATGCGTTGTAGCCTTGCCCTTAGTATTATCTAGTTATGCATGATTTAGACTTTATTAATTACTAATAAAATAGTTATTAGTAGAAGCATTATGAATTTCAATTATAAATAGATAAGTATACAGAGTAAATAAGCTGGCGTGCCAGTGAAATACGTTTAATATTAAAATTTTCTCAATATTTTGTTACATAAGTTAGCAGGCATATTTTCAAGTTATGAGCGCTAGCGGGTACCAATTTGTAGCTCTTGAAAACAAAGCGTAAATCCCGGAAATTATTATTTTATATCAAAGAATTATCTCAATTCAATCGTTAACAGAATAATGTTACATCACTAATTTAAGAGCCACGCTCTTGTCGGTGTAGCATTCCTCTCCATGCTACTTTTCAGGGAAAAATAGGGCAATGGTTTCCGCCTTGCCTTCTGCCCCGCAGTACTATGTTGCCCTCGGTCAGGTTCCAGATTACAGCCCCTGTGACTTGCCCCTTCTGTCCTCACACACATACACATAGACTCCACACAATTTTACACTTACACATAATGGGAAATATTGAAGTACCGTGGAGGTAAAATTAATTATGGGGGAGTTTGGGATCCATCCTTCTCTCTGCATTTTTGCTCCAAGAACATAACAATTAATTATGACATGAACTGATGACCAAGTTGGACATCACTAGTTCGTATTCTGTTTGTTGGATGCTAAGTACTTGCCGTCATTTTTTAAAGAAAACACAATATGTGTCTAATCCGCTATCCGCTTCCTGCTAAGACTCGAACCCGGGACCCCCGCGTGACCTTATTCGTGACGTCGCGAGTGTCATCTGCCGGGGCGGGGCGGGGCTATCGGTGCCAGCTACCGTCGCCACTTTCAGCCAGCTAGGCTGGTACCGTGCGCAAAGGAATCCAGGATGGTTTATGATCGCCCTGTCTTGTGGGTATGAGGCGAAGGGAAATATAATCACTACGTTTAGTACGAGGTTTTGTTAACCTGTGCGGGTAGGTAGCTATTTTTTTGGTGGAAGGTATCCGGGTAATCCGGGTCTTAGGAGAGGGTAGTAAATAAAAAAGTAATTATCACTTTATTATTGTTCGGAGTCGGTAGTACACCTAAGAAGCATGGTTTTAACATAATACGTAACCAATATCGTTAGCTGCGTTATCCATTTTTTAAGTACATGAAAATTAAGTACGGGTATCTAAGTTATTAAGTATTAAGCTCTTGTTGTAAGTAAAAAAGAAGTGAAAAGAATAACGTAATATCCGGATATTTTGTAAAATGGACGCTTAAATATTTCTTATCGCTCTTTGTGTGTGTAGAGTTATCCTATCGGTACCCGCAGTATATTTTCGTGAAGACACCGCTGCTCGTTACAAAGGCGACACGGTTCCATAATGGGCCGACATTGGAAGTTGCGTGACTTGCCGTTTGCAGGCCCTACCTCTTCAATACCGCTTCGGACGGCAAACCAAACGCAAGTACTGCAAATATTTTCAAATTTAAATGAAGAATTAAAAATGCTCTAAAATGTCTAAAGACCAAGGACCTTCGTCCTCGAATCAGGACCCACGTTACGATTTCATCGGGTCTTACGCTGTGAAATCCTTAAAGTTGAAGCCTGAAAAATGGACAAGGGTTTTGGGCATAGAAGAACACAGATCAACGTTAAAGGACTTTGTAGATAAGCCCCTGCCTATCCTTCTGGTAGTGGTATTAACTCATACAGCTCAGTTGGTCCCGGTTATATCTTTCCCATGTTATTTGAAGAATAAAGCCGTTTATTTCGTGAAGAAAAAGCCCGATGTCATCCCTAAGGAGAACTGTTCTGAAATGGTCATCTTTGGTAAGTACACTAATTGCTTAATTTGCAGTCTTACTAACGGATAAAAACCTACTATTTAGGAACCTACTTCTTTATTCATTCTATTCTTCTTCTCTCTATTCTTTTTTCTATTGTTTCTGCCATTTTTAGGGTGGTATTAATAAACTAATCTCAGCTTCGAGACTGCCCTCCCACGGCCAACCCACGGTCCCGAGAAATGCATTTTCGGAAGTATTTGACCTAATTTGTATTGGGCTGGTTTTCCCTTCGCGGGTTGAAAGGCCCCTGACGAGGATCATGTAACGACTATTTACTTACATCAGTAAGTAGTAACCGGGATCAACGGCTTAACGGGCCTTCCGAAGCACGGATCATCTTACATTCGGACAATCTGGTGATCAGCCATTAATGTCCTAACCAAACTAGGGACAACAAAGTATTTTTTGTGATATTTGCCCACCGGAAATAGAACCCAGGACCTCCGCATCGTGAGGCTAACGCTCAACCATTGGACCACCGAGGTCGTTCGGCTGATGATCACGAATTTTCTGACTCTTAGGTGACCTGGCACCAAGATTAATAGATGAACTAGCAGCTTTGGTGGACGAAGTGTTTGTTCCTCTGCTGTCGAATCCTCTGAACCATGAGGGATGGCCGTTGGTCGTCTCTCAGGATATTCTGAAGCAGATTCACAGCCTCAAAAGTACCGTGTATGAGGTAAGATAATTGTATGTTGAACGAAACTTCACAATACAATATAATACAATGTTGTTGGCAACACCAACAAAATATATTTAAAAAAACTTAGCTAGTTGTTGGACGTCACTTTTACTACTTGTTAGGTACTTTACCTACAGCCGAGCCATCTTCGAGCCAGCTGAGCCGTGGTAGCCCAGTTGGTAGAACGCTTGCCTCTCACTTTGAGGTCGCAGGTTCGAATCCAGCACAAGCCCAAACCTATGAATGTCGAATTAGTTTATTAATTCATGTTTGGATCATAAATGATTATCACGTGCTCAGCGGTGAAGGAAAACATCGTGAGGAAACCCACATACCTGTGAAATGCATTTTCGGAGGTACGTTACATAACCTGTATAGGGCTGGTTATCCCTTCGCGGGTTGGATGGTTAGACAGGCAGTCGCTTCTGTAAAATACCGGACCTGTCAAATCTTCAGGTTAGGTAAGCGGGCATTGGCCCCGATTCCTGCAGACACCTCCTAATTTTACTTTAAGTTATACCTATCATTTTCTTATCCGCCGAAAAGGAAAGGGACGGATGATTGACAGCTCTTAATTTTTGGAAGAATGAGTAAATGAATGAATAACCCGGGCGAATCAATATACCTTTCGTTAGCGAGATACCTCTCGCTGGTATGCAAACCGTTTGCCGTGTCCTGTCAACATAATTCTGTCGGGTTATTAGCCAATGCAAATTTTTTATACGGTTGCTTTAGATTTGTGCTTAAAATTGACGTGTGTTCCATTAATTTTATTCTTGTTGATTACCCGTCCCTTTCCTTTTATACCGATAAGAAAATGACAGTTATAACTTAAAATAAAATTAGATGGTGTTTACAGGAATTAGCACCATTACCTATACTTATAAAAAATATTCGCTCTCTCTGTTTTTATACAAGTTTTGTTCCGCGTCTGTCCGCCAAATAAAGCGTATCTTTCAAGAAAAAGTTTTACTCTTTATGCGGTGTAAACAGCTCACGTATACCTACGAAGCATCCCACAGTCCACTTACCTCAGCTGACAAATATACTTAGCAATAAGCCCGTCTATTGTACACATTCTATTTCTCTTCTGTTTTGTATTTTCTGAGCGCACTCTAAAGTATTTTTTATGTTATGTTTATATAAAACACGTCATGACAGCACGAGTACAATCGGCGACCTACGGCTAAACAGCAATTTCTTCCAGGCAACCTTTAAGTATAGGAGATATTTAATATTATATAATATAGCGGAATAGTGCAGCATAGGAATACTTGAACATATAAAATTAAAATACAAAGTTAGATAAACTTACGAGTACATAAACTACATAATAATAATATTATACACATATAATTGTTATAATAAATAAATATCAATAAGTACTTAAACTCCTACATATACAATGGAAGAAAAGTAGTAGATAGATTATGAAGATGAAGAGGAAATAAAACTAAGAAAATGTGCTTGACTTGATCGAAGGATTTATACTATAATTATATTGTATGATTTATCATACAACATAAAGTATATATAGTCATACAACACAAAGAAAATAAAAATCACAAGTAAGACAAAAGAATTACTATAGGTGGCTTTATTGCTGAAAATCTTAAATATCAAAGTCTGTCAAGAGCCACGTAAGATTTACCTAAGAAAAATTTGAACCCCAGGTAAAAGGCAAAGTCAACGGGCAAACCGTCCTCCCAATGCCAGTGGGAGTAGAATTAGTTTACGAAGCAGAAAAGGGTCTTCTTCGTGGAGAAGAAGTGGACTTGTACCTGAAGAGTGCCATAGAAGGAGTAGTGATAAAGTGGGCCCAGCAGATTAATGACGTCATGATGGAAGATTCCGCTCTGGCGTTTGAGAACGGTCAGAATCCGCTGCCGACTACTGGTTAGTTAGCTTTGTATATTATCACCTTATCATCCTCCTGCCCTTATCCCACTAGTGGGTTTGGGTAGCTGTGATCCTGTGGTTCATCGGCTTGCTTCTCAAACTGACAGCGCCCATTCAAAACCCCAGTACTATACTCGCACCAATGAGATACATTTATCTTAAGTGCAGTTTTCACTAACACAGTTGATATGGCGATACGGCTCACCACCTATCACGTTGGTCTAACAGAAAGCTCGGTGAGGTGTGGGTACTTAGGTCATCTTGCGATGGACGTACCTCTGACTACCCAAATTGGGATATAGTCGTGAGCTGATGTAATTTTAAAGATTTACGAGTTTTACATTATGTATTACTGCAAACGGGACGATGGGTGAACACAAATGTAATAAATACCTTGATTAACCTTTTCACGGACATAGAGACCATGGTTCATTGGTGGTTCATAATAGGCAGTATGACACCTTGGAATCGCAACGTCCGTAGACGTTCTGTCCTTGAAAGTGTTAAACTTTACGCGGTTATTGTCACAATTAAAACACATAATACCGGGTTTTTACCGCGTTGTTATCAGGGATATGAGACTCCCGATATTTCATATCCCTGATAATAACGCGCTAAGAACCCGGTATTATGTTTTTTAATTATAAATCTAATAAAACACAGTTACTTTTGTTATGAAAGCTTCTCACAAAGACATAAGACATAAGTATAGGACATGTACATACGAATAAAATAAGCACAATAGACGCCCTCAATCTCATTACCGTTGACGCGAAAATATCCGAGAATGTTTGGTCTTCAAATATTCAGTTAGAACTTACGTAGATTGAGAACATAAGTACATCAGTTTTAACTGGATATTAGCGAAAAGACAAAAGATTCTCGGACATTTTCGCGTCAACGTTTCTTATTAAATAAAATATTATTATTATTTTTGTCATTTCCATATTTCGGGACTATGGAGTCCCGGACTTTTGGAAGGCGTGCGTGGGGCCGAAGCCAACACGTAGAGGCCCCTTAAGACAATTTAATCTAAATGTTGTGTGACACCAACCGGCGATTATCCCTGTATGCACTATGGGAGTGCACCCAAAGACAATCCCCGGTTCGTGTAGGACTATTGCAGATTATGGGAACAAAGGAAACTGGGCTATTGGGTTGGGGGTTAGTGGACCGGATACTGGGGCTATGGGGGACTATGGCGCCTGCTCGACCAATGTTGGTAACATGGATACAATGAGCAGGCGGTGACTATTATTTTTATTATTATTTGGTATTCATTGTTTTTAATAATAAATAACCTTTTTTATATATTTTTTTAATTTTACTTTTTTATTTTTGTAACCAGAATTTCATATTTTATCTTTAACCTAGGAAATAAATAATAAAAAATAAATAATAATTAAACACTTTATTGCACATTAAATAAAACATTTATTTCCAGAACTAGCATTTTGGAAGTCGCGGGTAAGCAACCTCAACTACATATACGATCAGCTGAGAACAGATAGAGTAAGGTGCATGGCAGTGATACTGGAAAAGACGACGTCCGCTTACTACCCCTGCTTTAGTAGGCTGTTTAAGAATATCGTTTCAGGTAAAAAAAAATATATTTCAACCGTAGCATAGAATAAGGAATACTACGTATAGAACGGCAACTCTCTGCTCCCCACCAGCGGCTAAGCTAGGTTTACCTCACCCCTCTCGGACATAGTCTGTCTAGACTTGAATCGAAAAGGCTGCGCGTGGACCGCTGTTTTTATTTTTTATAAGTTTAGTTTGACGCCGACGTTTTATCGTCTGATTCGAATTGATCCCACAGTAACTGCCCGCGTCGGCGCGCATGGGTGGCGAATATAAATATTTATTTTTTATGGTGATTGTTCATCAAAACATGCTAATAATTTGCAATGAAATTGAACTTAAGTGCTTAATTTAAAAATAATGTGAATACAATAAAATTCTGTGAAGTTTTAAGTCAAGTGTAAAGTTATATTGTGAACTTTCATTGTTCAGCTCTTTTTGTTTGTGATTTATGTGGTGAATAAATAAATATTAGCTTTTTCGTAAGTAGTACTACCTACCTAAGTAATTATCACCAGAATCCTGAATAAACAGTTTGACTTTCTGGTGATCTTTTGATACCTAGTAAGTACCCTACCTGCTGTTTAGGAACTTACTTAAAGATATTACTAATATACGCATCACTAATTTAAGAGACACTCTTGTCGGTATAGCATTCCTCTCCATGGTACTTTTTAGGGAAAAATACGGCAGTGATTTCCCTCTTGCCTTCTGCCCTAATATACTACGTAACTAGTACCTAATAAATACTTGTAGGTACAAAGTAGAAGTATAGTAGCGCAAGCTTCGTTATTTTTTATAAGTAAGTACTTAATGGTGATAGCCAGACATAACGCAATACTAATCGTACCAAAACAAGCAATAATTTATTCCATTTTTATAATTTTAGCTCTAGCCGAAGCTCGCGAAATAGACTTGTACTTGCGCACCCTAGAGAAACATTTCCAAGCGCTAGAAGATACAGACTTCACCGAATGCCAACCGCTCTTCAGACCACTTTTCCACGTCATCTGTATGATCTGGAGGGACTCCAAGTACTACTGTAGCTCTTCCAAGTTGATGGTCCTGCTGAAACAGATTGGAAACCTGCTTATTCACCAGGTTCGATATTTGTATAAGTACTTATCAAAAAACGTAGTTTGAACCGGCGTCTATGTATGAAATGATTGATGAATCAAAGCAAATCTCTGTTTACTTGGTTTAAAAAAAATAGTAACGCGTAAGTAGTTAAAAAAACAGTCAGTAAAAATGATAAAATACCTAATATAAATCGAAATTCGCCCTCGACTCGTTAATTAGTAGACACTGAGAAGTTTCAGCTCCTAGTGCAATCAACAAATCAGCTTTTCTATCTAATCAGCTATCTATCTACCAACTTATTGTGTAGTCTTCCAATGTAAAACGAAATATATACACAGTTTAATTTCAATTCATAAACAAATAATATGTAAGTATTTTTAAAATCGGGAGGAGATATAAGTAGGTATCTACCAAATTTTGCTTTAGACTCATCAATAAGTACCTATAAACAATACAGTCACAAGATAAAGCAGGCTAAATTAAGTATTTCTGTTTCCAGGCAAAGAAATGTTTAGATCCAAGTACCTTGTTCCATAGTGACATAGATGAAGCAACGCAACGTATTCAAATGACTATTAACATACTGAAACTGTTCAAAAACACATTCGAATATTTTAAGGAAAATATCTCCAAATATTTCGTGGACAGAACAGTTATACCTTGGACCTTCCATCCGAATGTCGTATTTGAAAGAATGAATAAGTTTCTGGATAGACTGGATACGATTCAATGGTTTTTCAAGACAGTATTGGAGTTTCAAAAACTAGAGAAAATAGAGATAGGTGGAATGAAAGGAAGAGTTCTAAGTGGACAAATTCGGGAAATATCAACAGAATTTGAAACGTATTTCCACAGCTTTGCCTCCAAATCTTATGATGTTTTGGACCCAGATGATCAAAAGTTTAACGGTGACTTTAAAGTTTTTCAAGACAACATAATAGATTTAGATCTGAAATTATCTACAGTTTTAGTGGAATCATTTGATAATTGTGCAACCTTAGAAGCCATTTTCAAGGTTTGTATGTACAGTGGCCATTAATTTTGAGTTAGATGCACTACTTGAGAGATGTTCTATTATTATTTTTGATTTGTAGCTCATCGACATTGTGGGTTCTGTTTTGGAAAGACCTCTTATCAGGAATGAATTCACAGCCAAGTATGTGGAAATTATTGTCATGCTGAACAAAGAAATCGATATATGCGAAGTAAGTAATTTAGGTAACATTATAATTCAGTCATTTAATAAAGTGAATGTGGCTAAAGTTAAGAAAATATTCTATTAATTGTGAGGCCGTTTCATTTAATATCTAAAAACCAATGATGCATAAATAATTATCTTTGTACAGGAACTATTTGCCGAGCAGACCCATCGTCTCGAGAAGTACGGCCACATGGAGGTAGACGCGTTCCTGCCGCCCATCGCAGGCGGACTCCTCTTCATGACCACGCTGGCTTCCAGGATCTCCAAGCCTATAGCTAGCTTTCGCAATTTGCCGCACCCGTGAGTAAGCTGGGTGGGGCAATTGCGAAAGCTGAATATTGGCTGAAATTCTTCTTTGATTACCCTTTCTACCTGATTTCTATCAACTGTGAGAACTCCAGAATTTCTTTTAACACGAAACTTTTGGTCACAGTTATAGCTTTTGATGTAGAAGTAATTTTGTCACATTAACGTTCAGCTTCCGCAATTTGCCTTTGAACCTTTTAACACTTCTCAGTTTATTAAGAGATAAAGTTTTAAATCACATTTTGTAGATTACGATGTAGAATCGAAGGTCATGATCATGAATCACTTTTAGACTTAAACAGTTGCCTGTCTTTGGATTTTGGAAACACATGATATATTTTTTTCCGAGTTCACAGGTAAATAGTGTATAAAAGATAATTTAAAAAAAATATTGCCAGATTATGGATGATTTGTAGACAAACTCTCACGTTCCATTAATTTTGTATCAATTAGTGCTGTAGAAAACACTATAGCCAAAGTATACTTTTTCGCACTAGGATTAAAGAAACGGAAGAGGCGCTGAAAATTTTTTCAAGATATGAAAAGCTTATTGAAGACATAAATGCTTTCAAGAAAAAGTACTTTACTGATTGGACTAGAACGGTTTCTAGGCTCATAGAAGTTAATACCAAGAAGATGATACTTGCTCGACAAGGTTCAGACCTGGTTCTGAATTTCCATCCTCTGGTAAATATACGTAGTTTCTTAATTTAGAAAAATAAAAATCCATAACTAGTTAATCTAATTGTATGTTATTAAGTCATTTGCTGATAATTATTATTCAGCTTCTAGACATCATGAAAGAAGTTCATCATTTACGCAACAATACCGAGCTAGTAGAATTGCTACCACAAGAAAGCAATGCTTTGTTTGAGAAGCAAGAAACCTACAGGCAGTACAGAATCAATCTTGGTATTACCATTGACTGGTACAACCAAATCAGAAAGAACAGTCAGAAGGTTGAGTTTGATTTAGTTGAAGATGAAATAAAAGCTATTGATCAAAGGATTGAGATGGCACAACATGAACTTAATTGGAATTCACAAGGTAATTTGTTTAAAAAAAACAAATGTTTGTTTGTTTGTTTTGTTTTGTTTATTTGTTTTGTTTGAATAATCGTTTGATTATTCTATAACTTATGCCTATTTCCCATATAGATCCGGTCATACTTCTCTTGCTTTCTCTACATCCATCAATCGTTTCATTCACGCTCGCACGTTCAGAGTAGATAGTATTAAACCTTTTTTAATGACAACCCTAATTTGGATAGCGTACTTTCTTCTTCAATGAAGGTTTTCCTCTGCCAGCCTTACCAACAACCAACGCCTTATATACACCGCTTTCGTAATCATATTATTCTATAACGTGCGAAGAATACACTGACATGCATTGAAGTTAGGCAAAGAGTTTAAAAAGAAACCATGCCCACTTAATGAGATACGTTCTCATTATTTTAGATTTATGGAACTACCTACAAGAACTTCATACATTAGTGGGAAATTTATATCAACGAATGTCAAAGATACAAGAAAACTTAAAAGATATGAAATCTGTTATGAAAGTCTGGGCTACACAGCCTTTGTTCGAAAGAAAAGAAGGAAAGAAGGTAAAAATAAAACTTAATGTTTAACAGGAATGCTTAATTAATTTTACAATGTTCTTTTTTACCACAGGATACGCTTTTGAATTTAGAAGACCGTCAAGAGCGAACAAATAAAAGATACACTGATATTGTGTCTACTGCTGATCGTATTAAGGAGTTGCTTAAAGAGAATATGGAACTATTTAACATGCAGGATAACCAGGAAAGTGAGATATGGTTGAATTACGTCGCGTTTATCGATAATTTGCTGGAAGAATCTTTGTTTAAATGTATTGCTTGCAGGTAACGAATTAGCAATGGGTTTTTTTTGAGTATCTATAAGTATGAATGACATAAAAGAAATTGTATATAATTGTTTCAGTCTGGGATATATTACGGAACATATGAACCCAAAGAATAAGCTGGCACCATTATTTGAAGCTCAGTTAGAATTACTCGATCCTGATATGGTCTTCGCGCCAACACTGGATCCAAACGATGAAAAAGGTTTCTTAGCACTAATAAAAGGCCTTATTAATGACATTCTCAAAATGTCAACTCTAGTCGGACGAATCAATCCTAAGCAACCTGAATCTTATGAGGATCAAATTGTGAGCCATAGTGATGTTATTGAAATGAAAGAAGAGATTCTGAATGGAATAGAAAGGGTAATTACATTTTTATATAATATAAAGCTTGTAGTATGGTGGGGGTTGAGCGGGCAGAGAAGGGAAACGACAAAGTGACGTGGACGAGTTTATTCCGGTACAAACGTACGAATTACAGAGTGCGGAGAGAGGATCGTGTCTACACGTTACGGTCTTTCAACGAAAGTAGGCCCCTCGAAGAAGCGCAACTTCGTATGCCAACCGTATGGAGTAGGCGCGATATAGGTGGCGTTCAAATCTAGTTCCACAGAGGCGGAAGCTAGATCTTGCAGCTATCCCTAATCGGAATACAGAAGCATTGGTTTTCTCAAATACTTATATGTTGGCGGTGACAACATCGTTACCGCGTTCTAATTTTCCCTGTGGCGCCATCTGTTGTCGAATAGTGGAACTAAACTGCCTTCTGTTACAACTCTCCCCCTCTGCCTATGCCGTCGACCCGACAAATAAGGCAGGACTGTGGTTGAGTAATTTCGTTCTGGTTTAGTGAGCAGACTGCTTGCGTACTCAACTGGTTGTTCCTGTTCGCCCTCCCCCTGGATTCTTCTTGGTTTAGGATCTGTTCCACTGCAGTCGTCAACATCACTGGCTTGACTGACATGTTCGGTTTGTAGATACGACCCGATCGCGTGGAACCCGGTAATTCGATAGTATCTTCGAATTTGTCGTTGTCTTCCTTGTCACTCATTAACCCGTAGTGCCGCGGCGTGAGGTCTGCAGGAGCTGTAGCTTCGTACTGACTGGCCACGAGTTGAGCGCCAATGTAGTATGGTGGGGGTTGAGCGGGCAGAGAAGGGAAACGACAAAGTGACGTGGACGAGTTTATTCCGGTACAAACGTACGAATTACAGAGTGCGGAGAGAGGATCGTGTCTACACGTTACGGTCTTTCAACGAAAGTAGGCCCCTCGAAGAAGCGCAACTTCGTATGCCAACCGTATGGAGTAGGCGCGATATAGGTGGCGTTCAAATCTAGTTCCACAGAGGCGGAAGCTAGATCTTGCAGCTATCCCTAATCGGAATACAGAAGCATTGGTTTTCTCAAATACTTATATGTTGGCGGTGACAACATCGTTACCGCGTTCTAATTTTCCCTGTGGCGCCATCTGTTGTCGAATAGTGGAACTAAACTGCCTTCTGTTACAAGCTTTATTAGTGCAAATCGGTCTGAAACGAATTCAAATATTTTTGCAGGTAATAGAAGATGCAAATGAATTTTGCAAAACATTTGAGAACTACGCGTACCTTTGGCTAGAAGAAAGAGATGCAGTTATGGAAATTTTCCTTACCTATGGACGGATCCTTACTCCTGATGAAGTAGACAAGATTGGGTCTGAAGATAAAGAGGTTGCACCACCAGCGCCTTGCGCTCCAAAGATGGAAGCTTTTAGGGAACAGATTGATCACTATGAGAATCTATTTATGGATATCGAAGATATGGAATCGTATAAAGTATTCAACTGTTGGTTCCAGGTAAAGCTACAAAAAGACAATGATAACTCGTGGATATTCTTTTTTTTATAAATAAATATTGGATGTGAATTATTTCGTTGTTTCCCTTCCCAGGTGGATGTGCGACCATTTCGACAAGCTCTTTTAAATACAGTGAGGAAGTGGGGGAATATGTATAAAGAGCATTTGGTCAACAACGTTACATCTAGCCTCAGCGATTTAGGCAACTTTATTAGACAGGCTGATGAAGGTATTGTATTAGCAATTTTGATATTGTCTAGAATAAAGTACTTAATTATAAAAAGTTTATAAATAAATATGGTATTATTTTATTGTACCTTTGACGTCTATCGAGCTTCAATAATAAAGAGGCATTGAAAGACGCATTATTGACTATTGAATTAAATAAAAATGTATAATTAAATGTTTACAGGTCTATTGCAGCCAGTACCGGAAGGCGACTATGAAGCGTTAGTAAATGTTATGGGATATTTGATGAATGTCAAAGATCGGACTGTGACTACAGATGACATGTTCCAACCGCTCACAGAGACAATAGAACTTTTGAAATTCTATGACATGGATATCCCTGAGGAAGTCAATGTGCTTTTACAGGTAAATGGAACAATGTTAACTGACTTTTATTAAAAGATATACCTCTAGTAAAGAGCACATGTTCCAGTAGGTGGAAAAATACTCACGCTCAATATAATAAAAATATTTATTTATATGTAAACATACAAGGAAAACAGTCAGTACATGTAAGCTTATCTCTAAGAAAGAGATTTCTTCCAGCTGACCTACGTGACTTCATAAATTTCTTATACTTATTCAATCCAAAATGTTCATGCTAGGTCACTATATACTATATATAATATAGATTCAGTTTCAAAAGGATCCTCAATTACAATATCAACAGATTCATCGAATAAAAAGATCCTGACGAATTGAGAACCTCCTCCTTTTTTGAAGTCAGTTAAAAATGGGATAATAATTATTATGTTCTAGGAATTACCAGAACAATGGCAAGCAACGAAGAAATTAGCTATTACAGTGAAACAACAGGTGGCTCCATTACAAGCCGCTGAAGTCTCAGGAATCAGAAAGAAAATAGCTACATTTGATTCACACGTTAATTATTACAGAGAAGTTTTTAAAAGATATGCGGTACGTATTTCTCACTTATGTGAAGTTAGATCTCGTAAGATCCCATCACTAGATACTTAAATACTTCGATTTTAAGGTGATGCGTTTCAGTCAGCTAGGTAACGCTGCGTCAGCAGATGGCGTTACTTCTGCAGTTTTCGTATTTTTTTCCATTTATTCGTTTAGTGTTGAGTTCTGACCCAGTGAAATGTTAGGTGGCGAAATCTTACATACATTATCTTTAAGTTAAGCTACAATTTTTAAGTATTTACTGCAGATATCATATTGAAACATTGCATCAAAAGTTGGTGTCATTTCAATTTGTGTACAAACACGAAGCTGTCACACACACATGCGAACTAGGTTAGCTATTAAAAGAGATGCATAATTTGAAGTCTACTTCTAACTTCTAAATGGCGCCTTTGGTAAAGCAGTCGCCGCCATTCTTAAGTTTCACGGTTCAAACCCAAGTGCATGTTTTAATTGTTTTTACTTTTTGTATTTTTTTTTACAATTGAATTTGGCGAACCCGTCTATTTGTTACGGAATTTTCAAAAAGTATGACTTTTACCAATAATATTATAATTATACAATAATGTACATTGCACTAAAGTACCTTCCGTAATTTCCGTATTTTTTATTTTGTAAAATTCTAACAGGCATTAATCGCATCAGTGAACATGCGGCTAACTAAAAAACTACTGAACGGATTTTCATACGGTTTTCACCAATGAGTAGAGTGATTCATGGGCGTGCTTTAGGGTATATAATTTATACAAGTATTTTTTTTTGTATAAAATGGTTCAAAAATGATGATGAATGTCAAACATAATTATCGTTACAAATATAGCCGACTTGGAGCTTTCGGCGAAAACACTGCCTGAGCCCATTGAGATATAACAAAACAACGTATGGTTGAATCGTTCCTTTTTTGTAGGTCTACCGAAAAGTCCACAATATGTCATAATAATTATATTGTGTATAAAGAATTGTGTATATGTATTGTATGATTTTACAAATAACGATCACAGTACAGTAATAATAAGGTAGATTTTTCCTAAATTGCGTCGGTTCAAACTTTGTCGCATCACGTTTGAAAGATGTAATAGCGCTTCAGGACGTCCCGCAAGCACGGCGCTGATGTCGCAGTATCCGCATATAATTATTATTATTATGACTTGTCATTTAGTTCCAATAAAATCCGCGGGACTTCATACGTATGTCAGTGACAGCTGGTGATAGCATGCGGGACACTTAGCAGCTAATCGAATTCTATGTTGTTTTCGCGCCCAGTCCAGACGACTTGCAGCGCATTTCTGGACTTATATTTACGCGTGGTGTTTATTGTTAGGTTAGTTAGTTCAGGTTAGGACGTCTTTTTTTAACGAGGACGTTAAAAAAAGACGAGGCTGGGACGTATTGAAGTAGTATTTCCATATATACGCGGCCTGAAATGGGCTGTTGCAGGGACCTGAACTGGTTGCTGTCGAACTTATTATCACGTTTTCTTGATTAAAATTCATAAATAAGTCAAATAGAAAAAAGATTTTCGTTAGTTTTAGATCTGTCATGATGTCTGTGATGTTTGTTTATTATACATAAGAATTTCAAAATTTATCTTATTTTTTTTCCCAAAGGGCAAGGCAAAGGGAACTATGCCCATACAGCCATGTCTTGTGTTTTTTTCTTGATGATGATTAATTAAATGATGAAACCTAAGCCCCCACCCTCGGAGCAGACTCCTACTCCGAACCCCAAACGAAGTAAGCGGCTTGTTGGCGCAAAGCGAAAATAGATAGGTACACTTTGTTTATTGAATATTCCGATTTAATAATACTATCGGGAATGTTTTCCGACTAACTTAATGTGATCATTAACTACAAAACACCACTTCGTATTGATTATTTAGATTATTCAACGAAGAAATCAACCTTCCCGTTCCCGTTTCCACCAAAAAGTCCGCGGCAAAGAGAATATAAATAAATCTGTATGTTGGATGGAAAAACAATTAATTAAAAATGACTACTATTTACGCCGGCAAATGCAACAACTTTTTTTTGATTTGGTTTTCCCGAAGGGTAAGGCAAAGGGAACTATGCCCATACAGCCATTTCATTTTATGTATTGATTTTTTATTATAATATATGTCCTCTTCTAAAACACGGTACTTACCCATTATTTAAAAATGTTTAAATAATATGCGTTAAAACAAAAATATTTTTCCAATATTCCTTTTCTCAGATTGTAGTATTTTTAGTTTTTTATTTATTCTCTTCATACAAAATCTCTTTATAAATTGTCACTGACATTCTATTACACTTGTCAAGTAGTCAAAGCCTTTAGAGAAAAAAAAACTATCACGCACACAAACTAACATTGACACCTCTACACGCTCATCAAATACACTGTAATCTGCACCACTACAAATGTAGAATTGATCAAAATTGAGGGTCTGAAATATGGTACTTCTCGTATTCGGACCCTACATTTTTGTTAGTTTGCGAAAATAATACACCAAAATATTACTATTTATCGGTTTTATAACAATATTCCTCTATCCGTTTTCCTGTAGCACTGCATCAACTTTTGTATGGAAAACGAATCACCTTAATCTTGCCTAATCTGGCCTTAATAATAAGACGCAACCAGTAAAGTTTTTCACATTGTGTTTCTGTGTGTTTTTAGTTCTTCAGATATGATTGTGAAGATCCCTACGGTCTAATGTCGAGAGTAGATTACGAAATGCTACAGCTAGAAGATGAAATGAGGAGCATACAAGAATCTGGCTCATTGTTTGAAGTGAACGTCCCAGAGTTTAAACTATTGAAGCAGTGCAGAAAAGAGCTAAAAATGTTAAAGGTATAGTAGTCAAGTATCACATGAATCAATTTATCTATTTTGGAATTATGATATATATTATTTTATGAACGTATTTGATATTCAGCAACTTTGGGATTACGCGTTTATTGTACGAACGAGTATTGAGGACTGGAAGACAACACCTTGGCGTAAGATAGACGTAGAAAATATGGATATCGAATGCAAGAAATTCGCTAAAGAAATTAGGCTGCTAGACAAAGAGATGAGAAGGTATTTGATTTGATTATTGATAGTTTTAGATGATGATGTTGGTTGTGTTGTTGTTATCAAAGGATTGTATATTTCGATGTATTTTAGTTGGGACACATACGTTAACTTGGAAGCGACAGTGAAAAATATGTTGACATCTCTAAGAGCAGTAGGTGAGCTGCAAAATCCTGCTATAAGGGAACGACATTGGGATCAACTCATGAGAAGTACGAAGGTAAAGATTCGCGAAAAATACTTTATTTATTGGATTTTGTATAAATTAATGTTGTACTATTATCTCCAGTGTAAATATACCATTTGTTTTTACCGTGGCTCACTGAGAATTGGATGATGGGTTTGAAATTTTGAGTGTTGCATCTTGAAAATTGTGCATGTCTTGCATCGTGTTGGCATGTATATTTATGCTTTCACTTTGTTTATATGAGGTCAATGTTTCACTGTTTGAAATTGTTCCGAATGTGCAGTTTGATTGGCTGGGGAATGTATTATACAAATGTGAATGTTTTGTATTATATTTGTGGATGTAAATATATTTTTCTACGATGTGGTGGAATGTAAAATATTTGTGATCCACAGAGCTTAGCAGCATTGCCACCAGAACTCACTGTAAGTAAAAACACGAAGAATGCATCGTGAATGACATCTACATACTTTGTTGTTCTATGTAGTAGTAGTTCATTATTGGTAGTGTAATTACTATAAATCACTGTTGTTATAATTCGTTTAATGACTGTCATTATTAATTGTGTAAATAAGTAGGTAGTGGCTTTGTTTCAATCCTTCCTGACCGTATTCGGCCACAGCGACTCGACAACTAATGAGAGCGTCGTTCGTGTGCTCTCATGTGACTGACATATCCGATCTTAGCATTAAATGTACGACCGCATTCAATGCACGTCAGCACTCCTCCTAAATAATTATAATTTATGGCAGCAGGTGGTCGCGCCTTGAGCTCGTCTCGTTTCGTATCGAGCTTCTGAAGTCTCTCCTTCTCGAAGTCAAACACCTTGGTGTTCACTGTACGCCTCCATAACGACCGTTCAGCTGCCTCCGCCTCCCATTGCAACGGGTCTACGTCACATTGTTTCATGTGACGCTTAAGCACATCTTTGTACCGCAGAATTTGGCCGCCTTGTTTCCGCTTGCCACTCTGAAGTTCCGAATAGAAGATGCACTTCGTCACTCTGTCATCAGACATCCGGGAGACATGGCCGCACCACCGCAACTGCCGCCGCATTAGATAGGCCTCTATTCCACCGACATTAGCTCTTCGCAGAACTTCCGTGTTTCGCACACGCTGCGACCAATGGATGCTCATAATGTCGCGTAGGCATTTCAGATGATATCTGTCTAATGTGCGGATATGTTTACGGTAAAGGACCCACGTTTCAGAGGCGTACAGGAGATTTGGCAGAACGATCGCCATGTACACAGCTACTTTTGTAGAGAGCTTTATGTCATGAGAGCGGAACACCTTGGGACGAAGTCTGCCATAGGCTGCAGCAGCTGCTCCAATTCTGCTGTTAATTTCTTCGTCAAGGAGACACTTGGATGTTAAAGTGCTGCCCAGATATTTAAATTTGTCTACCAGCTTCAGAGAGTCTTCACTAAGTTTGATGTCGATCGGGGCACTGTTAAGCGTATCAGAAGCCATGACTTCGGTCTTCTTAACACTTATCTTGAGGCCAAATAAGCGACACGACTCATCAAGACTCGACATAAGCCTTTGTAGACCATCTGGGGATTCCGCCACAAAACATAAATCGTCTGCGTACATCATCTCAGTTATAGTCGCGTGAGACACTTTTGTGTGAGCCTTCAGTCTAGCCAGGTTGAAGAGTCCACCACCATCAGTACGGAAACGAATACGAATGCCTTCAGACACAGTTTGCAGGGCCTCCCGACACTACAACTGCAAAGTACAAGGCAAACAGAGTTGGTGCGAGCACGCAGCCTTGTTTCACGCCGCAGGTCACAGAAAAGAACTCTGAATCATCGCCTTGTACATTGACACAACATTTCATGTCATCATGCAGGAGTCGGACCAACCTAACAAATTTATCCGTGCATCCCAGTTTCGTCAATACAACCCACAGAGCTTCTCGAGGCACGCTATCGAAAGGTTTTTCAAGGTCAACAAAACATAGGTACAGTGGTTGACACTGCTCTCTGCTTTTCTCTTGGAGTTGTCGAATAGAGAAAATAGCTTCACACGTGCCTCGATTTGGACGGAAGCCAAACTGGGTTTCAGGCAGTATATCTTCAGACAAGGGCATCAAGCGGTTGAGTAATATTCGAGCGAAGATCTTTCCGGGAGTAGTCAGCAGAGATATACCTCTATAAGAGTCGCAATTGGCTTTGTCACCTTTGTTTTTATACAAAGAGCAAATGCGCGAGATTTTAAAATCATCAGGTACCCGCTCCTCATCCCACATACGGACGAACAGCTCCCAGATGGCCTGATGCAACTCTGAACCTCCGTACTTCAAGAGTTCCCCCGGAATATTATCGACGCTGACCGCCTTTTTATTCTGTTGTTGATGAATAGCAACAACAACCTCACGCAGAGACAATGAATCGTCCAGCTTATTAAAAATGGGTAAAGATGGCAAAGAGCGTATGTATGGAAGGTCCGCAGCTCTGTCGACATTGAGCAAATTATCGAAGTGTTCTCTCCATCTGTCGAGAACTTCTTGCTTGTTAGTGTGCAATTTAGTGCCATCGAGGGACCTCAGGGGCACTCTAGTACGAATTGCACAGCCAACAAGTTTGCGAACCTCATCATAAAACGCACCCAGCTGGTTGGTATCTGCGAGCCACTGCATACGTTCGGCCTTGTCCTTCCACCACTTGTCTTTAATTTCCCGTACATATCGACGTAGCCCAGCACCACTTTGCCTGACTTGTTCCGCTTGTTGGTCATCACGATGCCGACGCAAAAGATGTCGATGCTTTTGAATTGCTCTGGTCAAGATTTCGTCGTTGTCATCAAACCAATCCTCGTGCCTGCTGGCCCTAGCACCGAGCGTCTCCGAGGCGGCGACAACCAAATTAGACGAGAGAGTTTGCCAGTGCGCAATAGCATCACCACTCTTAAACTCCATCGCCCGAACCGAACAATCAACTGCCTGTGTGTAGGCCTCACGCGTCTCTAGATCCTGTAATCTGCCTATGCTTAGACGGTTAGGCTTGTCTCCTTGAGATCTGCGAGGAGGGTGCAGGCGAAGATGTAATTTTGTGACGACAAGCCTGTGGTCAGTTGAGCAAACGGCGTTAGCATCGCGCATAACGCGAGTGATATGCACTTGGGAAATATCTCGCTGCCGGACAATCACATAATCTATCAAGTGCCAATGTTTCGACCTCGGATGCATCCATGTGGTCTTATATTTTGCCGGGAGTCTGAACATGGTATTGGTAATTGCCAGTTGGAATTCGGCGCATAATGACAAAAGAAGTTGTCCATTAGCATTCATGTTGCCTATACCATGTCTACCCAAGACCTTAGGCCAAGCTTCAAAGTCACGCCCGACTCTTGCGTTAAAGTCGCCCATCAAAAGAACCTTTTCTCTAGGGGAAGTTCTAGAGAGAGTTTGCGAAACTTCTTCATAAAACTTGGCCTTGATGTCATCATCCTTGTCCAGCGTTGGCGCATATACACTGATGACGTTTAGGTGATTGCCATTGTCCAGGTGTAAACGCAGGGTAGTGACGCGGTCCGAGATGTGAATAGGACATTCCTCCAATTTAAATGCGATACGATTTTTGACCGCGAAACCAACACCAGACCTCCTAGGCTCTGAAGACGGAGTACCCTTCCAAAAGAAAGTGTACCCGCCCAGGCGTTCCACCCTCTCCCCCTCATCAGCTAAATGGGTCTCACTGAGAGCAGCAATATCCACATTGTAGCGACGAAGTTCTCGGGAAACAAGGGCAGTTTTACGAGGAAGAGCCAAGTTGGCATCGCGATCAAGGAGGGTGCGTACATTCCACGCTGCAAAGGTCATATTCCGGAATTTAACTGCAGTATTTCTATTCTTTTGTTTCTTTCGACCACGTGAGAGTTGATGCAGAGACAGCCGTGGTTACTATCTCCGAATATGCTGGGCTAAGCCTTTTTTAGGACACCTTTTCTAGTCCCCTCCCCGGATTGGGGAGAGCAGGGCCCCCCTGAAAAGGGCTGCTCTGTCATCCAGAGTGCTGCCGAATCGCACTGTTAGCCCATTGCAGCGCTGAAGCGACCACTCTCTCTGAACCGCCCGCGTGCAGACATCAGACAAAGCCTGGTTGCATCAAACCAGACCTCTCTACCTCTGTCCATCGCCGCGGAACTTTTAATAATCGGAGTCCATTATCAGAAGTCGAGCCATTTGTGCAGGAAATATTATAGTGCACGGAACAATGGTTTGACAGTGTGCGCGCGAACACAGGTGCACTCTTGCCCCTACCGCCCTGTATCCAATGGAACGGGGAGCCGCTACGATCGGAGAGCGGTAGGAACGGCATCAGCATTAGCAAGGCCTCTAACGCTGCGGACCGAAAGCTAGCAAGCTAGGTTTTGTGACCGATCGGGATCATCGGTCGATCTTAACGGGAGACATCCGTAATAGGAGTGGTGAGGAAGGGGGAAAAGGATACTACTGTCACAGGAGGAAGAGGGAGGTAACAGTAGTAGTTAGAGCAGTTCGGGGTCGCATACCCGTAGCGATTCTCTATCGACCAGTACCGGACAGATATCTGGCAGAACCACCCTCTGAACTTTGTTTATGTATCTGTTAATAACCTTAGCCTTTGGTGAATATTAGTTTAGTTGAGTGTAGTAATTGAATTGTAGTGAATATTTATTTTATTTGGTTGTAATTTTGGGTTAAATGTTTTGAGATTATTTTAACAGAAATTAAAAAGATGAGTATACAATAGATGTTAGTTTTAGAAATTAAGCAGAAATCATTATAAAGTATTACAATTTTGCATATTCTAGTATTTACAGGCTACGTAAGCTTTTAATTTGAAAGCAATATTTTATAGCGACTAACATAATTTGAAAACCGAACAGGTCCGAATAGTAATGGATGCAAACACCACCCTAGCTGACTTACTAGCATTAAACTTACACGAATGTGAAGAAGAAGTGAAGAATATAGTGGATAAGGCGGTGAAAGAGATGTCTATGGAGAAGACATTGAAAGACCTTAATACCACCTGGAGTGGCATGGAGTTTGAACAGGAAACTCACACGAGGACTGGATGCGTATTGCTCAGAGCTAGCGAAGAGCTTATTGAGACTTTGGAAGAAAATCAGGTGAATAATATAATCAAAAATCATTTATATTTAACGTAGGATCGTCAACATCTGAAATGCTAATTGAAAAAAAACTTTTTTTCTCATTTGGTAATTCATTGTAGGTACAACTCCAAAACTTAATAACGTCAAAATTCGTCGCGCATTTCTTAGAAGAAGTTTCCGGTTGGCAGCAGAAGTTGTCGATAGCGGATCAAGTGATTTCAGTATGGTTTGAAGTTCAACGGACATGGACTCACTTGGAGAGCATATTTATGAGCTCTGAGGATATTAGAAAACAATTGCCTGACGACTCAGCAAGATTCGATAGAATTGACGAAGAGTTTAAAGTGGGTATTATATGGTTCTCTATTTTTACGCATAATTTTTTATGTAATAATTTACCATGGCATAATGTTACTTGTCCTATTATTAGTTACGCATAATATTAATTTGTCATAACTTTTTAAGCATAATTTTGAAACTCATAACTACCATAAGCATAATAATTAATGACAATAATGACATATAAGCATAAGTATTATAAGCATAAAAACTATACTCCGAATAAGAAAAGTTTTGGCACAACTTTGATTTCCGAAACTTACTTTTTCCTTGGTTGCATTTGGTTCATGATTGTGACTTTTAAAATTTTTTGACTCTATTTCATGCTGTTGGTGATCATTCAGTATACTTTTCGTGTGTAAGATAACATACTGGCGGCGTAGGGGTGGCCCAAGGGCCACCCCCGCCGCACCCTAACCTACTATTATGCCTTGTAAAAATTATGACAAAACACTATTATTCTATAAAAGAATTATGGATACCTATTTATATGCGAATCAAAGGAGATCATCGGCTCTCCATACTTTGGCCGGCCCAAATTTGAAAGTGCCGGCCAGAGAAAAAAAATGTGTCGAACCTTTCGAGTAGATTGCTCTGATCATTTTTTACTATGACACCAAACGTGTATGACCATTAGTTTGGCTTTAATTGGATTTTAAAAATCACGATTTTTCATACATTTTGTAAAAAAAAATATTGTGTCCGTTTGGAAAAAGGGGATACAGGCGTATTACAAAGGACCGTTAGAACATTTATTAGTATGGCGCCAAACTTCTATGACCATTATTTTGACGTTTATTGGACTTTCCGTTTTGGTTAATATGTTAAAATGCCGGCAATCGAAAAGAATACGACGAATCCGTCTAATAGTTGCTTCTCAATATTTTTTAATATGACACCAAACATCTATGACCATTATTTTGACTTTTATTGGAATTTACGTTTTAGTTCAAATGTGAAAAGTGCCGACCAGCAAAAATAGCATGTAGACAGTATCGAGTAGATGCCTATTAACATTTTTTTCTATAGCACCAAACGTGTACGATCATTAGTTTGGCTTTTATTTTATTTTGAAAATCTTGATTTCTTATTTATTTTGTTTAAAAATAAAGTGCTTTGGGCAAAAATTGCGATACTGCGGATTATAAAGGACCTTTAATACAACTTTTAACATTTAATAATCTGGCGCAAAACATTTTTGACCATTATTTTGACTTTGGCTTTTATTGGACTTTTTAAAATCTTTATTTTTTTTTATACATTTTAACAATGTCAACAAGCAGAGCTTTCCCAATGACTAGTTATTAGTCAGATAAATACTTTGTGTTTTTGTATTGTGTGCTGATAGGTGAACTTCTATATTAATACCATCTGATTTTAGATATGACGTTGGCTGTAGTTTTTGCATTCCACTCAACGTTACGGCCTAAGTTTAGGTTGAATTATTATGACCGTAGATGGTTACCACCCTCCAAAGATAAGCTTGCCATCTAGTGACGAAACTCGTATTTTGGCATGACGTCTGAAGTAGCTGTAAGGGAAGACAGGAGTCGGGCAGTTGTACTTTGCATGTATGCCGATCACAATGTCCTGGTACTACTCGGCCGATAACGTAGTACCTCTATCACCCCACTCTATTTTCCTTGTATACACACTTTTCTTAAAAAAGTAGCTTCTAAAGCGTAAACTCAAACCTATTTTTAATTTATAAAAATGTGTCAAAAATGTGTGTAGGTATCTATATACCTACACACATTTTTGACACAAAGTCTGACAAAAATCTGGTGTTTTCATAGGAAAACACCAGATTTTTGAAAAATCGAATCTAGTTCAAAATAGTGGTCATAGACGTTTAATTCCATAGTAATAAACATTTTGACGATCCTTTACATAACGTGCCTGTTGTATTATATTTTTTTACAAAATGAATCAAAAATCATTTTTTTTTTAATCTAACAAAAGCCAAACTAATGGTCATACACATTTTTGTCATAGTGAATAATGTTTACAGGTATCTTCTCGATAGCTTTGACATGTGTTTTTTGCTGACCGGCACTTTTCACACAGAAACTATAACGTAAAGTCCAACAAAAGTCAAAATAATGGTCATAGACGTTTGGTGCCATAATAATAAATAGTCAAACGGATAAGTTATAACGGATTATACCAATATTGTTTCTTGACCAGCACTTCACATTTTCAACAAAAATGTATGAAAATTCATGTTTTTTTTTTAATTCGAATAAAACCGAAAATATTGACCCTACAGCTTTGGTGCCATAGAAATAAATGCTCAGACGGATAAGTTCTAAGGATATATACCATTATTGTTACTTGGCCGGCACTTTACATTTTGACCAAAGATGTATTAAAAATACAGTTTTTTGAATTCGAATAAAACCGAAGATATTGACCCTACAGCTTTGGTGCCATAGTAATAAATGCTCAAGTGAATAAGATCTAACGGAATATAGCAAAATTATTTTTTGGCCGGCACTTTGACTTCTGGGCCGAAATCCGATGATCTCCTTTATACCAAAAAATATTAGTCCAAAAATAAGTTATACCTAACAAACCAGTATTCTTAGATGTTATTATGGGAAAGTACTATTATGCTTAAAAACGTTATGCGAAAAGGATTATGATAATTAAAATTATGACAAAACCATTTATGCATTTTAAGAGAATCCCGTATTATATTTCTCAAATCTCGATGACGTAACCGATAATAGAAGCTATAATAATACACTTACAATTCTTGCAGATTTTATCAAAAGACATGGCAAAGACACCAAATGTAGTTAGAGGCACGAACAAAGAAGGCTTAGTGGAAAAGTTGGATGGTCTGCAGAAAGATCTAGTAATTTGTGAAAAAGCTTTAGCTGAATATTTAGAAACTAAAAGATTGGCTTTTCCGAGATTTTATTTTGTTTCATCTGCAGATTTGTTGGATATATTGTCTAATGGTAATCAAGCAGAATTGGTAATCAGGTAAGCAATTAAGACTTTACCATACTTATATTAAATAAGTATATTCGGCAACATGAACTAAAATTATGTTTTTATAGGCATTTGACAAAATTATTTGACTCAATAGCAAAATTAAAGTTTATAGAAAGTGAGAATACAGCTGAAAAGGTTTCTTCTGGTATGATAGCCAAGGATGGAGAATATGTACCATTTCACGGAAGTTGTGATTGTACGGGAGCTGTAAGTATTCTTGTAATTGGTTAGAACTTGATGGAACATCAAAAAAATGTATCAATTTTTTTTATTGTACATTTTTTTAAGGTGGAAATATGGCTTAACCGTCTACAAGATATTATGCGATCTACAATCCGTCATTACTTTGGAGAAGCTATTGTGTCGTATGAAGAGAAGCCCAGAGAGCAATGGCTCTTCGATTTTATGGCTCAAGTATCATTATGTGGTTCGCAAATTTGGTGGACTACAGAAGTTAATATGGCTTTCGCGAGATTAGAAGAAGGATATGACAATGCTCTTAAAGATTATTACAAAAAACAGTTGGCGCAGCTTAGCATATTGATCACCTTACTGATTGGGGAGCTGAGTAAGCAAGATAGGCAGAAAATTATGACAATTTGTACCATTGATGTGCATTCAAGAGATGTTGTCAGTAAGATGATCCAAGGGAAGGTGGAAGCAGGGTCAGCTTTCCAGTGGCAATCCCAACTGAGACACAGGTGTCGAGATCATAGTAAATGGTCATCTGCACTATTAGTTACAGGTTATTTCATATTCATGTTCATTAACACGTATTTTTAGAAAATTCCTGTAATAGAAGTAGGAACTGCCATCTTCATTCCTTTTCCACAATTTCTTCTTCATCAAACTTTCGATTGTTATTGATCATATAGTGAAGATATAGATTCTGTTGAAATAAAATGTAACTGGTTCTAGATGGGACGAGAAGGAGTATCATTGTTTCGCCAACATCTGTGATGCTCAGTTTAAATATAGTTATGAATATTTGGGTAATACTCCTCGTTTGGTTATTACTCCTCTGACTGATAGATGCTACATAACATTGACACAGGTAACCTTCTAAATGTTAGTATCTCAACGTGTGTGTGTCAAAATTATCGTCATTTACAATTTGTTATGTTTATAGTCCTTGCATTTGATCATGGGTGGCGGTCCGGCTGGTCCTGCTGGTACAGGCAAAACAGAAACTACGAAGGATTTGGGAAGGGCTCTGGGTATAATGGTATATGTATTTAATTGTTCTGAACAAATGGATTATCAGGTAAATATTTTTTAAGCGAAGGAAGATTTTTTACACTGTTTGGATTTTTTCTGAAGAGTTTGATTTTGGTTTTCAGTCTTGCGGCAACATTTACAAAGGTTTAGCTCAGACAGGAGCTTGGGGGTGTTTTGACGAATTCAACAGAATCTCTGTTGAAGTGCTCTCCGTAGTCGCAGTGCAAGTCAAATCAGTGCAAGATGCAATAAGGTATGTTATCTAGACAATCTTCATAATTATGATGTTATTGTATTATACATTTATTGTATCATGTTTTTATGATTTTTAGAGACAAAAAACAAACATTTAACTTCATGGGAGAAACAATAGTGCTCGTGCCAACAGTTGGTATATTCATCACAATGAATCCAGGTTACGCTGGCAGGACTGAACTACCTGAAAATCTCAAAGCACTCTTTAGACCGTGTGCTATGGTAGTTCCTGATTTTGAACTCATTTGCGAAATTATGTTGGTCGCTGAAGGTTTTCAAGAAGCGAAAATTTTAGCTCGGAAGTTCATCACTCTTTATACGCTGTGTAAAGAGTTATTATCGAAGCAAGATCATTACGATTGGGGTTTAAGAGCTATCAAGTCTGTGTTAGTAGTGGCTGGATCTCTGAAGGTAAGGTCTGAAGGTCAAACAAAATAATACATACAGAATAAACATTGACCTTGTGTTTAATACGTTCTATTTTTATATATTTATGTTTAGAGAGGTGATCCTGGTAGGCCAGAAGAAGAAGTACTGATGAGAACACTTCGCGACTTTAACATCCCAAAGATCATAACAGACGACATGCCAGTATTTATGGGTCTAATAGGAGACTTATTTCCCGCTTTGGAAGTACCAAGAAAACGCGATCTGGAATTTGAAAGAACAGTCAAACAAGCTGCAATGGACCTGTCACTTCAACCTGAAGACAACTTCATTCTTAAAGTTGTGCAATTAGAGGAATTGTTGGAAGTACGTCATTCGGTCTTCATTGTCGGTAATGCTGGTACAGGGAAAACTCAAGTTTGGAAGTCGCTCTTTAAAACTTATCAAAATCTAAGAAAGAAGCCAATTTTCAATGATTTGAACCCAAAAGCCGTTACTAACGATGAACTATTTGGTATTATCAATCCAGCAACTAGGGAATGGAAGGATGGTCTATTTTCTGTAATAATGAGAGATCAAGCTAATCTTGTTGGAGAAAATCCTAAGTGGATCGTTTTAGATGGTGACATAGATCCTATGTGGATTGAGTCTTTAAATACAGTGATGGATGATAATAAAATTTTGACTTTGGCCAGTAATGAAAGAATTGCACTGACTCCGACTATGAGGCTTATGTTTGAGATATCTAATCTTAAAACAGCGACTCCAGCTACGGTTTCTAGAGCTGGCATTCTATATATCAATCCTCAGGATTTGGGATGGAATCCGTAAGTTTTAAAATTGCCCACACTGCTTTACATCAATTATCAAAATAAATTAATATATTTATTTACTCTCAATTTTAACTTCTAGGTACGTCACCAGTTGGGTAGAGACTAGAAAAATACCTGCTGAGAAATCAAATCTTGTCATGTTATTCGACAAATACATCCCTGCATGTTTAGAAACTGTGAGAACAAGATTCAAGAAGATAACTCCTATAGCGGAAATGGCTCATGTTCAGATGCTATGTCATCTTCTAAATTGTCTTTTAGTACCAGAGAATACTCCAGCAGACTGTCCCAAAGAATGGCATGATATATTTTTTGTATTTGCTTGTGTGTGGGCATTTGGCTCTGCAATGTTCCAGGACAGTAATATTGATTATCGAGTCGGTGAGTTGTCCATGTATAATGGAGGTTATTCCTTTTTAGTTTACACTATATAATAGAAATGTAATAACGAATATTGGTGGTTTCCTTTTTATAGAATTCACAAAGTGGTGGGTCAATGAATTTAAACACGTTAAGTTCCCGCCAGGTGGTACGGTGTTCGATTTCTACATTGATTCTGAAACAAAACAATTTACTCCATGGACGGAAAAAATACCTAAGTTTGAATTAGATTCTGATATTCCTCTACAGGTGAACATTTCTTCATTATTTGCTTCTTTTTCCTTTTCCTATAAAAGCATTAAAATGTTTGGTTGTTCTAGGCTGTATTGGTACCTACGTCTGAAACAATTAGAATTAGGTTCTTTTTGGACCTGCTAATGAAAAATAAACACCCAGTAATGTTAGTAGGGAGTGCTGGAAGCGGCAAAACTGTCTTGGTGAATGAGAAGCTGCAAAGGTAAGTTAATAATTTAGGTTTGAAATACCGTCTAGAAATATTTGAATATTAGAAAAATAGTACACGCTAATTTTGTTTCCTTGACAGTTTATCAGAAAATTACGCCGTACAGTCAGTCCCGTTTAATTTTTACACTACATCGGAGATGTTACAAAAGATTCTAGAGAAACCTCTGGAGAAGAAAGCTGGTAGAAATTACGGTCCACCAGGAAATAAGACACTTATTTACTTTATTGATGACATGAACATGCCAGAAGTAGATAGCTATGGAACTGTACAACCGCATACAATAATACGGCAACATATGGACTATGGTCATTGGTACGACCGAACCAAGTTGTCGTTGAAAGATATTCATAATACCCAGTATGTCTCTTGTATGAATCCGACGTCTGGGAGTTTTACAATAAATCCGCGTTTGCAGAGGCATTTCTGCGTATTTGCGATCAGCTTTCCGAATAACGATGCATTGAACAATATTTATCATTCTATTCTAAGCCAGCATTTGGCCAACCCAGAGTTGAGAATCAATCCGCAAATTGCCAAGCTATCATGTAAGTTTTAAAATATTGCGATCTCTCAAACAACTCTCAAGTTATTTGTTATGAATTATTTATTTTATTTTCTGCATTTTATTTTTCAGCGAATGTAGTAGCAGCATCAATAGCTTTACATAACAAAGTTTCTCAAGTTTTCCTGCCGACTGCTATCAAATTCCACTATATCTTCAATTTGAGAGACCTTTCTAACATGTTCCAGGTAATCTAATTTACGAATATTAAATACTTTTTCTTTTTTAAATTCCTTTTTTTTTGTCTTTAATTTACTTAAGGGCTTTTAACAAAATTTGTTATGCCAGCCCCATCGATCAAGACTGACTAAAACTGATAAAAAGTCTTAAATTCCTAAAACTGTTATCACCTTTTTCAGGGTCTCTTGTTTAGTACAAATGAATGTCTAGTGAACCCTTCCGACTTGATACGACTTTGGCTACATGAAACACATCGAGTGTACAGCGATAAACTCACGGAAGACAAAGATATTGATGCCTTCCTTAAAATGCAAGTCGATTTATGCAAAAAGAACTTTGAAGTAAGCTTACTTTGCTTTTCTTTTAATTTACATTGTTATCAATGATACCTTAAATTCTATTTGAATTTTAAATCTTTTTTAGGATATCGACGAAGGCACCGTGTTTGAACGTCCTAATATTTACTGTCACTTCGCTGGTGGCATTGGTGAACCCAAATACATGCCTATAGCGTCCTGGGAGCAGTTGAACAAACTTCTAACCGAAGCCATGGCGAGTTACAATGATCTCATTGCTGCTATGAATTTGGTCTTGTTTGAGGATGCCATGATGCATATTTGCAGGTACTTTGATTATTGTACTATTAGTATTGTTATACGTATTGAAACCTTGAAGCTGTAAATGTGGGGAAGTACACTTCAGTAATGACATGAGTGATGTATTAACTAAATAGGCAGATTATTTAGATTTGTAAATAATTGTAAGTAATATTTTTCTGATTTTGTTTGTTAGATAAGAAAACTTTGAAGACAGTTTTTCAATTCTGAATTATTTTAACAAAACTTGGTTTACTACGTATAATTATTCGGACTCAATCTTGATTTTGTTGCAGAATAAGTCGTATTCTAGAAAGCCCAAGAGGTAGTGCTTTACTGGTGGGTGTAGGGGGCTCTGGTAAGCAATCCTTGTCACGTTTGGCAGCGTTCATATCAAGCTTGGAAGTTTTGCAAATTCAACTCAAAAAAGGTTATGGAGTCACAGATTTGAAGGTAGGACAATTTTTATTATGAAATCCAGGATGCTGTTTTATACTACTGAGTGAAAGCCTTCAACGCTCTTCATTTGTCCAGGTTAATGCCATTTGTGGCAATTCTACAAAAAAAAATGCTTTATGCAACAAGCTTATTAATGCCAGCGAGATCGAATAATATAGTAGAGAAATTAATGCTTTATAAGGGAAAAAAACTAGCATCTCTTATATACCAGATACTAAAATAAATATTCACAAGTTCATTTTACATTTCTAGCACGAGCTTTCGGGCTTGTACATAAAGACTGGTTTGAAAAACGTCGGTATAATGTTCCTGATGACTGATGCTCAAGTTGCAAATGAACAGTTTCTGGTACTCATCAATGATTTGCTGGCATCCGGCGAAGTAGCTGACTTGTTTCCTGAAGATGAGATTGAAAACATCATTGGTGGTGTTAGGAATGAGGTAAAAGCTGACAATATTATATTAAGCAAAACTGTTGCGTACTATACCAGAAATAAATTAATACAGTGGTATTATAAAACGAAGATTAAAGATAAAGTAGGTCTAAAGTTAAAGAATCCGCACCAGGAAAGAAGTCCAGCCATAAGAAGTTTAGCCATAATACTTCTATGCAGAATCAGCGACAACAACGCCGCGGCCGTGTGACTTCTTTCGTGACTTGAATCATATTATAAACGGTTTAAACTTACTTTATCTTTTAGTCTTCGTAGTGTTATAACACTGTTATTATTTAATTGTTACTAAACCTAGTCCGACCTACTATTTACTAATGTAAGTACGTAGTCGTTACATGAGTCATATCAGGAGGCTTTGGCGGCTCAATAGTAACCCTGATATCAGGGTTGATGGGGTTGGTAATTCACCTCACAAACCACACGATAGAAGAAGAAGAAGAAGAAGAAGCAGCACTATTCTGAATTTTCTATTTACAGGTCAAAGGTGCTGGGTTGCCGGATACGAGGGAAATCTGTTGGAAATTCTTTATTGATCGAGTGCGAAAGCAGCTGAAGGTGGTCTTGTGTTTTTCCCCCGTCGGATCCACTTTGAGAGTTCGATCTAGAAAATTCCCGGCGTTGATTAATTGTACTTCTATCAATTGGTTCCATGAATGGCCTCAGGAAGCTTTGGTTTCAGTTGCTATGAGGTTTTTGGGAGAATTACGTGTTTTACCGGTAAGAATTTTGATAGACAGTATCATAGTACCCACAGATCTTTCGACACATAATATAACAGGACATAACGCCTGTATCCCCGAAGGGGTAGGCAGAGGTGTATAGTATATACACCCACTCATCGCTAACTATGTTTAAATCCCATGTAGGTAGAAGGGGCGAGCCTGTTGTCATCTTTGCACAAATCGTGAAAACCACGTGTGTCCAGTTCTTTCGACTAACATCATCATCACCAGCCCATTAACGTCCCCACTGCTGGGGCACGGGCCTTCCCTATGGATGGATAGGGAGATCGGGCCTTAAACCACCACGCGGGCCCAGTGCGGATTGGTGGTTATTAACGACTGCTAATGCAGCCGGGACCAACGGCTTAACGTGCCTTCCGAAGCACGGAGGAACTCCAGATGAAAACTTTTTTTTTGTGGTCACCCATCATATGACCGGCTTTTTGCGAAAGTTGCCTAACTTCAACAATCGCAGACCGAGCGCGTTTACCGCTGCGCTACCGAGCTCCTCGATTAGTAAAATGCTTAATATTTTATTTCCCGGTTTTTCATGGTTCCTCCGCGAGTTTGTCAAACACATTAATATTGTTCGAGATAAAATAAACGAAGAAGCGTAATGGAATATTATTATGCTTCAATTGTTTTTGTTTAATTTTGTAGATTGCATTAAAGGACTCAATTGCAAGGTTCATGGCATACGTTCATACTTCAGTTAATACTATCTCAAAGGCGTACTTGTCGAATGAACGGAGGTATAACTACACAACGCCTAAGAGTTACTTAGAGCAAATCAGTTTATACGCAAAATTAGTTAATAATAAAACGCAGGAGCTTCAAGCCAAAATTGTACGGTGAGTTTACTTTTCTCATTGTTTTCATTATAAAAGGTTAAGGTGTATGAAACTTTCATAATGAAAGTAACATAATTTATACATCAATGTCCTGCCCGTCATCTATGCCTACGCCAATATTCTCCAAATAAATCCAGTGATTTTAGCGTGAAATGATAGAAATCAGATATAATGTAACTCATCTTCTTATTAGCCTAGAAAATGGTTTGGAAAAACTACGCTGCACAGCTTCGCAAGTAGATGAGCTGAAAGCTAAATTAGCTATACAAGAAATCGAATTGCAACAGAAGAACGAAGCAGCTGATAAGTTAATAGAAATGGTCGGTGTTGAGACGGCAAAAGTGCAGAGCGAGAAAGCGCTAGGTAAGATTATTGTATACATATTAAAAAATAAAAGCTGTAACAAAAAGTGGGTTCCACTCTAAAAGTGATGTTTTCCAGCCAACCCTGCATGGCGTAACAGGTGATTTTATATGGGAAGTCACAGAGTGTTTTCCTTTTTTCTAATAGAATTTTGCTTACCGAAGTTAATTAGTTAAGTTACTCTAAAAAATAATATTTTTGATATTATTATGTTTGTGTAAGTATATGATGTCCCTCACAATTCATCTGGTCTTTGCAGCTGATGAGGAAGAAGAAAAAGTAGCGGTAATAGCAGAAGAAGTCTCCAAAAAACAGAAAGATTGCGAGGAAGATCTTATTAAAGCAGAACCAGCTCTTATAGCAGCTCAAGAGGCTTTGAATACTTTAAACAAGGCCAATCTCACTGAGTTAAAGTCTTTTGGATCACCACCTGGTGTCGTGACGAACGTCACTGCAGCCGTCATGGTATTGCTAGCACCAGGTGGAAAGATACCGAAAGATAGAAGTTGGAAAGCTGCAAAGGTTAGGCATTTTTACATTTCCAATATTATTGCAAGTAAAAATCTCACATATTACAAACCTGTCGGTGTCTATCGTTATGCAAATCGTGTCTTTGAAACAATTTGCAGTCACAGACCAGTTGCTATTGGAGTAGCTTATAAAATGGAGATAATTATGTCGTTCAGAACGTACGAAATTGAATTGTTCAATGGATTTTGCAGGTAACGATGGCAAAAGTCGATATGTTTTTGGAGTCACTTATAAATTATGACAAAGAAAATATACATCCCGATGTCATAAAAGCTATTCAACCTTATCTAAAGGATCCTGAGTTTGAACCTGGTAAGCTTTAAGTATGTAGTGGTGGAGTTGTGAGTCAAACTCGTAGTAAGTGGGCCGTCCATTCCGTTGGCTCCATCTACCCAACGGGAAATATGAGTGATCTTGTGTAAGTGTATCTTATGTTTAAGAACTTCGTTACCTGCTTGTACGTAAGTTTAATAACGCAAATCTGCATGAGAAACAGTGAAAAATAAATTATGTTTGGTGGGTATTTACACATATCAGGGACAAAAACACGACCAAGTTTAGTCTTACCTATTATTATTTTTTTATATTTTACAGAGTTTGTCAAATCGAAATCAGCAGCTGCCGCAGGTCTTTGTGCTTGGGTGATCAACATAATAAAATTCTACGAAGTATTCTGCGACGTTGAACCAAAGAGGAAAGCTTTAGCTGCTGCTAATGCTGAACTTGCCGCTGCTAGTGAAAAACTGAGATCTATAAAGTCTAAAGTTGCAGTAAGTAATTCATAGAGAATACATTACAGTTAGCTGCGTAAACTGAATTCTCAAAGAATAAAAAAGTCATAAAGATCAGTTTCGAAAATAACTTAATATTGTCGATAACGTGAATGTGACAATTTGAAATAAACTCACTTTCCTGAACCTCTTTTTATTACGTCATTTTCGACTATACAATTTTCAATGACGCTAATTATCTTTTCAGTCGCTAGAAGAAAAACTAGCAATGTTAACTGCAGACTTCGAAAAGGCTACTTCAGAAAAGCTTAAATGTCAGCAAGAAGCAGATGCTACGAACAGAACGATTCAATTGGCTAACCGGCTTGTCAATGGACTTGCCAGCGAGAATGTTAGATGGGCTGAAGCGGTGTCTAAGTAAGTATTTTCCGAATTTGTTTCGAAGTGACACAGATTTAGACAATATTTAACTATACGAAAAAAATGTGGTATAATGATAACTTTGAAATTGTAGCTATAGCTGTAATTATTTTGGTAAAATGATATTCACTTATAATTATTTTTAGTTTTATGCAACAAAATACAACACTGCCTGGAGACGTGTTGTTAGTATGTGCGTTCATTTCTTACGTCGGATGCTTCACGAAACAGTACCGTTTGGACTTATTGCACAAAAATTGGCTAGTGTTTTTAAAAGCATTAGAGGTGAGATTTTGAAAAAGTATAATTATTCTGTACGTAGGTCATAGAACAGCCTCCGTGGTTTACCGGGTGAGAGCCCTCAGGGCTCCCCATTTGTCCGGTCAAGTAGTTAATGCCATTTGCGGCAAACCTACAATAAATCAGGACCGTCTAAAAGTCTCCGTGGTCTAGTGGTTACAGCGTTGGGTTCACGATCTGGAGGTTTGGGTTCGATTCCCGATGGAGACATTATCGAAATCACTATGTGCGACTGTCCTTTGTTTGGTAAGAACATGTCAGGCTTGAATAACCTGATTGTCCGAAACCAACCCCAGTGGAGCAGCGTGGTGGAGTATGCGTAATGGAGCAGGTCTCCGCCTGTGCCAAGCAGTAGGACGTATATAGGTTTTTTATGGCATGAAGGGCATAGATCCTTATATAACGTTGATAAAATTCAAAGTCTATTTTTTCTTCTCCTTTAGCCTCCAATACCAATAACAGAAGGTTTGGATCCACTGTCGATGTTGACTGATGACACAACAATAGCCATGTGGCAAAATGAAGGATTACCATCTGATCGTATGAGCACAGAGAACGCTACTATTCTTTCTAATTCTGATCGGTGGCCACTCATGATTGATCCTCAGGTAAATGATGGAAACACCCTTCAAAATACGTCTATTTATAATGGTTATCTTGTACATATTATTATCATAATATTATGAATATTTTCGTTTTAGTTACAAGGTGTTAAGTGGATAAAACAAAAATACGGAGAAAAATTGAGAGTGATCCGACTCGGACAAAAAGGATACTTGGACACAATAGAAAGAGCTATCATAAAAGGGGAAACAGTGTTGTTGGAAAATATTGACGAAACTGTTGATCCAGTACTAGATCCTCTACTTGGAAGGAATTTAATAAAGAAAGGAAGGTAACATTTTCACAAAATTTTGGCTTTTCTCTTTTACGATATGGCCTAAGACGGACCACGCTTATGTAGTAATTTCATGACACTAAACATTCTTAGAGTGAATTTAAAACTAGGTATTGTAATATTTGATAAGAATAACACTCCTTGCCGGACCCTCGAAGAAAGGCTTTTCTTTCATTATTATTATCGTTTACAGAGCCATCAAGATTGGAGACAAAGAAATTGAGTACAGTCCAAACTTCAGATTAATCTTACACACGAAACTAGCCAACCCTCATTATAAGCCAGAAATGCAAGCGCAGACCACACTAGTCAACTTCACTGTCACCAGAGATGGTTTAGAAGACCAGCTCCTGGCAGAAGTAGTCAAAGCCGAAAGACCTGATCTGGAAGAATTGAAGGCAGATTTAACAAGACAACAAAATGAATTCAAAATCCAATTGAAAGGTCTTGAAGACGATTTATTGCATAGGTTGTCGTCTGCTGGTGAGAATATTTTAGGTGATACTGCTCTGGTGGAGAATCTAGAGACTACGAAGAAAACTGCAGCTGATATTGAGAAAAAGGTAATCAGCGGCATACATTATGATTAAGTTCTATCTATTTATCTATCTGTCGACTCAGCCTGTATCCACCTACTGCTGGGTATAGGTATCTCCTCTCTTTCACGCCATCCTTTTCGGTCTTGTGCAAGTCTCATCCACAGACAACAATAGAATTAAGTTATATACTGTAAAATATGTTGAGTATTTAACTGTTTTAGGTTACAGAAGCTAAAGTGACTTCGCATCAAATAGATCAAGCACGTGAGTTCTACCGTCCGGCCGCGGCTCGAGCTTCGTTACTGTACTTCATTTTAAACGATTTGAATACGATAAATCCTATCTATCAATTCTCTTTGAAGGTATATTATTATGCTTATTCCTATTACTTAATTACATAAAGTGACACAAAATAAATAAAAAATTGGCTACTAAAAACATCTGCAAAATACAAAAATATGACGTTAATCAACATCTACGAATTTTAGGGTTTTTAATTTTAATCTAGTCGCACTAAGTTAGCATAAAAAGTGAAATACAGATGTTGTGTTTTATAATTATACTCGCTCCTTGTTCGAGAGGTTTTAAACAGTGTAGTCTACGTCTTATGCTCCAGCATCGTCACAATTTTCAAAGCTCATATCCAAAGCTAAAAAAAAAAAAGTTAGTTTCCCGCTTCCTGAACGCAGCTGTCAACTAATGTCATTACGGTTTTTGTGCACCGGCGCGTCACTTCGCCTCCGTAAATAAACTAATTGAAAACTAATATTTAATACAAAAACATGATTGATATAGTGCGAAAAATCTGTTACTTACATAATCAAGTGCTTTTTTCTCTAAAAAAGCTAGAAACAGTACCAAAGAAAAAATGTGGATGACGACGAGCGTAAGTTCTTTTTGATAAAACAAAACGTGGATTATACTGGTAAGTCTTAACATTATCCATCTACTAAAACAAGAGAAGATATAATTATGATCAATTCAATTTAATTCCTTTTATTGTCGAAAACAAATTACTTTTTTTTGAGGTTATAATTTTATAATCCTAACATTCGAAGAAGTAACTTAAGTTGGTACTTATTACTAATAAAAGTAACTAGTTTTATTAACAGAAATAATAATAATATTAAAATTGTATCGTGTTCGTGTTATAACAGTGATTTAAAAGTTATACTTTATTCCGATGTTGATGTTGTTTAAATTCGCCTTATATAAGGCAGGCAAAGATCTCAGGACTATACAGTCTTGACTTTAGTAATTTAATATTCGAAAATCACGATCAAAATAGGCCTAAGCCTTGTCTTCAGTCCCTGATTGCCGCGTTTTTATTTTCATCTGTCAAAAAAAAAAAAAAAAAAATTTTTGTTTCTTTTTGTAATTGTGTTCTTGGCTTATGTTGCGGTTGATAACTTACTATCAGCGAATGAAATGAGCAGTTTTTTTTATAAAACAAAGAGAACCAGTGAAATATAACCGCAGAATGGCATAGAAAAGTAAATAATTAACTCGGAAATAATTTGACAAGTTCAGATAATTAGATGACAGAAGCACTTCATGTTTACCCTGTTCATCAAGAAGTACCTATGACACAGTAGTACTCAATATCACAGAGGTCATCTACACCATTGGTAGACAAGATACATAACTTATTCAAGATAACACTTAAAACATTTAGAGGATTATAATTGGTTTACTACAAGATAACCATACTTAAAAATGATATTATATATATTATAACAGTACATAATCCCTTCTCACAGTCTCTGTTAAGTGGTGTTAATAATGTTATCTTCTCCGAATGATACTTACAATATAAGATGATGATAATATACCCTAACAATAAAAACAGAAAGAGTGTTAAGAGAGTACAGGCAAAAGATAGCCTTATTATAGTAAGCAATTTCTTCCAAATTACTCTAATCTTATTATAATTCAAGCTTCCAACGTATGGGTGATGATTATTGGTACCAACCTAACCAACAAGAGAACACCACTTGGAGAGTCACCTAGTTAAGCACTAGTAGTGAACTGTCTGACTAGAGAATAGACAGACTATTTGTTTCCCTTTAGAGCTATCACAATAGAGGATAGACAATGGACTTGATGTATCAACCCTATTAACATAAAAATCAACCACTAAGACCATTGCTAAGCGCTAATATACCTATTTTACATTTCCATACCTAGAGCTATCACTTAGAGGATAGACAATGGACTTAAAGGCACAATGCACATAAGAGCTACCATTAGGAAGGTCGCCATTGATAAGCGATAATATACCTATTTGTCATTTCCATACCTAGAGCTATCACTTAGAGGATAGACAATAGACTTGAAGGTATCAATGCAATGAATGTAAGAGCTACCACTAAGAAAGTCGCCATTGACAAGCGCTAACATATCTATTTCTCATTTCCATACCTAGAGCTATCACTTAGAGGATAGACAATAGACTTGAAGGTATCAATGCAATGAACATAAGAGCTACCACTAGGAAGGTCGCCACTGACAAGCGCTAACATACCTATTTCTCATTTCCATACTTAGAGCTATCACTTAGAGGATAGACAATGGACTTGATGGTATCAACCTAATTAACAAAAGATCTACCACCAGGAAGGTCGCCATTGCCAAGCGCTAATATACCTATTTATCATTTCCATGCCTAGAGCTATCACTTAGAGGATAGACAATGGACTTGAAGGTATCAACACAATGAATGTAAGAGCTACCACTAAGAAAGTCGCCATTGACAAGCGCTAACATACCTATTTCTCATTTCCATACTTAGAGCTATCACTTAGAGGATAGACAATGGACTTGATGGTATGAACCATATTAACATAAGAGCTACCACGATTATGGTCGGCATTGGCAAGCGCTATATACCTATTTCTCATTTCCATACTTAGAGCTATCACTTAGAGGATAGACAATGGACTTTATGGTATGAACCCTATTAATATAAGAGCTACCACGATTATGGTCGGCATTAGCAAGCGCTATATACCTATTTCTCATTTCCATACCTAGAGCTATCACTTAGAGGATAGACAATGGACTTGATGGTATCAACTCAAATAACATAAAGCTACCACTACAAGTATCGCCTTTTGCTAAACGCTAATAGATAGCTAGAACATAGACCAACTATTTTTTATACTTTTATTTCCATGTTTGATTTGTCACTTGAGGAATCGAAGATAAACCATTGAATTGTCGGGGCTTACCTACCCATGTTGAAACTCAAGATTAGACTAATGCTGAGAAACAATAGACTATTATGTCAAATTGATTATTATAAAATAATGAGAGTACAAATTCTGAAGAAATAACCGACAATTCAAAACCTAAAAGCCTCTGTTCTATTAATCAACCTCAACTGTGCTAGAAATCAAAGTATGTAATGTCAGAGATTACTTTCAAAAGAGATAACTGTACACAAGACATGGTTAGAGAATACTGCTATTAAATTCTTTCAACCAACATCATAAAATTCAAATAGCACATAAATAATAATGAATAACATTGCCCGAAGAGTGAGTAAACGAGATAGCAACAGGATCTGTGGAACAGAGACAACAGTATCAGCAGGCAGCCCCACAGCCACTAGCATGAACAGAAAGCCCACAAGGAACAGTATCAGCAGGCCGCCCCACAGCCAGCAATAAAAGCAGTGATGCAACCAGTCATGATCAGCAGTGCTATAACCAGCAGTACCAGCAGCCCTACAGCCAGCAGTAGTAGCAGAGCTACAACCAGATGTATTAGCAGTCTCACAGCCATTAGTATCAACAGTGGCCCAGGCAGCAAGGCCGTTTAAGAATAGTACCTCATGAGGAGGAAGAATTCCCTATAAAGTTATAATGGGAAAATTTGCACAAGCAAATATATTTTTCAAAATTCTGGTAAAATTAATTCCGAATGTCTATCACTAAAAGTTTTAGCATTATCATTAAGACATGGGATTCAAATCCTGTCTTTGTTAATCAGGAATAACAATACTAATCTCAGTATAAATTGGGGTACCTACCTGATAATATTATAACTTCAATGAAAATTTCCTTCAAGTATTACATTCGAAATTGTAAAATATTGATACCTAGTTCGGTTAGATAGAATAGTTGCCCTTTTTATTATTAACTCATAGGTGAAAAGGAAGGAAAAATAGTTCATTAGTAACATATAACTTACATCACCATTAGCGTTTTCTCTAAATTATGTTGTTGTAGATTTATTATGTTGTTGCTGATCAGCCCAAAACACAGTTTACAATTAATATAAAAATTACAACAATAATGTCCCTCCACTTAATCAATCGGAACCAAACTGCAGTGGAGAAGTAACAATAATATTTTCATGATAAATATATGTTTATCTTATTTTTCGGTTAGTGTTGTAACGTAAATCAGGCAGGTCCCTTCACTAAATAACCTGACATATTAAATCTTCAGGATGGGTACGAGAAGTGAATCCCTGTGCAAACAACAGGATCATGTTAAGTTAGGTTAAAGGAAAGGATGATTTTTACGAACGATGATAATATACCTACACGACCGATAATTAATAAATTAATGTTATCCTTATATGTAACTGCACACCTAAGGGTAAAATATGTTTTATTCATTTATTTATTTTTTCCAGTAAATAATAGGACGTCACTATTACTGTCCTAAAAACAAATTCAATAATTATTACACTAAAGAGATAGCTGCGTAAACAATGTTACGTGTGTTAATGTGTTGTGTGTACGTTGTTCTATCATCTGATTGGTGGGTGAAAGGTTGCATAGAGGAATAGGAAAAAAATCCACAACAAGTTATATTTATTATTACCACATAATATATATATATATATATATATATATATATATATATATATATATATATATATATACTAAATATTATTACCAAGCCCATATGGTCGATATTAGGTAATACACAATAACTTGGGCTCAGGTAATCTATTTTAATAAAAACAAAATCTTAATTATTACGAAGATAATTATCACACAAGTACATAATGTAAATGCACTTCCCCTCTTTATACTTTCAGCCTCATTTAACAATATCTTATAATAAAGAGGAAAGTTTAGTTCAGTGGTTCTGAATATTTTAATGAAAAAGGTCATTTGAATAAATGTATCGAAATTCTTACTTGCACTTATATTTGTATTTTCTCTAATCAATTTGACATGTTGTCTTAGGATTCATTTAACTACTCAATGTCGACAACAATTGCCAACTTAGCACAGGATGTTACAATCAATCTTGTGTCTGGGTGCCCTCGTCATTACCCGTTCTTCTTTATGTATTTCTTCTTCTTTTATGTATGTAAACAAATAATGTGTAACTTTGATAATTATTGTAGCCCTTGGTATGCCAATGAAAAATGAGTGTTATACTATATGATGAAGTCTCACAGTCCTTTCGACTATAACTATCGTTGTTGTTCAAGAGCTTCGGAAATGTGCTCTATGGTGAGGTCCCTGTGAGGCTCTTATAGCCAATCTTGATGTTGAGCTCATTCAGAAATTTGTTCTTGTGTAGTTCTTTTGTTGTGAAATTGATAGTAATGTGAAATAGGTATTTAATGTACTCGCTCAACTTCAACTTAATTATTTAGAACTATGTATCTATTGTAGTACAGTATAGTATAACCATATATTATATAACATACATAATATCGATTCCATTCTTGAGAACTGGTGAAACTTGTTTAGCGAACAGTTATTATTCTTATTGTTTTTTACATGATAATATCAAAACGTTTGGTGGAACGCCGCGCTGAGTTTATCAGGTGACGGCTGTGCCTCTCACTGCCTTTATTGGGATTAAAGTCATGGGCAGCTTAATTAGCTTTCGTGATAACAATGTACTTTATTCACTAATGAATAATCATATTATTGGTACTCGTTTCAATTTAAATGTTTCATTCCCAACTAAACTTTGAACATCTACACTGTTTAAAACCTCTCGAACAAGGAGCGAGTATAATTATGAGATTAAACGAACTTACCTGTAAGTGAAGTTCTATCTCAATTATACGAAGCTCCTTGTTCGAGAGGACTCCCTCCCTTCAATTTTAATATCCCGCCCTAAAGCTTCCACAGGTGATGGAGTTGTCCATGAAACATGCTTTAAACATAATGACATTAGTTGACAGCTGCGTTCAGGAAGCGGGAAACTAACTTTTTTTTTTTTAGCTTTGGATATGAGCTTTGAAAATTGTGACGATGCTGGAGCATAAGACGTAGACTACACTGTTTAAAACCTCTCGAACAAGGAGCTTCGTATAATTGAGATAGAACTTCACTTACAGGTAAGTTCGTTTAATCTCATAATTATATGAGAATCATACGTTTCAACTTCATATACTTACCTTATTATTAGAATCATACGTTGTAATAAGTAACTATACTATCGCTCTCATGATGTCTACAATTAATGTGTATCACTCAAGGACCTATTCATTTCTAGGCTTTTAGTGTTGTCTTTCAAAAGGCCATTTCAAAAGCAGAACCAGCAGATGAAGTCAGTCAGAGGATCAAAAACCTGATCGACTGCATTAGCTACTCTGTCTTCCAATACACATCGAGGGGCTTGTTTGAATGCGATAAGCTGATTTTCGCGTCTCAGATGACATTCCAAGTAGGTATTACGTGGATTTGCATAGTCATCTCATTTGTAATAATATACCCAGAGTCAAACCACTTTCCTTAGTCAAAGGTTGCTTGCCGTCACCTTAACTCTAAATTGATATATTTTATGAGGTGAATTTAGATAATCTTGTGATCTAATAAGAGAAAGCGTGTGTTAATTATGTCTTATAGAGTTCAAAAAGCAAATGTCATGTATAGCGAAAATAATATATCCTATAGCAACTGTAACGTTGTGTAATCGATGTCGCTTTATTAATCAACACATAATAATAATTGATCGTGAGATTTGGTGATATATAAATTCTTCACTTTCAGGTGCTACTAATGAGTGAAGAAATTTCACCAGCGGAAGTGGATTTCTTCCTTCGTTTTCCAGTCAAACCACATGTGACCAGTCCAGTGGATTTCTTGTCCAACCAAAGTTGGGGTGGTATTTGTTCTCTAGCTGGTAAAGACGAGTTTAGAAACTTGGACAGGGATATAGAGACATCGCCAAAAAGATGGAAGAAAATTGTAGAGATGGAATGTCCTGAGAGAGAAAAGTTTCCACAGGTAAGTTGTATTTTTTGTAATATCTACATACATAAATACGCGCACTTCATCCCTGATTTATGGCAATATGGCCAAATTAAGCGATTACAGAAGTGATTTTAACAGCACTGTCATGTACGAAATTATATTCTCAGCCTCATTGCAACTAACCTAGATGTGTATAAGTATTTGTTACTTTTAGGAGTGGAAAAATAAAACGGCTCTTCAGAGACTATGCATGTTGAGAGCTTTGAGACCAGACAGAATGACGTATGCTGTTGCGTAAGTATATTATAAATTATTCTAAGAATTTTCTAAAATGAAATACCCACCTTCTTCAATAGAATACAAGTGAATCTTACTCATTGCAGAGCCTACATAGAAGAGAAAATGGGAGGAAAGTACGTTGAAAACCGTACAGTTGAATTTAGCAAGTCTTTTGAAGAAACCAGTCCTACAACACCTATATTCTTCATTCTATCTCCTGGAGTTAACCCTCTCAAGGACGTGGAAGCTTTAGGAAAAGTTATGAGTTTTACGGCAGATAATGGAAACTTCCACAATGTGTCTTTAGGGCAAGGTCAAGAAATTGTTGCTGAACAGGCTATGGACGAATCTCTACAGAAAGGGCACTGGGTAGTTTTACAGGTGAAGGATTAATAAGATATTATGCATATTTATCGTGATCATAAAAAATACTGCATAAAGAGACTCTGGAGATTCGCGAATTCTCTATTGTATTACTTAAATTCTCCCAGTTTAATTCATATCGAATATTCTTTCGCTTTTCAGAATATTCACTTGGTAAAAAAATGGCTTCCAAGTCTTGAAAAGAAGATGGAGAGTTTTGCCACGGGATGTCACGCTGACTTCCGGCTGTTCATGTCGGCTGAGCCTGCGGCTACTGCGGCGGCGCACATCATCCCTCAAGGCATTCTAGAGTCTAGTATTAAGATCACTAATGAACCTCCTACAGGAATGCAGGTAAACTTTATAATTATAGCAGAATTTAAATAATTTTTTTGCCAAACTATCCATATTACAAATCTATCTCTATTCATTTTCATTCTCGTCTGATCATCACCTTTTTTTTCTCTCTCTCTCTCTCTCTATCTATTTAAGAGCTGCGCTGCGATTACTCCACCTTTTTTATGTCATCTTAATTCTCAGTCTCTCCTCACAAACCCTCATGTTCTTTCAGGCAAATATCCATAAGGCCTTAGATAATTTCAACCAAGAAACGCTCGAAATGTGCGGCAAAGAAGCTGAATTCAAAGCTATATTGTTCGCTCTTTGCTATTTCCATGCTGTCGTTGCGGAAAGACGAAAATTCGGTCCTCAGGGATGGAATAAAATTTATCCTTTCAATGTCGGTACGTACAAACTTAACCTAAATATGTAGCTATAAAATATGTCGCATTTTATACTTAGGTTAGGTTTCCTTAAAGCACTTTCATTGCAGCGGATGGAGCACCAAGATCTCTTACCTTGTATTGGTTCCTTGTATTAGTTGGTTTCGGCAAAGATAAAGAGTACTTGCTACAAGTAATCATAAAAAAATATAAATACTGACGCTTCTATTTCGCTCAAGTGGATGTCCTACTGACAGGTTATACAAACGTGTTTCAGGTGATCTCACGATTAGCGTCTTCGTTCTGTACAACTACTTAGAAGCAAACTCAAGAGTACCCTGGGAAGACCTGCGTTATCTTTTTGGTGAGATCATGTACGGTGGACATATTACTGACGACTGGGACCGAAGGTTATGTAACGCTTATTTGGAAGAATTAATGCAGCCAGATCTTGTAAGACTTTAGTTTTATTTAAATTTTTATTTCGAATTCTGCGTATTATTTGTGTTTATTGATAATTGCTGATTTTATATTCGTCGTTGTGCATTAGGTGGACGGTGAACTCCAACTAGCACCCGGGTTTTGTGCCCCACCCAATACAGATTATGTTGGCTATCATCAGTACATCGAGGATGCCATGCCTCCAGAATCTCCGTATCTATATGGACTTCATCCAAACGCGGAAATTGGTTTTCTAACCACTACTTCGGAGAATCTGTTCAGGACTATATTTGAAATGCAGCCTAGAGATGCCCAGGCATCTGGTGCTGCTACGGTTACTAGAGAAGATAAGGTGAAAAAAATTCCTTAGTTTTTAGACAATGCTAATAGGTACTTAGTGGATGATATATCAAAACAGTTCTTGAACAATTTCTAGGTGAAACAAATGCTAGATGAAATTATGGAGAAACTGCCAGAAGAATTTAATATGACGGAGATAATGGGCAAAGTGGAAGAGAGGACACCTTACGTCATCGTAGCTTTCCAGGAGTGTGAACGGATGAACTACTTGACTGGGGAGATGAAGCGGTCTCTGAGAGAATTGGACTTAGGATTGAAGGTATAAATAACGTCAACGTTGTGACTACAAATAAGTTATTAGTTCCAATAAAAATAATCATGCAACTACTAATGAGGGATAATTATGATTTTAGGGTGAACTTACAATTACATCTGTAATGGAGGAGTTAGAAAATGCATTGTTCTTGGATCAAGTAAGTACAGCCATAGTTTACGATAAAAAAAATGAACTAACTGTTTTTTTAAAATACCTTCATTTTACCAGGTGCCAGCTATTTGGGCAAATCGAGCATATCCATCTTTGTTGGGATTGTCTTCATGGTTCGTGGATTTGCTTCTGCGGCTCCGGGAGTTGGAAACATGGGCTACTGATTTCGTTGTAAGTAAAGTGTTTTAGTCAGAGGTTCATTGTTTCTTCTTTTATTATCTGGATGATGAAGAATCAAAATATGGCGCATCCGAATCTTCTCTTATTCTTCTTAATTTCAGTTACCGGCATCAGTTTGGCTCGCAGGCTTCTTCAATCCTCAAAGTCTATTGACAGCCATTATGCAAAGCACAGCTCGCAGGTATGAGCTGCCTCTTGACAAAATGTGTCTCCAGTGTGACGTAACTAAGAAAATGAAAGAGGAATTCACGTAAGTAAAAAGCTAAATAAATGAACATCAATACGTAAGTTTAATCTAACCTTGTTTTGGTTGCATGGATTGGCATGAAGAATGATTTGCCACAGATGAGATGACCGATGTAAAATAACACAACATTTTGTACATGTAACTTACCTGTCATGATGGCTGCCAATTGTACTAATGCTGGAAATGTGTTTCACTATTTTCAATTCGCTATCATCAGTGAAGCGCGTGCGATGTCAAACATTATGATCTAACATAATATTGAAAAATGTGCATGAGGAAAAAGAGCAAAATAATTTCATTTTCATCTCTATCATTATCATAATACCCTGTAAAATACTCCAAAACTGGACAAAACCAATGAGAATGCTAATGGCCGGCCATAACTATAAAGGTTAGCTATATGTTTTATTAGATAAGAGTCAGCTGCTTTATGTCTTCTTGTAAAGAGAAGTCGACTAGTCACCTTCTTCTACGAAAAAAGAATTTATGCCCTAAAAATCTGATAACTATACTGTGCTTAAAAATGTGAATATGAGCATGCTGCATTGGATGTTTAGAGCATGTTCAAGGTGTGAATTAATTGAGTTGGTTTCATTTGGCTGCGAATGCATAAATATTCCTCTACTTCCTCTAGTCATCCAAACTCAAAATCAGAATTTGAGTTCTGTAAGTACGTTTCACGATAAATGTTGCTCTGTTTCTGGGAGGCCTACCATCAACTAATAAAACCTAATCCAGGCGTTTGAATCGCCAAGCACGAAAGAAGTTCTCGCTTAAAGCCCCGTCAGTCTCATTGCAGTCGCGTTGTTTCAGCGTGACATCAACACGACAGATACGCGACACATAAACAAAATAGTAGTTACAAAAATAGTAGGACACATAGGCAAAATAGTGTTTAAGGCGGGGACAAAAAAGCCGTCGTATGTACCTCCCGTGACACTTAGGGGGATTGCTCTAAACAGAGTGAGTCAGTTTAAATACCTGGGTCATATACTTACCGAGGATCTAACTGACGATATGGATATGGAGAGGGAGCGTAGGGTGTTGGCGGTACGATGCAATATGCTGGCTCGCAGGTTTGCACGCTGCTCGATAGATGTGAAAATAACTTTGTTTAAGGCCTACTGCCAGTCATTCTATACGTGCAGCCTGTGGGTACGGTATACGCACAAGACCTTTAACGCCCTACGAATTCAGTACAACAATGCATTCAGGATTCTACTGGGTTTACCGAGATTCTGTAGCGCATCAGGCATGTTTTCCGAGGCACACACAGATGGCTTTCATGCTATTGTGCGGAAAAGAGTTGCCTCAATAATGCGGCGTGTGCGCGGGAGCCCCAGTATAGTCCTGAAGGTGTTGTGTGACAGACCTGATTGCCCAATATGGGCATACTGGATGGACCTCCATATTATACCAGTCAAGCCGGGATATGGTGTCCGCCGGTAAAATCGGGTCTGATAAATTTATCATATTTTATTTTTGTTGCTTTTGTTTGTTTTATGTACCTGTTACTAACATTAGGTTTAAGTTACTTTGTACTTACTAACATCTATGGATTTCAAATCCGAAATAAATTATTATTCATTCATTCATTCATTCATAAACACCGTGACAGTCGAGCGACAGCAACGCGGCTAATTTGAAAGTCACTTAAATTTGCCGTCCATATAGACGTCTTAAAGAAGATTGCCATATCGCACCCTTCGTGGAAAAACGCAGTAAGTTGATTTTATCAACTTTTCAGGAGCTAAAAAAAACTGTCCTACTAATTAGTTATAAGTCCTGGAAATAACCTTCAAAGAGAAAATAATAGCAAAATGTAGCCCGGATTGACCCACATTTATTAATTTTTAATTAATTGTGTATATTTGAAAAAAATTTAAAAAAACACGATTGCGTAGATATTCCACGAAACTATAATCAAACGTTCCGTTGTAAGTACAGACACTGCTTTATTATATCGTAGTGCAAACAACATTGACAGTTGTAACTTTACCTACAACGTTGTTCACCTTCCGATTTCATCTTACTCGGATGTTGTAAGTATTAGTTACTTCGTTCTTACACGAAAAATTTTAACAAAATGTTTTGCGTAAGTTGAGAAACCTATTTGTTCCACGTGAAAGTAAATGATCTTTGATAGTGTAACTATAGAAATTGCTTTTTTAATAAGGAAATATCTCAAAATAATTGTACGTATCTTTAAATACTTGTTTGTTCCAGGGGTTAGTCTAGAATGTAGAAGTATGTATGCTCATACATTATAAAGGGTGGCCCAGAACTTCAAGTTCAAAATGAAAAATTAGATAGAGTGGCTCATTAGCTACTAGAAACACCCCCATATATGTTTAGCCAATATTTATAGTTTAGGAGATATGACCTATTTTGTACCTTTTTCTAGATTTTCTAGCTTACTGCAGTAATCATCATTTTGTCGCTATCCCTTACTTCATAATTATCTTATTATTCTTCATAACTATGTCTAAAGATATATACCGCTAGATAAAAAAATAAAAACAGTCAAATCAAAGATAAAAAAAAAAAGTTATTGGAAGTCAAAGTGAGAATTGGACCAAAATTGTCACAGTTCTTAAAACTTCGCCGAAGAATAATTAACACATGAGATTGGCATGGACGCTGAAAGTAAGTATCTCTGAAAAACTGCTCCATTTAATAGGCTTTTAGACACATCCAAAAAAAGTACCCTTAATAGAAGCAAAAAACTAAGTAATTAGACCTCAAAGATTGCAAGATAGACAGATTTGAAGGAAAAATTACATTCTCATACAATGTAGCTAGCTGCTTCTTTCTAACGTTGTTAAAGGTGCTCAAAGACACATTTTCAATAAAAAAATCACGCTCATAATCGCTAATAGGGTAGACATAGCAACAGTCTGAAGACAAAACTTGCAGTCACTTTTGGTATTCATATTGTAATGAAGGAAAAAGTTATCCCCAAACCGTTACTACATACATACTATGAGATACTAAAATAAAATCTTTCTGTCTTAAAATCTTTGAGGGCTAATTACTTAGTTTTATGCCGGGAGGTCGCGGGAAGCCGCTGGATGCGGGCAGCGCAGGACCGATCGTCGTGGAGATCCTTGGGAGAGGCCTATGCCCAGCAGTGGGCGTCGTACGGCTGATGATGATGCCCCTATTAAGGGTACTTTTTTGGATGTGTCTAAAAGCCTATTAAATGGAACAGTTTTTAAAAACACTTTCAGAGTTCATGACAATCTCATGTGTTTATTATTCTTCGGCGAAGTTTTAACAACTGTAACAATTTAGACGAATTTTCACTTTGAATTCCAACTTCCAATGACTTTTTATCTTTCATTCGACTGTTTTTATTTTTTCACCTAGCGATACACATCCTTAGGTATAGTTATGAAGCAAAATAATTAGAAATTAGAAAGAAAAAAATTGAATTATTAAGAAAGGGATAGCGACAAAATGATGATTTCTGAAGTAAGATAGAAAATCAAGAAAAAGGTGTAAAATGGGTCAGATCTCCTAAACCGTAAATAATCGCTGAACATACATGGGGGTGTTTCTGGTGGCTAATGAGCCCCTCTATCAAATTTTTCATTTTGAACGTGAACTTTTGGGCCTGTATATTGAAATAAATAAAATCAGTGTTAAATTAAGTGTTTATTCTAATTTGTTTTAAAAAAATGAATATTTATTTACTAGCTGTGCCGAAAGCCGTTTGACCCGCATGGGTTTTCAGTTTTCAGGGAGTTATTTATATTTGTAATTAAAATCTAACTTTGAATTTTAAAACGTTTATTAATTATTACATGCATAATCACAAAATATATTTATACGGTACATTTTGGCACTTGCCTTTATTAGAAAAACCTTCATTTTTAGTTAGTCATTAAGAGTTTTCTTGAACATTTTGCTCCTTTCCGATCACCCCCTCTTTGCTTTTCGGTAGAACCTGCAAATGACAAAATATAAAAAACTATTAAGTATGATAATAAATTACTAAAAAGAAAAATAACCATTAATACCTATTATAGTAAGCTTAGAGATGAGCCAATTTTCCAACGTATCCAAAAAAGCGACAGTGTCAGTGATAAAAATGTATGTGGTTGACATAAGGTTACATGTCAATCTCTCAAATCACTGTCACTGTCGTTTTACGTACTTAATCGTTTGCAACTTGGCTAAAACCCCATAAAAGCCAGTTGGTTTGCATAAGAGATAACTCTAGAAAAAACTACATTAAGCAAATCAAAAATATTTGTGGTTGTTATGATAAGAGGAAAATAACAGAATAATTATACCACAAATACACAGGCACTGACTATTTCAGAGAAACTTTACCACGCGCCGCTTCCAGGTTAGTAGGTAAATACCTATATCAATCTAGAATACAAATACTGAAAGGATATTTCGGCATACAAAACATGGAACGTTTTCAGCTGCTTATCTTCCCGGCCAAGTCGTAAATCAGAAATGGTACTAATATTAATTTTAATATTAGTACTATTTCTTAATTACCGACATACATAAGTACTCAAAGTGACACCCATAACGCAGCCGAGCGGCGAGATCACTAGGGCATTGCAGTCTGGTTACCGGATTGCCCAAAAGTAAGATGATCTGTGCGTCGGAGGGCATGTTAGGCAGTCGGTTGCGGCTTAAATAAGTATGCAGGTGTATCGTCGTTACATGAGGCATGTCAAGGACCTATGGCGGCTCAGTTGTAACCCTGATACCAGGGTAGATGAGGTCAGTCAATTGTCTCAACCCACACGAGAGAAGGAGAAATTTACTCATATATTACATAGATAGGTACATACGAACCTTGAAGAGAATGTGTCTCATGTTGACTACGACGAGAAAATATCCCATAGTCTCTTGAAATATTTTTGCATTTCTGGTCATTCTTCCACTGGGTTGTACTGGATTGGATTGCAGTATTAGTGGAATCTGTTAATTGTAACAATGGTTTAAATACATTGTTTGTAGGTAGGTACATAATGGACGTTAAGAAATAATAAAGGACCCATTACCAAATCACCCTAATAATTAGACACAAACCTAGATATTTTATCGTTATTTAGGTGTTAAATAGAAGGTTAGTACCAATGCGTTAATAATAAAATGCATATTAAACTCAAGCGAACAAATAACAACAAAATCAAGGGTGTTTTTGCAAAAGTTAACTTATATAACTAGGTAGATTATTCACAACCACGCCGAAATACTACAGTTGATCACGTAACAGATTTTTGTTAAAATATCTTTATTTTATTAATTTACCAGGTGCTGTGCCAGGTGATAGCGAATGTACAAAAACGGCACACCCCAATTTAAATAGGTAGTTAGTTTATAGATTAAAATCACCGAAAAGGGACAAAGGCATGCTTAGTTAAACTTTAATAATTAGTACAGAGGAGTGCAATCATCATCACGCATCAACCAAACCAACTTACGTCAAGTAGGTAGGTATCTGCTTCTGTGTAAACCTTACAAAACAAAATATTTATAATATTAATAGTCTAATAAATAGTAATATACTAAGTAGATAAGGTAATAGGTACTTACCTAAAATCTAGCTAGTCTATTTATAAGTAAATTACTCACCATCTTTGATTTTGTCCAAGTTGAGCATACGTATAATCCTTGGGTTTTTTACTTCCACACAAAGATATGCACGCTTCGAGTAGCCACCATGAACAAATTAAATAGAGAGATAATTATTACATATATCCAACATTCGTCAATCATGACTTTTTATTCTAACAAAAATCGACCTTATTATTACTACAATGCGATCGTTATTTGTATGGTCGTATGCTGACTGACGGAATACCGTGGTAAAACCACGATCACAAATAGACAATCAGCTTTCACTCTACAAATAACGATCACAGTGAAATATTAATAAGGTCGTTTTTTATAAACTTCGTCGGCAATAATTTTGTCTATGGGTGATCTTTGTTTTACCGTGGTAAAACCACGATCAGCATACGACCCTACAAATAACGATCACAGTACAGTAATAATAGGATTTTTGGTTGAATAAAAAGTCGAGATTGACAAAAAATTGGTGGATAGATGTAATACCTCTCTAATATCTTTCTAATACCTCTCTTTGAGTGTGCAGCCCGCCGCCGCCGGCGCGGCGTACGCACAGTAACCAAATAAAACGTAGGGATTTACGCTAGTGATAAGTAAGTATATTTATTTAGGACATTAATAAGTAGTATATATTTGTAGGTAATTAGAATAACACGACAAATGATTCAAATTATTGCCTTTAAAAGAGTTGTATTCATATTTACGAAGAGTATAGTGTAAAATATGTCATCGAAAAATGAAGTAAAATGAAATAACGTATTAGTAATATCAAACCTTGCTTGGAAAAAACTACGTATTTATATTTACACCAAACCATTACGCTAAAAGATTCGCAGAATAGGCAAGTAGCTGGAGTTACACCAAAAAGTAACGCTACAAGATTCGTGAAATAACGAAGTAACTAGACGTACAACCATTGTCGTGTCGTATAATGTCGTGAAACATGTCAGTACGTTTACTTACGACTCGACCATCCTAAAAAACTTTCGTGTAAAATCGACGTAAGTGTTATTATGACTTTACTATATGGGAAAATTAGAAAAAAAAATCTTGTATTTATACTTACTTTCTTATTATGGGGGAAAAATATTTTTATCAATGTTGCACAATTTCATTATTTTTGTAATAATTTCTTTATTTTTACTGATATCGTAATGAAAATTTGTGAGAAGGTGTATTCGTGTACGCTGAATTGAATGGTGCAATAAAAAAAAAATGTCGCTAGTCCACTTACTGCGTTTTTCCACGGGGGGTGCGATATAGAGTTCATAGTAAGCCTCCTGAACTTGAACTGACCGCGATACCTGGTCAGCACGCTTATTTCTGCACTGCATGGGTTAGCTAACGTTGGTATGTCGTACGACAGCATCGCTGATTCCAGGTCCGCTCCTCGTGATGGGGCGTACGTGCACGGGCTGCTGATGGAAGGAGCCAGGTGGGACATGCAAGCTGGAATCATCATGGATTCAAGGCTTAAGGAGCTGTTTCCTGCGATGCCGGTCATCAACGTTAGGGTGAGTTTTACTTCTTAAAATAGGTACCTACTTATTGGGGTACTTGTCAAATTCTGACTAATTAATTGTAGTAACTTAAAACAGGGTATGACGATTGGGTCGTTTAAGATCAGATTAGATCATGATTTGAAAATAGATTACGGGTGGTCTTTTTGAAAACATTCAAATGCTTTGTAGATTTTTTGCGAGTCTGACTTTTTTCACCTATCCGCATTGTAACAGTGTGGTAAAGTAGGTGCGCTTCGTTAGCATCCCTCCCATTGACAAGAGGAATGAGCTGAGCAGTGGGACGTGTACATAGGCTGTTTATGTTAGAAAAGTCACTCAATTCTCCTCTGTTAGACCAAATCAAATGTCGTAATAAATTACGATAAATTATTGAATCGCGAAATTGTTTGGCGAACGCATGACCTACTTCGTAGTGTTACTGGTTCCAATGATTACAGATAAATCGATATCAGGTGGTTTCCAGGATCTGTGCCCTATTGATGGCAGTTGGCCCGCCCCCTATTAAGTGGAACTTAAACATAGCTGGCGAAGAGTGGGTGTATTATACACTTTTGCATACCGTAAAGCGTGATAATCTATTAATATCTAACCTGAAGATTTGACAGGTTCGGTTTTTTACAGAAGCGATTGCCTGTTTGAGCTTCCAACCCGCGAAGGGAAAACCAGCCCAATACAAATTAGGTCACATATGTCCGAAATTGCATTTCTCGGGAATGTGGGTTTCCTTACGATGTTTTCCTTCACCGTTGAGCACGTGATAATCATTTATGATCCAAACATGAATTCCAAAACAAATTCGTCAATCATTGGTTTAGGTCTGTGCTGAATTCGAACCTGCGACCTTAAAGTGAGAGACAAGCGTTCTATCAACTGGGCTACCGCGGCTCTAAGGCGTGATACTGTGTTATGTTAACTTATTCTATGATCGTTTTTCGATCAATAAAATACCACTTCACCATCAGGCCATCACTCAAGACAAGCAAGATCTTCGCAACATGTACGAGTGTCCAGTGTACAAGACAAGGACCAGAGGTCCAACATACGTGTGGACCTTCAACCTAAAGACCAAGGACAAGCCGTCTAAATGGACCCTAGCTGGTGTCGCCCTCTTGTTGCAGATTTAAAAGGTTTGCTGTTGAGAAAATTATTATACTAATTTGGTAAAGGTTACCCGTAGTGGGACTGGTCATTTTGTTGTAATTTGTAAGTATTAATCATTTATTAAAATGTTATTTTATAAAAAAAATGTATTTGAAAATAGAATAATAATTTTAATCAGATTTTAGTTTTGCCTAGTTGACTAAAAATATTTCATAATAAAATTATTATGCAATATTTTTTAATAGACATACTTTGTAACAATTTATTTCGATGCTCAGAATTTATTGATAAAAAATATATTTGTTTATAGTAAATAGAAGTAGTTTTGACGACGCCTGAGGTGGATGCTTGCTTAGTCATTTTGTTTTCTTAAATATTGTTATCTGTATATTCATTAAATATAATTTATTTTAAAAAAAGAAAATACTCATGTGAGATGAACATTATAGTTATTGAGAAGTATTATTACACATAATATTACAATGCTTAAATCAAGTTCAAAATGAATAAAATTGTTAGTTTAGACGAAATAATTAAGTAAGTTTAGTTCAAGGTAGCTACGGCCAAATATAATAACATATTTTTATGGTTTTATTATAGTGCAGTTTGTTATTTGTCTATTTATTGCCTGTAATTATTGTTTGAAATAATTTCGGATTTAGACTAGACCAATTTAATAAATGTAGGAACCTTAAAAAATGTTAATAAATACGGATATCTGCAATTTTGGATTTATTAGTTGTTTGTCCTTATTTTTGTTTAAAGTAGAGATATTTTTATTACAGACATAATTATAAAATCGAATCATGCAAGCAAATGAGCTGCGCTTGGGCAGGCTATGCTCGGACAGCCTTCGAAAAAAATAACGAAATTATTTTTATTTATTTTATGAGTTTGCAATGTCAACCAGATATCAAAGTTCCTAATTCGATACGACAGGCAAATTACCTTGATATTGTAAAAAACAAAACATAAATATTCATGAATCTAATCGAATATTTAAAATGTAAGACTTCATGTATTGCGGATAATTAGCGTGGTTTGACATGTTTCAATTAATTGGTTTAGAAAAGTTGCATTATGCATGTTAGACTGGTAAGGTATGGAATTCATTATAATATGCGTAGGTACGGTCACGAGTACTGACATGTGTGTACACATGTTTATGGAGCACGATGTTTGTGCGTCACCCGACAGGGTCCACATAATACCAGCGTCGTGGTTCACGCCGCGACTTGTGCTGAGTGAGGCCCTTTTATCTCAGGACGTCCACCACCACCTTATGATCATTTCGACAAACATCCTGCTTTTTTTGTAATTGTTTTAGTGGATAGATATGATGTTGTTGTCTTATTTTTTTTGTATGTGGCGTCCTTTTATAATAAACTTTTTCTATTCTATTCTATTCTATTCTATGTGTACACTTTGAAACCATGTCACATTAACTTTTTGCAAATGAAACCGTAAGTCTCATTAAATGTCAAATATGATAGTGCGACAAGGTTCTAAAGTGGGTACATGATATTGCTCATGAACTCATGACTGTACCTACGCATAGTGGACAAATTCCAATGAGGGCGTTTCCAGGCTACGTTTCCCAAAGAAAATATAGATGGCGTTGTACAGCTTTAACATGATAATTACCTACTTTCATACATACATACATACATAAACTCACGCCTATTTCCCACCGGGGTAAGCAGAGACTATAGAATTCCATTTGCTTCGATCCTGACGTACTTCTCTTGCTTCCTCCACATTCATCAATCGCTTCATACACGCACGCCGGTTCAGAGTAGATCGTATTGAACCTTTTCTAAGGACATCTCCAATTCAATCTTCATACTCGGGTACATAATTATTCCAAAATACAATGCAATGGCAGAAACATAATAAAAAAGTAATTGTTGCTTGATATTTGTTTGGATCACATTATGTTAAATAGAATTATGTTGCTGCCTATATTGCTTCTCTTTATTTTGATATTCATGCTCAAGTCCCTGTTTTTATATGAGAATAGGCTAGTTTCCAACTAGTCAAATCAGTTACTTTTTACTAAACGTCAAAACACGAAATTACTATGGAATTTGTATGAAAAAGCACTCTGTGACGTCATAGACAAACGTGACAAAATGTCGGACTTATTATTACGTTTTTCTTGATTAAAATTCATAAATAAGTTTAATAGAAAAAAGAAAATGTTTTCGTTAGTTTTAGATGTGTCTTTATTTAGTAATCAGAATTTCATAATTTATCTTGAACCTAGTACACGACCCTACTGTCACATTGACATGATCTTGAGGGCAGTCTCAAAGCTGAGATTAGTTTATTAATACCACCCTAAGTTCTATTTTTACTTGCGACTCAGCAAATATGCCATAGTATTCTTATCGTGTGGGTTGTGGGATGGAATACCAACCTCATCAACCTTGGTGTAAGGGTTATTACTGAGCCGCCAAAGGCCCCTGTCATGGCTCATGTAACGACTACATACATACATCAGTAAGTAGTAACCGGGACCAACGGCTTAACGTGCCTTCCGAAGCACGAATCATCTTACTTTCGGACAATCAGGTGATCAGCTTGTAAGTGATTTTTTGTGATATGTCTCCACCGGGATTCGAACCCGGGGCCTCCGGACCGTGAGCCCAACGCTTAACCACTGGACCACGGAGGCCGCAATATGTCATAGTATTTCTATTAATTTTCTAAATTGATTATTATTTTGTAACGTGTCATATGAATATGAATAAAACATATAAGTAAGTAATATTAGACATACAAAAAGATGCCAATTTATTATCTTCATTATAAAATATTTTTATTATCATTGCACACAAGTAGCTACCTATAGAAACCGATGACCACATTTCAAATGTTTTAAAGGCCAAATTCTGTAAGCTATTATAAAAAAAAGAAGGTAAGTCAAAGTTGGTAAGATTATATGACTCATGATGGGACATCCTCTTGATAATAACGACGTGAGGAATTTAAAAAATACCTATAAGTACGTTTATTTAGCCGCGCCTAGGTACGTTTGGATTCCGCAAGAATGTTCAAAGTTTTGAAGTGGTTTTCGAAACCCGACAGAGGATTATCACCTATAAAAACTCATACAAAGTATTGTTTTTAACGTGATGGATATTTTTACATCTTAGGATTTCGTATCAACAGTGGCTGCAAGTCGTCATTGGTTATTTCTCTCTGCCGACCCCATTAGGGATTACGGGCGTGAGTTTATGTACGTATGTTAAAGTAGATATTGGCTTATACCACATCTTCCTTAATTTTTTTTTTATAATAATAAAATAAAAAAGTAAAAGTAAGTAATAGTACTAAGTAAGTGTGAATGCTACACCGACAAGAGCGTGGCTCTTAAGTTAGTGATGATGAATAATAAAATATCATCAATAATTTGAAAAAAAAAATGTATTGTATGTATTTACAATAAACATTACAATACGCAGGCGAGCCTGTTAAGATCTCTACTTATATGACAGTACAGCGACCCATAGCGACCTTTTACCTGGCGACCCCGGTGCGCCATTCTATTGACGATAGTACATTTTATGACAATATAAAATTAACGGACACTTTCTATGTCATTCATTGTACTTATACGGAACCCGTCTCAGTTTCACTTTATTTTGACAAGGCAACGGCCCCGATTCCTGCAAATACATCTTAATTTTATTTTAAGTTATACCTGTCATTTTCTTATCCGCTGAAAAGGGAAGTGTACATGAATTAGCACCAATATATTACTATAAATTAGAGTAGATACTCCTTCTATCGTGTGGGTTGTGAGGTGGATTACCAATCTCATCAACCCTGGTGCCCGGGTTAATCTTGAGCCGCCAAAGGCTCCTAAAATGTATCATTTAACGACTACTTACTTACGTGAGTGAGAAGTAACCGGGACCAACGGCTTAACGTGCCTTCCGGAACGAACCACGGATCATCTTACTTTCGGACAATCAGGTGATCAGCCTTTAATGTCCTAACCAAACTTGGGATCACAGAGTATTTTTTATGGTAAGTTCCCATCGGGATTCGAACTCGCGTGAGCCCAACGCTCAACCACTGAAGCAAGGAGGTCGGAGAACAGGAGATACTTAATAATGATTTTGAAATGAAGTTTTGTCTTAAATGATTTACCTACGAATTATGTGGTATTATGTAATTAGTTTGTCACTGTGTATAGAGTAAGTATGTAGCTACTTTCGCAATTAGAATGTCACATACATACACAATTAACGCCCATAATCGATATCGCGGTGGGCAGGCATGAGTCACCTGAAGACATTATCAGCCGCAGTTAATATTTAAGTCCTGACGTGTGGGTTGTGAGATCAGCAACCGACCTCATCAACCTGGTGCAGAAAGACATGGCTAAATATTATTTTTTGACAATCGGTTGATCAACCTGAAATGTCCTTTAATCATCACTAATTTAAGAGTCACGCTCTTATCGATGTAGCGTTCTCCATGCTACTTTTTAGGAAAGAATATTGCAGTGGTTTTTGTCTTGCCTTCCGCCCCGCAGTACTATGTCTGACGCGAGTGAGTTGGCGCCCAGACTAGTCTATTTCAAAGCCGTACTAGGACTCCTGCCCTCCGCTTCTGAATAGTAGTGAACGTTGCTGCCTACCAAAAAAAGAAATGTCCTTACCAAACTAAAAAAATAAATTAATCATTGGATTACTCTGTCGTTTTTTCTTTTGTCTTAATTGTTTGCAATTTGGCTGAAGCCCCTGGTAATCTTTTTAGACTAGAAGATACATTATTATATTTATCGTGATAATATATGTAAAACAACCGATTTAAAACGTTTTAAACAAGATGTTGCCGTTTTAAACCCTAAAAAAATCGTTTTAAACTGTTGAAAACTCGCCTTCAACTAGCCTTCAACAATAAAAGAACTGTGTGAACTTCATTATGTACAATTTTTGGTCACCTGAAGTCATGTTTCGTTTCAATTAGTTTATAGAATGTCAATAGAAAGTACCCACGACGGACCAACTAGAACTAAACACGCTAAGGATAGTAACATAAATAACAGTATAACTCATTCAAAAATTCTTAACAGAGTTTATAGGTAATCAATAATCAAGAAAATGTAGTTATAATTAAGAAAAACATAGTCATCAACAGCAGCCGTTTTAAACCGAAAAAACCGCATTAAAATCGGATCATCCGTTTGGGAGCTACGATTCCACAGACAGACACATACATATTTACACAGACACGTCAAACTTATAACACCCCGTCTTTTTTGCGTCGGGGGTTAAAAATGGTTGATTTCGGTTTTAAATGGCTTTTTTCGTTTTAATCGGATTGGTTTAAAAAGTTTTAAACCGGCCTTACATCTATAATCGTGACTTTAAATGTTTGCCTAGAGAGTCTTCTTTACTTTATCCTTGCAATCAGATGTTAGTTCCCAAATAATCGATATCGTGATATGACCTCAGCTCTCATCATAGCAAATGTCAGCCATATCTAATTATAAAATCAGCTTCGTTAGTTACTGTCTATGTATCATTTTAAGTTATAACATTGTGAATCACGTCACACCTTCACAGATTATGTCATCGAAGATGGTGATGTGTTACTATGGGTTGCGAACTCATGTGTTTGTCACCTGCCATGAAGTTGCAAGCGCCCGCGCCAATGGTTCCGGCGCGAGTTATATCGAGTACTTCGAACCAATTAGCCGTATGAGGTTTAATAATAACAATAATAAAACACTTAATTGCTCACAAATTTACAAGACATTTACAGGATAAACTTATGCTATGGTGGGCAAAGGCGGCCTCATCGCAAAGAGCGATCTCTTCCAGACAACCTTCGGTACAGGATATATTACACTTGTACAGCTGCAGTGTAGCGCCCAAAAAGTAAAAAAATAAATATATAAAATATATAGCATTCGCTGCGTCATTGCTCAAATACTTCGATATAATTTGCGCCGTACGAAACCCTTGCCGCTGCTGGTGACGCTGGTGTAGATCGATAGAATAGTAAGGTCTGGTATCTGATAAAGTAGAGATGAACCGGGACAAAAATAATATTATTCAACTTCAAACTTAACTTCGGAAAAATTTACGCATTGTATGCAAGTTCACATTACGTTCGAGTTACGATCGAGTTTCAGTGGTACTAGTCAAATTGAAAAATCGATATAAAGTTTCGGTTTTGACCTCGGTTTGATAAGAGTAATAATTAGTGGAAAGGACAACTAGATCGTTACATGGGAGAATGACTAATTGGTGAAATAATATCGGTGATGGAACCGGAACTTCGATATTTCTTGCCCTTGGATCGGTTTTCTTCTCAGACGGTGAGCGCCGGTTCGAACCCCGGTACAGTCATGAGCAATATAATGTACCCACTTTAGGACTCTGTCGCACTAACATATTTAACATTTAGTGAGACTTACAGTTCAATTTGTCAAAAAAGTTAATGTGACATGGTACCAAAGTGTATACATATTAATGCTCGTGACTGTACCAGACTTGCACCAATGAGTTATTCATTTTACTTAAGTGCAATTTTCACTAACAGAGTCACGTTAAGCCGTTGGTCCTGGTTACTACTTACTGATGTAAGTATGTAGTCGTTACATAAGCCAAGTCAGGGCCTTTGGCGACTCGATAATAACCCTGACACCAGGGTTGATGAGGTTGGTAATTCATCTCACAACCCACATGATAGAAGAAGTGCAGTTTTCACTAACACTAGTTAATTCATCTTGTGATGGATGTAACTCTGACAACTCCAATTGAAATTTATTCGTGAGCTAGTGAGTTTCCTTATGTTATGTTATGTGGTCTTGCAACGAACCCTGTGGTGTTTTGGTGTTAACTGACTTTTTGGTGTTGTGTTTATAGTGGCAACAACGAAAACGAACATGAGAATAATGTAGCGTCGCTTCTTCGCTTCAGAGTCGGTTTTTTCTACTACACTTTTCAATTAGCGGTGAGTAATTTTCGATTTTGAACGAGGGAGTGCGAATTGACTGTCTGTCTCACATACCGGATGAGAGCCTTCAGCGCTCCTTGTTTGTCCGGCCAAGTAGTTAATGGCATCTGTGGCAAATCTACAATAAGTATGTCTGTTTCTCTCGCACTTACGCATTAGGCAGTACACGATAAGATTTTTTTTGTATGGAGTGTCCGCGCTGTGCAACAGAATATAAATACACCACTAAAAACAATTACAAAAGTGACAAGAGAAGCACAATCGGCGGCCTTATTGCTAAATAGCAATTTCTTCCAGGAAACCGGCTGTGGTGTGAGACCTTTAGGTCAAAGATAAAACATAAACAAAACTACCCGCAAAATGTATCTTCATCAATTGTTTTCGTTTTTCCGTTTCACCGTCTAAAAACCTACATTTCGTATTCCGAGACCGTTCGATAGACTTACGAGCCAGCAATAAAATGTCTAATGAAAGTAAAATAGTCTTAAACATAACAATGTGTGTACGCGCAATTAATTCTCTGCTTTTACCACGAGTGCAAAGAGAATATCACTCACGAGTGGGTGGGATTAGCATGTAGTTGGTAGGCCTTGCTAGACGCGAGTGGGCGGCACATTTCGGTATTTGTTTGAAAAAGATGCTAGTTTAAATACAGAAACAGATAAAGCATTAACAAGATTATACACGGTGTTAGTGACACCAAATACTGAGGGGGATGATTCAGCTCATGATTCTGAGTTACTAATATCAATTGGGATTTTCAGTCGCAAAAAAAAAAAGGATCTTTATTTCGGAAATTAATCCTTATATCCGTCGAAAAGGAAAGGGACGGATGATTCACAGCTCTTAATTTTAGGAAGAATGAGTAAATGAATGAATAACCCGGGCGAATCAAAAGGTACGTCGCTGGTATGCAATCCGTTTGACGTGCTGTCTACTTAACTGTGTCGGGTTATTGACGGATGTAAAATTTTTAGACGGTTGGTTTAGATTTGTGCTTAAAATTGACGTGTGTTCCATAAATTTTATGCTTGTCGATTACCCGTCCCTTTCCTTTTCGGTGGATAAGAAAATGACAGATATAACTTAAAATAAAATTAGATGGTATTTACAGGAATTAGCACCATTGTTAGTACAGTGACTTACAAACTAAGTTAGTAATTTAATTTAAGTAAGGATTCAGAATATGACCTACTCTGGGTCCCTGAACAGCACACGAGTCTGGACCCAGTGTTTTATAAACGGGCTGTCAGGCATCTCACTAATCAAAAGTATGACACTGAAAATAATTTAAAAATAGACATGAATTTTGTGACGGAATATTCCACAAGAATTAGGACATATTTTTATACCATACGCTCACGAATATATATTGCCAATAAGACTAGACAGGGTCATCCATCGCAAAATGAACTTAGTACCTACGCTTTACTTGAGCTTTAACGATCTCCGTGGTCAGTGGTTGAGCGCTAGGCTCACGATTCGGAGGTCCCGGGTTCGATTCCCGGTGGGGACATAATTATCACAAAAATTAGTATGTGGTCCCTAGTTTGGTTAGGACATTACAGGCTGATCACCTGATTGTCCAAAAGTAAGATGATCCGTGCTTCGGAAGGCACGTTAAGCCGTTGGTTCCGGTTACTACTTACTGATGTAAATAAGTAGTCGTTACAGGAGCCATGGAGGAAGCAAGAGAAGTGTGTCAAGATGGAATTCTATAGTCTCTGCTTACCCCGGTGGGAAATAGGCGTGAGTTTATGTATGTATGTGTATGTTGTTGTTCAGTTTTTAACATTTAATTTAAAAGTATGTAGTACTTTGTGTTTGTTTGTAGTTGTTTGCTTAGTAGTAGTTTGTTTTTAAGTAGTCATTACATGAGTCATGTCAGGGGCCTTTGGCGGCTCTATAGTAATCATGACACCAGGGTTGATGAGGTTGGTGCTCCACCTCACAACCCACACGATGGAAGAGACTTGAGCTTTCTGTTAGATCAACGTGTTAGGTGGCGAGCCGTATCGCCGTTTATAATGTTCGAGCCAACAGTGTTAGTGAAAATTGCACTGTTATGTTTGAAGCTAATTTATGTTTTTGAGAATATAATATATAAAATAAACGAAGAAACACATTGAATGGTGTACGAAGGTATTCGTACACCTCTAGCTCTTTATTATTCATTATAATTATTAATAATAAGTAATAAAAAATATATATTTGTAAAGGAATCAATAGCTAATATTCGGATTATAAAACGATCTTAGTATTAAAAACAAATTATCCTTTACTAATTCCTTGCTTTATAGTCGAATATGAAATAATCCATTCAAATGTAATCTCTAGCTAAAAGTAAATAAAGCCATCTTCGACCTTGACACATTGTAAGTTGCATTGTCTAGCAGGTTGTGTGGGCCCATTCATGAGATTTGATGAGTAAGCATTGCTACTTACAGATAACATAAACTGCCTATATACGTCCCACTGCTGGGCACAGGCCTCCCCTCAATCAACCGGAGGGGGTATGGAGCATACTCCACCACGCTGCTCCACTGCGGGTTGGTGGAGGTGTTTTTACGGCTAATAGCCGGGACCAACGGCTTAACGTGCCTTCCGAAGCACGGAATCATCTTACTTTTTCGGACAATCAGGTGATTCAAGAAGCCTGAAAAGTCCTTACCAAACAAAGGACAGTCTCACAAAGTGATTTCGACAATGTCCCCATCGGGAATCGAACCCGGACCTCCAGATCTTGAGCCTAACGCTCTAACCACTAGACCACGGAGACTTACAGATACTTTTATCTAATACATTGGCTTTGATTTCTGCAAACACTTCCTAATTTTATTTTAAGTTATACCTGTAATTTTCTTATCCGCCGAAAAGGAATGGGACGGATGTTTGACAGTTTATTTTAAAATGAAGGAATGAATAACCCGGCCGAATCAAATAGGCATCTCGCTGATATGCAACCCGTTTGACGTGTGCTGTCAAATTAATTTTCGGGTTATTGACCAATATAAAAAAAATGCACTCTATTTTATCCCAGTTCCATTTTATGCCTGTCGATTACCCGTTCCTTTCCTTTTCGGCGGATAAGAAAATGTCAGGTATAACTTAAAATAAAATTAGATGACGTGTACTGGAATCAGCACCATATATATATATATATATGTATATATATATATATATATATATATATATATATTATAGGGTCCGCCTACTCAATCTGTAGATATGACAGGTCCGGTTGTTTACAGAAGCAACTGCCTGTCTGACCTTCCTACTTGCGTAAGGAAAACCAACCCAATATAGGTTACTTAGATCACATTCGCCATTCCTCTCTCCTTCCCGCCAAAACATTCACCTCCTGATACGACACGACCTGCACCTTCTCTTTTGTTTCATAAATGTTCTCCCTAATTTTGTTTTTTTTTTGTTTTGTTTCATAATGTGTCCCTTTCCTCTCTTCCCTTCAATTTTTCCTTCTATGATGTTTGTTATAAATGAATCGTGTCGTATCAGGTGGCCAATCATATTTCCTCTCCGGTTCTCTATAGTCTTCAATATGGTTCTTCTTATGATTCCTCCCAAACGCATTACATTTGAATAAACGACTCTTCTTTTATTTGAATATTATATTAGAATAAAACACAATTATAATCAACATCTGCATTTAAACACGTCCCGGTTACTAATTACTGGTGGAAGTAATTGAGGAAATAAATGAGTAATATCATGTACCCACTTTAGAACCATTATCGCACTATCATATTTGACATTTAATGAGACTTACGGTTTAATTTGTCAAAAGAGTTAATGTGACATGGTTTCAAAGTGTATAAATATTAGTACTCGTGACCGTACGCAGTACCCTAGCCATAGAGGCAGCCAATCAGCTCGCGACACCAAACACTTCAGGACCCCGATACCGACCCCGCCGGCGTGGTCGACGATTTCCCTCATTCAGCGCTTATCGCTATCGACCCACTAGGGTCGATTAATTCTTTCAAATATTTTTCCTCTCAGACGACGCCCTGAGCCGAGGTTCGCGCCCAACTGGGCACCCTCAGGCCTGTTGTCTTAAACGTTGTACCGGGTGAGAGCCTTCAGCGCTCCCCATTTGTCCGGCCAAGTAGTTAATGCCATCTGCGGCAAATCTACAATAAGTCACGTCAAAAAAAAAAAAAAAAAGACCGTACGCAGTCTGACACCAGGGTTGCTGAGATTGGTTATCCACCTCACAACCCACACGATAGAAGAAAATCTCATGAAGGTTTACTGGTAGGTATGTCTGTATCAGTGATGTGCCATTCCAAAAACAAAAACTCTTTAATAAAAAGGACATTGGCTGAATATGTTTTTTAATTGGTTCCTTCTTGTTCCCTGGTCTTATACAGGTTGTGAGAAGCTGCAGTAGTTTTAGGCGGACGATACGTTCGTTATGTAAAAATTGACGATTCAAAGTGTGACTATGTTACCTACTGAATAAAGATATTTTTGAATTTGAATATCAGTATAAAGGTTAGGGAGTAAAGCTCTTTTAACGTAATCTTTGCGGCTTTTTCCTGCTGGGAATGTTCCCAAAGTGAAACACTGGTCTGTATGTATAATACTCATACCTACTAATAAACCTGCGAATTAAAAGCACGATACCACAGCAAGGTTACTATTAATTATTAAATATTGATCGCTCATGCGCATTTAATGATTAGCCGTTAGGCGAATTATTTAATAGCCGGAAGTAGGCGCGCATCCGTAGTACACAATATTTGTATAACTTAATTACTTGAGACTTATTATCGTGATGGATTTAATAGTTGATTATTAATGTTCTCATAGATTTATTATATCGCAAAAGAGATTAAGCAAAAACTTGTTTGTGAGAAAGACATATTTTCGAAGGCTGAGGTTTCCAGACACAATAATAAAACAACGGAGTTTGGATTTTAAAGGCACTGTCGGCCTTACGACCGTAAATAAGTGGGTTTCGGAAATTATCACGATATACTCCTAACTAGGAAAAATTGAATTTTCATGGTGTTCCTTTTTGGCATACATAAACTGCCTATATACGTCCCACTGCTGGGCACAGGCTTCTCCTCAATCAACCAGAGGGGGTATGGAGCATACTCCACCACGCTGCTCCACTGTGGGTTGGTGTTTTGCCATAACATAACATAAATAGCCTATCCCACTGCTGGACACAGGCCTCCCCTCAATCAACCGGAGAAGGAATAGAGCATACTCCTCCATGCTGCTCCAGTGCGGGTTGCTGGAGGCGTCTACGCTAGTAGCCCGGTACCAACGGTTTAACGTGCCTTCCGAAGCACGAAATCTTCTTAGTTTTTGCAGATGGATGTTCTAGCCAAACAAAGAACAGTCTTACAAAATTATTTCGATAATGTCCCCATCAGGAATCGAATCCGGACTATGGAGGACCGTTTTTGTCTTAAGACCTTTTTTACGTGACTCCATGGTTCTATTTGTGTTGTTTTATGCCTATAAAATCAGTTTTAACTTAAATCTTAAAAAATGAACAACATAATTTAAAAAAGAGAAAAAGAAAACGAACCCTGGAGTTTAGCCGGTGACTTAATACTCAATAAATAATAATGTTAACACCTGAATCCCTAAAAAAACCACTTCACAGGAATTTCACAAAGAAGCCATAAAATACACCTATGGGCAGATTTAGGGCAAAAGAAATAGGAATATTTTGCCAATTAAAATATCTAGGTTGTCCTGACCTTCTCAATGACATGCCTTTATTAAGAATAAGAACATGTAGAATTTTGAAATCGGAATGGACCGATATCGACGGAATCGAAAGAGACGATAAGGGGATAATGTATATTTTAATATGTCGTGGCCAGATCGTAAAATTGATCATTTTCATGATGTGTTCGACCATTTCATGAAATGGTTATATTTCATGAAATAGATAACTTAAGTTGACCATATCGTTGAAACGTCAACGTTTAATGATATATCAATCTCCGTTTGGCCATATAGGTAATTTAGGCGATGTTCATGTTATGTGGTGTAATAAAAATGCGAATATTCGATTAATTTCTTAGGATCAAAATTATGTACCTATTCGATATGGAAAATTGAACACTTACATTGATTCATCGATTAAAATATCAATCAAGTTTTAAATATAATCGACACCAGCGCCACTGTCGGTGGATAATGTTACTAATTTTACGATATGATTTCCAACGTTTGGCCATATCATGAAGTAATCATGCATATTTAGTTGCTCATATCGTTAAACGTTTTGTGTTCATTGATCTGGGCAAACTATATCATGATGTGGCCAACGAATGATATTCTATTTTATGAAATATGACCATTTCATGAAATGATCGAGCACATCATGAAATGATCAATTCTATGATCTGGCCACGACATATATACCATTGACCTTTCTGTTAATAGTATGTCAATGGTTTGTACTTACATTTTGCTATTAACAGGTTAATTACGAAATGTTAAAGTTTTCAGTTTGTAAATAATAATAAAAAGGTCCTACATAAATATTGCTGTTTGGGCAACCCGTACCATAGACATAGATTTTTGGTTGAAAGGCCTTTTTGCCGTCATAAAAATCATTTAAAAAGGTTATTAATGAGACTTATGAAGCGCTCTTATCCAGAAAAGTTGAAAGGTCGATGGCAGTTGTTTCTGTAAAAAAACGACCCTATTAACTTTATTTTATTTAAGCGAACCGAGTACTAACAGTAAGTATACTACAAATTTAATACTAGAAATAGGCGAGGTGAGTACCTTTGTATAGGTAATTGACACTACCGTTGTTTTAGCAAATGTGAACATCTGCCATCAACTCCCGCGCATAATGGTTAGGTATGAATCATTCACCCACATAGTAGTGATATTTTGAGTACAGTAGTAGGTAAATAATAACAATTATTCATTGTATAAAGAAGATACTATATCTATATGCGTACTAGGTATACGCTTCTTAAGAGTCGGCAGCGGTACCATCAGCGTGCGGGGGCTGGTGAGAGGGGGGGGGGGGAGCTGTTTCGTGCTTCGGAAGGCACGTTAAGCCGTTGGTCCCGGTTACTTCTTACTGATGTAAGGGAGTAGTCGTTAAATGAGCCATGTCAGGGGCCTTTGGCGGCTCAATCGTAACCCTGCTACCAGACACACACACTACACACGATACAATACTTCACACGACAGAAGAACTTCGTATCAAAAGTAATGAAAATATGTATGTATGTCTGATGTGATTTACCTCTTTATAGTAATTCGCTGTCGTCATGGGTGGGCCGATTTACGACGACCATCCGTCACATAATTATGACATAAAACCCATGCACTTGTCTGTCACAGAGCAGTGTTAACCGCTAATAGTGGATGTAAACGAGAGTGTTGCGTGTCGCGCATGCGTGAGATGAACATAAGCAGCGGTCAGTGAAAGCTAAACTGTGCCGGCGCAGATTATTTTAATTTCTCATTTTTCGTAAAATAGCTTCTTTATCTCGCTTTCCAAAAGAGATTTTAATAATTGCTGGTTAAATGTGGGATAAAATATTATGGAGCGTTTTTATTAATTTAAAGTCACTGTGAACAGCCTCCGTGGTCTAGTGGTTAGAGCGTTAGGCTCACGATATGGAGGTCCGGGTTCGATTCCCGATGGGGACATTGTCGAAATCACTTTGTGAGACTGTCCTTTGTTTGGTAAGGACTTTTTAGGCTTGAATTACCTGATTCTCCGAAAAAGTAAAATGGTTCAGTGCTTCGGAGGGCACGTTAAGCCGTTGGTCCCGGCTATTAGCCGTAAAAAAACACCTCCACCAACCCGCAGTGGAGCGGCGTGGTGGAGTATGCTCCATATCCCCTCCGGTTGATTGAGGGGAGGCCTGTGCCCAGCAGTGGGACGTATATAGGCTGTTTATGTATATATAAAGTCACTGTATTTCTGTGGTACACCGGCTTGCTTCTCAAACGGGGAGCGTCGGTTCGAATACTGGTACCGGACTTGCACCAATGAGTCAATTTAAGTCCAGTTTTCACTAAGACAGTTGGACCATTATAGACGGCGATATGGCTCACGACCTATCACGTAGGTGTAACAGAAAGCTGGATGTTCATCTGACCACCATTATTGAGATGTAGCCGACTATATCTCCCGAGAGCTCCCGAGAGTAATGTGAATTTCATCAGTAAATAAAGACAGATCTAAAATTAACGAATTTTCATTTTTCTATTTGATTTTAATAAGTCAGACATTAAAAATGAGCCAAAAATGTTTAAAAATAAGTTAAAAAAATATTCATTAGATTTAATTTAGCACATACTTACCATTTCTTTCTTAATTTTTGTAATTTAACCATATGAGTGAGACTGTGATCCTGCAGACAAGTTGCTTATGCAATTTTGCAGGACATTGCATTTATACTAGTGTTACTTAAGGCTTAATAATAATAAATAAATAATAATAATAGACATTTTATCACGTTTTTTAATTTCGTTCAAATTCAAATTTACTAAGTTGGAAACTAGCCTATTTGTGGCGTATCATTAGATATTGGAACCGATGTGACATATAGTTTCACATGAAGAAAATTATGTGCGAAAAATTTATGGAAAAAATAAGGTGTCATTTCAGAGTGATATTAGCCTCTTGCCTTTCGACGCTTTGTCACGTAACGTGTTAACAGAGTAATATTACTTTGTCACAATGTAATTATCTTACGTTAAGACATAACTCTCGCTTTAGATTTGAGGTGTCACAAGTCACAACATCGTAAGCTTTTAGGAGAAAATTGTTACTTTTAATACCTTTCACGAAGTGCTATTCGGAAGCCATTATTATATGTAAGTAAATAAAAATTAGGATTAGAAATTGAGGAGCTCGGTGGCGCAGCGGTAAACGCGCTCGGTCTGCGATTGTTGAAGTTAAGCAACTTTCGCAAAGGCCGGTCATAGGATGGGTGACCACAAAAAAAAGTTTTCATCTCGGGCTCCTCCGTGCTTTGGAAGGCACGTTAAGCCGTTGGTCCCGGCTGCATTAGCAGTCGTTAATAACCGCACTGGGCCCGCGTGGTGGTTTAAGGCCCGATCTCCCTATCCATCCATAGGGAAGGCCCGTGCCCCAGCAGTGGGGACGTTAATGGGCTGATGATGATGAAATAAAAAATAATGAGAGTTATGCTTTTTCTGACGTAACTTTTTGCAGATGGCATTTACTACTTGGTTGGATAAGAGTAGACTTATAACTATACTGTGACATCAGACATTTGTATATTTTCAATGATGATAAAAAGTAGAAGCTCAAATGTAGGTGGCAGCACTGTTGAGTGTTCCTAAATATTGACAGTTCTCCATACTGTCCAGCTATGGTGTGGGTTAAGAAGTGGCCAACCCCAACACCAACCCCATCAACCCTGGTGTCAGGGTTACTATTGAGCCGCCAAAGGCCCCTGACATGGCTCATGTAACGACTACTTACTTACATTTGTAAGTAGTAACAGGGACCAACGGCTTAATGTGCCTTCCTAAGCACATTATCACCTTTCTTTCGGACAATTAGGTGATCAGCCTGTAATGTCCTATAACCAAACTAGGGGTCACAAAGTGATTTTCGTGATGTGTCCCCACCGGGATTTGTATCCGGGACCTCACAGGACCTCCCAGGAAGCTAGGTCACATACCTTCGAAACGTAATTCTCGGAATCGTGAGTTTTTGAGCGATGTTTTTCTTGGTCCTGGCTATTAGCAGTAAAAACACCTCCACTATGATGGAGCAGCGTGGTGGAGTATGCTCCATACCCCCTCCGGTTGATGGAGAGGAAGCCTATGTCCAGCAGTGGGGCATATACATTCTGTTTATGCTATGTTATATTTTACAATGTGCTCAGGATGACAATTGTGACTGTTGTAAAAATACCCTGCTGCTTTTTACACCAATGTCAAAAGCTATTAGAAATTATGGACGTGATACCATGTGCGTATCTGTGTCAATAAAAACATGTAAGTTAATTGTAAAATGTTGTAAAAGTAAATGTTTTATAATAACACACTTAACTTACAAAACCTATAGTTTATGAATGTACTAATTGTACACCAAAAGAACTTTACTTACATACTCTAATACACCCCTATTCTATGATCTTCTCTCGAACCTTCCTCGCCTCCATCCTCAATTGACTGGTTGCCTGGAAGAAATTGCTGCTTAGCAATAAGGCCGCCAGATTGTACTGTATTTATCATCTATTTCCTCCACCAACCCGCACTGGAGCAGCGTGGTGGAGTATGCTCCATACCCCCTCCGGTTGATTGAGGGGAGGCCTGTGCCCAGCAGTGGGACGTATATAGGCAGTTTATGTATCATCTATTTGTATATTGACCAGGAAATCAGTCTCGGTCATTGTATTGAGAAATTATCCTATCGATTATATAAAACGTTTCGTGGTGTTTGCTGGCTATGGTAATTTTTTTTTGAAGACATATGTGCGTCACAAAATTTTGGCAGTATGATATGCTCGACTCCAGTGAGTAAAACCCTCGACTTGAGGGCTTAAGTAAATGTCAACTTCGAAAATACTGAGCTGAAGCCGACTCGAGTGGAGGAAGACTCGAGTTAACATCTCAGAATACGGGTGTTAGTTACCTACTTAGTGTAAACATGTATTATGTGTCTAGCAACCCAATGACCTAAGAGAGAATGTTGCCTGTAAGACCTGTCTCTTATTTACCTCCATATAAGTCCTAAGGTACTATACGTAGACCTAAGAAAAAAAAACATAAATTGTAGAACAGATATCTTGGTGACAAAAAATAGGCAAGACCGTGTCGGGCACGCATATGATATGATTTCGTAGCTATTACGGGCAGTATTTTGTTATAACTGAAAAAATCTAGTAATAGATTACATTTTTTTCTTCTTCTTCTAGTGCCTGTCCATTACTGGACGTTGGCCGTCAGCTTTGAGAACTCTTCTCTGTCAGAAGCGAGACGAAACAGCTGTTCTACGGTTGTAACGCCGGTCCATTCCCAGATGTTCCGCAGCCATGACCTCTTCCTCCTCCCTCGACGTCTTTTCCCTTCAATTTTGCCCATCATAATTAATTGAAGCAGCTGGTATCTTTCATTTTTAAGAATATGCCCCAAATACGCTACTTTCCGTTTTTTGACAGTTTGCATCAATTTCCGGGACATACCGACGCGTTGGAGAACCTTCATATTGGTGACTTTCTGGGTCCAGCTTAGTCGCAGCATGCGACGGTAGCACCACATCTCGAAGGCATCGAGACGCCATCTAGTGTCTTCCTTAATTGTCCATGCTTCACAACCGTAAAGCACCACGGGCCATATGTAACAACATAAGATTCGGACACGTAGTTTTATGTTCAGCTGACGACAGCATAGCACCTTTTTCATCTTAGTGAAGGAGGCACGGGCAATTTCAATCCGAGTTTTTATCTCCTGCTCAGAGTCCCATTCTTCATTTACCCAAGCCCCAAGATACTTGTATTGTCGAACACGCTCTATATCCTTTCTGTCCACTGTTATTCTTGCATTCAGATTTGTGTTAGGGGATATTAACATAAACTTTGTCTTCTTAATGTTAATGGACAGGCCCGCTTTCACACTGCTTTCATTGACCCTGTCAACGATCTCTTGCAGGTCCTTTTCCGAGGAAGCTATCCATTTTTTTACATACGTACATTTTCCACCGCGGTAAGCAGAAACTATGAGTTCTATTTGCTTCGACCTTGACACTTCTCTTGCTTCCTACACATTCATCAATCATTTCATACACGCACGCTGGTGCAGAGTAGATTCTACTGTAACCTTTTGGACATCCCAACTATAATTTGCAATTTTAAATCTTATTATTAAAGGTAGCATATTGCCTCAGTTATAATAATAAACAACAATGTAAATAATGGCCCCGATTCCTGCAGACGCCTCATAATTTTACTTTAAGTTATACCTGTTATTTTCTTATCCGTCGAAAAGGAAAGGGACGGATGATTGACAGCTCTTAATTTTCGGAAGAATGAGTAAATGAATGAATAAGCCGGGCGAATCAAAAAGGTATCTCGCTAGTATGCAAACCAATTGACGTGTGCTGTCAACATAATTCTGTCGGGTTATTGGCCAATGTAAAATTTTTAGACGATTGTTTTAGATTTGTGCTTAAAATTTACGTGTGTTCCATAAATTTTATACTTGTCGATTACCCGTCCCTTTCCTTTTCGGCGGATAAGAAAATGACATATATAACTTAAAATAAAATTAGATGGTGTTTACAGGAATTAGCACCAGGGTGTGCGTAATGTGTATGTTATATACGTATATAATATTTATTGAAAGTATATTTTACATTTTGTGGGCCGAAAAGTTCTTATTCGACTAGAGAACCCTAAAAATTGGCCCATTGGTTCTATTACCTACTTCGAGTGTGACATATGACTTGTTTGAAAATAATAACACGATCGTAAATCTTACAGAAACTAGTTTTTATATTCGTTTTGCGTTAGTTTAGAGTAGAGGAGCTCGGTGGCGCAGCGGTTAACGCGCTCGGTCTGCGATTGTTGAAGTTAAGCGACTTTCGCAAAGGCCGGTCATAGGATGGGTGACCATAGAAAAAAAAAAAGTTTTCATCTCGAGCTCCTCCGTGCTTCGGAAGGCACGTTAAGTCGTTGGTCCCGGCTGCATTAGCAGTCGTTAATAACCACTAATCCGCACTGGGCCCGCGTGGTGGTTTAAGGCCCGATCTCGCTATCCATCCATAGGGAAGGCCCGTGCCCCAGCAGTGGGGACGATAATGGGCTGGTGATGATGATTGCGTTAGTTTATGAAACATAATGTTTAGTTTTCTCATTTACTTTTAGGTATAAGACTTTTTAATTCTTTTTGGCTGAAATGTTGTGGAAAGTACCTAAGTAATAAAGAAAATGTACGCATTGCGAAAAAAGCCAAGTACCGATTATCTACGGATGAATAACATCAATGTCCTTCTATATAATAATAATAATTGGCTGATGAACGCACAGGACAGCAACTTTGAAGATGTCTCTTCTCTATCTACCTAAAATGCAATTTATTGATCTCTCTCTAATATAAAGGGGGCGGAAGGCAAGAGGGAAACCACTGCCCTATTTTCCCTAAAAAGTAGCATGCAGAATGCTACACCGACAAGAGCGTGGCTCTTAAATTAGTGATGATGAATATAGAGACAGGTTTCTACAGTGGGCAAGGAACTGCACCAAGTAATATAAAATAAACATAAGCACAATGTATTCATTTGCTTGGAACGGAACATAATAATAATATAGAACATAGCCGGATGTAAAACATTCAATCTATACAGTTTCTCTAATATTTTCTTTCACGTTCATTCATTATGGAACCCCGGTACCGGACTTGTTCCCCGATACCGACCCCGCCGGCGTGGTCGACGATTTCCCTCAATCAGCGCTTATCGCTATCGACCCACTAGGGTTGATTAATTCTTTCAAATATTTTTCCTCTCAGACGACGCCCTCAGCCGAGGTTCGCGCCCAACTGGGCACCCTCAGGCCTGTTGTCTTAAACGTTGTACCGGGTGAGAGCCTTCAGCGCTCCCCATTTGTCCGGCCAAGTAGTAAATGCCATCTGTGGCAAAAAAAAAGGTACCGGACTTGTGCCAGTGAGTTATTAATTTATCTTTAGTGCAATTTTCACTAACACTGTTGTGTCGGCCATTAAACACGATACGGATCTCTACCAATTAGGTACGTTGGTCTAACAGACAGCTCGGTGAAGCGGGGGTATATACTTAGTTCATCTTGCGATGGATGTATCTGTGAATAGCCCTATTGGGAATGATAACAGTGATTTTATTTTATTTTATAAATATTAAGACCCATGCATACAAAGGCGGTGTCAAAAGCGTTCCGGGAAGCGTGAGTCTCCATGCTATCGCGCTGCGCTACACCGCGATATCTGTAAATATGTGCATATTTACTTATACTCGAAATTGACAGCACTCATTGTCTTCACTTATTACTTTGCCCCTTTCTCCCCTTGGCATTTATTATTCCCTAGTGGTGGCGTCTTCTTTTGTAGTTAGTTTTGCTTCTACTTTGCTCTATCCGACGTGTCCTTTACGAAGACACTGCACAAATACAGGGAACTTATTTTTGAATCTCCCGCCTTTAAATTGGTAAAATTACCCTCATAATTGGGGGATTTCTCTTTCACTTATTACTTTGTAACATTACAAATGATAACACGTTACACTCGAAGTTGTAGACCAGTACATTTATAATCCTGTTAGGTAAGTCCAACTTCGAGAAAGAGATCTCTCGTCGGATCCAACTCGGATGGGCAGCGTTCGGGAAGCTGCGGAATATCTTCTCGTCCAAAATACCTCAGTGTCTCAAGACGAAAGTCTTTGACCAGTGCGTGTTGCCAGTGATGACCTACGGCAGTGAGACGTGGCCGCTTACTATGGGTCTCGTGAGGAGGCTCGGTGTCGCTCAGCGGGCAATGAAGAGAGCTATGCTCGGTATTTCCCTGCTCGATCGAATCAGAAATGAGGAGATCCACAGGAAAACTAAAGTCACCGACATAGCTCGGAGAATTGCAAAGCTGAAGTGGCAGTGGGCAGGACACATAGCGAGGAGAACCGATGGCCGTTGGGGTCGAAAGGTTCTGGAGTGGGGACCACGTGTCGGACGACGCTCAGTGGGTAGGCCCGCTACAAGGTGGACCGACGATCTGATGAAGGTCGCGGGAAGCCGCTGGATGCGGGCAGCGCAGGACCGATCGTCGTGGAGATCCTTGGGGGAGGCCTATGCCCAGCAGTGGGCGTCGTACGGCTGATGATGATGGTGATGATGATACAAATGATTGTCTGTTCACCATAAAAAAATAAAAAATGCTCGCAAAAAATTCTCCCGGCGCCGCCTATGTGTGAATAAGCTTTATGTGCTGCTTAATATCCGTCTCACGTCAATATGAATATTACTATCCATAGGCATATTGTCACGGATGTCTGCGTGCCTTTTGTAGGCGCGACGCGTGACTTCACTCGTACATCTGATAATTGTCCACTTTTTATTTGCTTGGAATATTATTTCCTAGACGATGAATACTTTGTAGTATTCAAATACAAACTGCCTTTGACAGTACAGACATAGTCCTGCACATGAGACACGAAGGTATTTACCTTTAGCTCCATAAGGACTGCCTACTTCCCATAAGGTCCACTTCCCATAAGGACCACTTCTCATATGGACCACTTCACTTAAGGAGCACTTCCCATATGGACCACTTCACATAAGGACCATTTCCCATAAGGACTACTTCCCATAAGGACCATTTTCCATAAGGACTACTTCCTACAAGGACCATTTCCCATAAAGTCCACTTCCCATATGGACCATTTCCCATAAGGACTACTTCCCATAGGGACCACTTCCCATATGAACCACTTCACATAGGGACCATTTCCCATAAGGACTAATTCCCATAAGGACCCCTTCCCATATGGACCACTTCACATAAGGACCATTTCCCATAAGGACTACTTCCCATAAGGACCATTTCCCATAAGGACCATTTCCTATACGGACCACTTCCTATAAGGACAAGGACTACGGCCATTTAAGACTAAAGTAAGGCTCAGAGGGGTGAGGTCGGCCCGTGATACGAGTTGGTACGGGGCGGAGAGTTACGGTTCTATAATTTGTATTATTCTATGATAATTGCCAAATGGGTAAGCTAATATTTACTAATCGTTTGCACCAGACATAACCATAACATCACATCTAACCTACCCCACTAATAAGCCGGCAAACCAGGAACTGTGATGTCCAATTATAAAGTATCGACAACTGATTTACAGGTAATTATCGTGGACATCCAACCAGTAAGGAAAGCTGTTAATAGCCACGGCAGCGGCAACGAAAGTGCGGGTTCGATGCCGTGACGTGTACGCAACGTGGTGATTCATGAACTTATGAAACTGCTTGTTAAAAGGTAGGTACAAAAATTAACGAAATAAAACGTATATGTCATACGTTGGGGTAGGTTCCACTTCCTACGATCATGACACACCACTTTCGCTTCTTCTACTCTGATCAATCTTCATGCAAGCTGGACGATACGAAATAATAGATCGTTTATTTGTTGATTCATTGCTTGGTTACATAGATGTGATCCGAATGCCGGCAAAAAAAATCACTTTGTGATGCCTAGTTTGGTTAGGACATTACAGGCTGATCATCCGATTGTCCGGAAGTAACATGATCCGTGTTTCGGAAGGCACGTTAAACCGTTGGTCCCGGTTACTGCTTACCGATGTAAGTAAGTAGTTGTTAAATGAGCCATGTCAAGGGCCTTTGGCGGCTCAATAATAACACTGACACTAGGGTTGATGAGGTTGGTAATCCACCTCACAATCCATACAATAGAAGAAGATATACGTGATCATCATCTGCCTAGCATTATCCCGTTTTTCACAGGGTCCGTGAAAAATTACCTAACCTGAATATTTGACAGGTCCGGTTAGATGTGATAAAGACAATGATTAATACAATGGCCCCGATTCCTGCTAACTCCTAATTTTATTTTAAGTTATACCTGTCACTTTCTTATCCGCCGAAAAGGAAAGGGACAGATGATTGACAAATGTTAATTTTAAAATGAATCAATAGTCCGGGGAATAGGTATCTCGCTGGTATGCAAACTGTTTAACGTGTGCTATCAACTTAATTCTGTCGGGTTATTGACCAATGTAATTTTTTTTAAGGTTGTTTTAGATTTGTGCCTAAAATTGACGTGTGTTCCATAAATTTTATGCCTATAGATTACTCGTCCCTTTCGTTTTCGGTAGATAAGAAAATGACAGGTATAACTGAAAATAAAATTAGATAGTATGTACTGGTAACAGCACCATTGGTTATATAAACCGGTAAAATATAAAATGGTAAATAAACCGTACCCACTAGTACTATTTATACCTCCATCTCTCACGATACCTGTGTATTTGTAATAATTATTATTGCAACAAATAACACATGTTTCATAATTTGTAATATTTCAATTAAACACCATACCATAATAAAATAAAAATATCGTAACTTCTATGGTAGTTGAGTCATTGATTTCTCTTCTCACATAAAATCAATGAATGACTATGTAAGTAAGTACTTCGTTATTAACATCTTGCATACATTACTTAGGTATGTTATTATGTGGAGTTTGCTTAGATAACAAGTTTTGAAAATGTGTTTATTTCTAATTAAATGTCTATCTGGATTGGACCCCATAGTTGCGCTAACAGCGGGAAATTATTCGGGATTCAAACAAACGGTTGCGCAACCAAGTACCCTTTACGAGTATTTACACATACATTTTGTTGGTGGCGCAACCGTGGTTGCTCTACCACGGCGTCCTAGTGACACAAGGCCCTTATAGGGTAGGACTTAGTAAATCAGTGATGAGCAATCCAGTATTTAGGTTCATTTTGGTTTTATAATAACAAGAAGAAAGGTTTGAGGCAATAGTGGCTGCAGGCAGAGCCACAAGCAATGAGAATGTCTTCTCATGTCACGTCATGTCATGTCTTTTCTTCTGTCTTGTCTGCTTGTGGCTCTCCCTTTTTTCAGCGTTTTTTTTAACGCCGCCCGGGGGGGCGACGTGGTTATGTGGGACTCTCCGAGTGTCACCACCCGGTATACCCACTAAAACCCAACGGTGTTCCTCCTTGGCGCCGTGTGGCGGAGATACGGGAATGCAATTGCACACAACCGCGTCCCCGCCGGCGGATGCCCTTTGGGGCCCAGCGCCCATGGGAGCGCATCAAGCGCCTCCTCGGCGGAGGGCCGCCGAGGGCTGCCCGGAACACTTGGGAACCCTACAGCACGACTTGTGGCTCTGCCTACCCCGTTAGGGATCAAGTAATGGCGTGAGTTTATTTACATGAAAAAAAGACAGAAGTTCACAAGTACAGCTTAGGCATTTTAAAGTAGTTATATATATATATATATATATATATATATATTATATCAAGTAATATATAGTAATATATATATATATATATGTGACACTCGGAGAGTCCCACATAACCACGTCGCCCCCCCGGGCGGCGTTAAAAAAAACGCTGAAAAAAGGGAGAGCCACAAGCAGACAAGACAGAAGAAAAGACATGACATGACGTGACATGAGAAGACATTCTCATTGCTTGTGGCTCTGCCTGCAGCCACTATTGCCTCAAACCTTTCTTCTTGTTATTATAAAACCAAAATGAACCTAAATACTGGATTGCTCATCACTGATTTACTAAGTCCTACCCTATAAGGGCCTTGTGTCACTAGGACGCCGTGGTAGAGCAACCACGGTTGCGCCACCAACAAAATGTATGTGTAAATACTCGTAAAGGGTACTTGGTTGCGCAACCGTTTGTTTGAATCCCGAATAATTTCCCGCTGTTAGCGCAACTATGGGGTCCAATCCAGATAGACATTTAATTAGAAATAAACACATTTTCAAAACTTGTTATCTAAGCAAACTCCACATAATAACATACCTAAGTAATGTATGCAAGATGTTAATAACGAAGTACTTACTTACATAGTCATTCATTGATTTTATGTGAGAAGAGAAATCAATGACTCAACTACCATAGAAGTTACGATATTTTTATTTTATTATGGTATGGTGTTTAATTGAAATATTACAAATTATGAAACATGTGTTATTTGTTGCAATAATAATTATTACAAATACACAGGTATCGTGAGAGATGGAGGTATAAATAGTACTAGTGGGTACGGTTTATTTACCATTTTATATTTTACCGGTTTATATAACCAATGGTGCTGTTACCAGTACATACTATCTAATTTTATTTTCAGTTATACCTGTCATTTTCTTATCTACCGAAAACGAAAGGGACGAGTAATCTATAGGCATAAAATTTATGGAACACACGTCAATTTTAGGCACAAATCTAAAACAACCTTAAAAAAAATTACATTGGTCAATAACCCGACAGAATTAAGTTGATAGCACACGTTAAACAGTTTGCATACCAGCGAGATACCTATTCCCCGGACTATTGATTCATTTTAAAATTAACATTTGTCAATCATCTGTCCCTTTCCTTTTCGGCGGATAAGAAAGTGACAGGTATAACTTAAAATAAAATTAGGAGTTAGCAGGAATCGGGGCCATTGTATTAATCATTGTCTTTATCACATCTAACCGGACCTGTCAAATATTCAGGTTAGGTAATTTTTCACGGACCCTGTGAAAAACGGGATAATGCTAGGCAGATGATGATCACGTATATCTTCTTCTATTGTATGGATTGTGAGGTGGATTACCAACCTCGGCTGCCCGGAACACTTGGGAACCCTACAGCACGACTTGTGGCTCTGCCTACCCCGTTAGGGATCAAGTAATGGCGTGAGTTTATTTACATGAAAAAAAGACAGAAGTTCACAAGTACAGCTTAGGCATTTTAAAGTAGTTATATATATATATATATATATTTTGACATCCTCGATGGCATTTCCAACTTTGCCGGAGATAACAGGGCTGTCACCCGGCGCAAAATTCAAAACAACAGGGCTGAGCCAGGTGGAACGTCCTCATAAACATTTAAACAACAAATAAATATTACGTATAAGGCCCTCAGCGATGTTCACCGTTAAAGTGTAGGCGTCGTTTGGCGACGTGTCGAGGTCATGGTAAGAGTTGAATCGACAACCAAGAGATAGATGATACTCACAAGACACCAGTCTAAGAAGCAATCTGAAAAGTCGCATTTACTTATAAGTAAACGGCTGATTCCTTGGCCGGGGTAATAGGGAGCGCTGAGGGCTCTCACCCGGTACAAAATTCTCAGGCGTGTTGTCTTAATTTTTTGTACCGGGTGGGAAACCTCAGCGCTCTGCATTTGTCCAACAAAATGTTTAAGTATCAAAGAGCGAGTATAAGATGTATTGTACGTGTGTTGGTAAGTAAAGTATTCTATCTACTCAGTCTGTTTCCACCCACTGCTGGATGTAGGGCTCCCCTCTTTCACGCCCTTACCTCACAATGTCATCCGACCACCGCGGCACCGGGCTGATGGTCTGCCTCGATATCACATACCATACCTTGGCCACCATTCAGTAACAGCCTTAGTCCATCTGTTGTCTTCCCGTCTTACTAAGTGTCCTTGCCCATCTCCAATTAAGCCTAGCGATTCTAATACCTACTTCGACTTTAGTGCATTGTTGAATTTCGACGTTCTACCAGGTTCCACTCAAATTTTATAAATGTAAAAAAGTTAAGTATATCATCAACATTAATTCAAACAGGAAAACCACCACAATGACACTGGCAGCATTTTTAAAATAAATTCCGTCTGTCACGTAAGAAAACCCAAAATAAAATATAACCTAAAGGAGGGTCTGGGTTGAGTGACTTTTAAATCGATATTCCACTGTATTTTGTTTGAAAAGGAAACTTGCCGGTTCCGTCTAAATTCCGTGTCCTCGTGTCATCCTGTGGGCGTACACTAAGCAGGCGCCTACTTATTTTATAGTAACAGCGCTTTAACTTAGGTAAGAAGGTACCTGACGGCCCCAGTGATTTAGGCGTTGGGCTCTCGATCCGGAGGTGCCAGGTTCGAATTCCGGCGGGAACATATCACAAAAATCACTTTGTGCGACCTAGTTTGATTAGAACATTGCTTGTGTATCATCCGATTGTTCGAAAGTAAGATGATCCAAGCCTCGGAAGACGTTGATCGTTGATCCCGGTCACTACTGTTATTGTGAGCTATGTCAGGGGCCTTTGGCGCTCCATAATAATCCTGACACCAGGTTTGTTGAGGTTGGTCATCCCTTCACTATATCGGAGCTCAGTGAAGCTCGAGTCGGAAATAAAAATGGGACATTTTCATTTGGGTTTTTACGACAGACAGACATATATTTTTAATCTGTGTATTTGCACATGGATCATACAATTCACACCCAAAATACTTGACAGTTGTAAACAGCACTCGTCTTCACATGACAACTTTCAGCCGTAATCCGCATCGGAGTCCTAAGTCTTTATTAAAAATGTGATAGCGACAAGTTTTTCTCATATACTTACTTACTAAAAGTTTTGAACTTTAGTGCGCGGTCTTTGCCTAAATTCTGTGTAGCACGCCAACGCGGGCGCGCAAAATAGCGGCAAACTCGACGCCGCGAGCACGCGTTAGTCGTGCGCGCATCATTTGACGTCATAACGCGATTCCCAACCCTTCCGCAGTGATTAGAAAACACGGTGCTAATTTGTGTATAAAATTTGAAATTTATTTTTGCACTTATTGTAGTGTTAGTGTTTTTATGCGTGACTTGAGGGTGAAGTGATATTTATTGTGCTGTATTTTTGAAGTTTTAAAAGGATTTTTTAATTGGTAAGTATGTTTTATTGCCGCTGTTTATTGTAGAATTAAGTAGATAGTTGATTTATTTTCGAGTTTTATTTGGAAAGGTGTCTGGAAATAAGGCGGGTTACTTTATAAATGTAGGTAAACCACATTTGAGCACTTTGGTGGAGTGTGTTCCATTCCCCCTCTGGTTGATATATTACCTATATAAGTAGGTTATTTATGTTATATCCTGTTTTTAACTTAACCTACATTATATTAAGTACGGTCACGAGAATTAATATGTATACACTTTGGTACCATGTCACATTAACTTTTTTGACAAATTGAACTGTAAGTTTCACTAATTATCAAATATGTTAGTGCGACAGAGTCCTAAACTGGGTACATTATATTGCTTATGACTGTACAAGTTTTTTTTTATTATTTAGGTCAGATGTTTTTTCTGTCACAATGTGTGTGCGGTTTTATACATATTTTATATCATTAGATACCGTTCAGAAAAATTCGACTAGGTGTTATTTTCTCCGGGCTTCTGGAGGGCACGGTAAACTGTCCTGGATCGTTATTAGTGTCTTTCGTAACCAAGTATATAGACCTTGATGTCTAGAAAATTCGGTTAACTAGCGCGACTACTTATTCAGCAACCTACGTCAACCTGTACATGCAAGGTTGTTTAAGTTGCGAAAAGGATGATATATTCACAACTCGCTTGTCGCGTGCGACTCCATTCGCGTGGATTTTGGTTATCGCGAGCGACAGGTTCTCTTCCACCATCCTTTAATCCCTTGAAGGGACGATTTCGGATGTAAAAAGTTATCTTATATTCTTCCCTAGGTTTGAAACTATCTCCGTACCAAATCTCATCTAGATCGGTGAAGCGGTTAGGTAGCATAAGATGTATCGGACAGATAGAGCGATAAGGCCGCCATTTGTCATGTACAATACATCATCATCATCATCACCAGCCCATTAACGTCCCCACTGCTGGGGCATGGGCCTTCCCTATGGATGGATAGGGAGATCGGGCCTTAAACCACCACGCGGGCCCAGTGCGGATTGGTGGTTATTAACGACTGCTAATGCAGCCGGGACCAACGGCTTAACGTGCCTTCCGAAGCACGGAGGAGCTCGAGATGAAAACTTTTTTTTGTGGTCACCCATCCTATGACCGGCCTTTGCGAAAGTTACTTAACTTCAACAATCGCAGACCGAGCGTGTTAACCGCTGCGCCACCGAGCTCTATGTAAAATACAATACAAAAACTCTTTATTGCACTTAAATCACACTGGTTGCCTGGAAGAAATTGCTGTTTAGCAATAAGGCCGCCAGATTGTACTGTATCTATCATCATCTGTGTTAATTTGTTTTGTATGTTGTGTGCAATAAAGTTTATTTGATTTGATTTTGATTTGATTAAAAAAAATAGTAATATAATTAAATTTCATTTATAATTAAATTTATAATTAAATCATGTACCTGGTTAAGAGTCTTTTGTAATTATTTATTTTTATTTTGGTGCAATAAAGTATATTTGTCTTGTATTCTATTGTATAGAGTTACTTAATATGTTCAAAGAGCGTTGGGCTCACGGTCTGGAGGTCCGGGTTTGATTCCCGATGGGAATATTGTCGAAATCACTTGGAGACTGTCTTCATCTGATAAGGACAGTGCTACCTTGAAACGCCTGATTGTCCAAAAAAGTAAAATGATTTCTTTATTCGGAGGACTAAGCCGTTGGTTCCGACTATTAGCCGAAAAACACCTCCACCAATCCGCAGTGGAGCAGCGTGGTGGAGTATGTTCCAAACCCCCTACGGTTGATTGAGGGGCGGCTTGTGCCCAGCAGTGAGACGTAGGTGCTAAGTATACTAGGCTGTTTATATTTGTTGCATAGGAAAAATGTGAATCTTTAAGTTGAACATCGTGGGGCAAGACAAGTTTTTGCAACAAATATTATGTTTTATAATAGTTTTTCTTTCCGATGAGTCATAATATCAATACGGAACTGGCAACCAAATATAAATAATGAATGACCTCTAAATAATAGATAATAGGTCATCGACTATAAATTTATTCAAATTTATTGCAATTTTACGAGTTTTCTGCAAAATATTGCAAACAAAATCATCTGATATTTTTGTTATGGTAGTAAAAAAATATTAAGGTGATGATTGTAATAAATTAGTCATAAAATACTTTTTTTGGTACAACTTCAATAAGTCGTTTTTAAATGTATTATTTTTATTAATTCAGTCGACCACCCATGACATTAAGGATTTCAGGACATTAAGAGCGATTAATGATTGAGTCATTTACCTTACTAGGCCTAATATTAACTTTTTTTATACTGACGACAAGAACTATAATTCCCACATTTGCCGTTATTGCTAGGTAGAAGTAGCATCGATGATAATCAAGTCGTTAAGAATTATAGCACTTTCTCGTCTCATAACCGTCGATAATTTGTTATGTACAGATTACTGTTCAATCCCCTTCGATAAATAGTAGTTACATCTTCAGGCCGTGTCTTCCTGGGTATATAGAAGTGTTTTTTATATATCACATGATTTCCCTCACTGAGCACTCATCGCTATCGGCCCGGTAAGGTCGATTATTTTTTTCAAATATAAGTAACTAGCGACCCGCCCTGGCGTTGCTCGGGAAAAAATGAAATTATTTACGACATCACATTAAAAACTAATTAATTTTTAATTATTATTATTAAAAACATTAAAAATAACAGTATTTCCCCACTATTTAATGGATGTTATTATACATATAAATCTTCCTCTTGAATCACTCTATCTATTAAAAAAAAACCGCATCAAAATCCGTTGCGTTGTTTTAAAGATTTAAGCGTACATAGGGATATAGGGACAGAAAAAGCGACTTTGTTTTATACTCTGTAATGATTCTCTTAGGCTGCCTCAGGGCTTTTGTGTCACTTAAACCGTGCACCGGTTCAGAGCCCTCAGCACTCCCCATTTGTCCTGCCAAGTAGCAAATCTACAATAAGCGACGTCAAAAAAAATCCTGGAGATCAAGTTTGGTCTACGTTATACATCTCTGCTGGCGTGGTCAATGTTGTATTTCTTTCAGCGCTCATAGAGGTTGATCTGAGGTTGTGATAGTTATCGGCCCACTTTGGGTCATGTACATATACATACATAAGATCACGCCTATTTCCCATTGGGGTAGGCAGAGACCACGGAATTCCACTTACTATGATCCTGATGTGCCACTTTCGCTTCTTCCACTCTTATCAGAGAATTTAAGCATTTGTTTTTTTAATTTTGGGTGTCTTCGAACTTAATGGATCGGAGAGTATCTTGAGCCGAGTTGATCATTACCAGGTAGTTTACCATCCATAATTCTACAATATATCACGTATATACATATGAGGTTTGCACTTACCCGACCACCATTATATCCTTCTATTAATTTTCTGAAACCCTGTGAACTCCCCATTAGCGCGGCTAAATAGTACCTAGGTGTAAGTAAGTCGTCAGAGGCAACATTAAAATTTCATTAAAATTATGTAAAGCAGCCTAAGGAAAGTATGCTGATGATTATCTATATAATCTTTGGTTAACCTGTGGTCAGTGATTAACACTGTTTGCACAATTTATCATAGGTCTTACGTTGTGTCACAGTATTACCAATTAATACCTATATCTTTGCTCACCATGATTAATACATTAAGGACATATTTCATAATAAATGTATGCATATCTGAGTTCATGTTTGGATCATAGATAATTGTTATCGTGATATGAACCTACTTCTGGAAACCACGTGTGGTTTCCACTTTCCAGGATTTGTGTCCGGTTAATGGCAATAGGCTCGCTCCTTATTACATGGGACAGAATGAAACTTTAACATAGCTGGCGAGAAGTGTGTGGGTGGATATATACAACTCAGGAAAAGTTGTATATATCCGCAAAGTTGTATATATATACACCGTTGCGGGGATACAGGCGTGATCCCAGCACCAATAAAAATAGTAACAAGGCCGCCAATTGTGCTATCTTTCTTTTGTATGTTTTCTTTATAATGTTCCATGTATGTGTGTGCAATAAAGTATATTTGATTTTATTTGATTAGTTTGCATACAGCCTATATTCGAATAATGAATCATCCCCAATCGCAGTTTACTTCCAAGACCTCCAACATATCATTAGATTGTTCATAAAAGAAGTTTCTATTGTACCAGCTTCACTTTCAAATTCCGATAACATTCATCTGGTTGTAATGTAAATGCTTTGAACACAGAGCACGGTACTGTTTATAATCTCAGCCTCTAGTAGAAGCGAAAGTAATATTAATAATAGTCGTTGTGTCCCGCTGCGTATTTAGCGAATAAACGCGGTCACACATTTTTGTAATATAAATTGTATCACAAAACGTCAGTTTTCTTTAATAGCCTTTTGAATATTTCTTACAATGTTCCAACCAACTCCTAAAGTAGTGCATATTATTTAAAGTAAAATCAGACATCAAAAACAGTATTTGTTGTCTTGTTTTAGGTATCAGGCGTTAACTTGACTTATGGTAGTTTTGTCGTATGAGACCGCATTTACTATGACCCTCGTCATTTGATCAAAATACGCCTCGCACTTTGTAGGAAGGATTGACTGATAAACTTTCTTATTTATGATCACGAAAAAAATTTTCTAAAATTCTTTTATATAAATTTCTTTAGAACCGTTTCTAACTCATTTCACAAATTGAGCAATGTCTTACAAAATTTTAAATATGTTATATTATGACAGGGTTTTAAAGTATATAAGTACATATTTTTTACGTTCCATTCTAGTAGATGCCGAGCGAGATTGTATCCCTTGGTCTGTGGCATCTAAGATGCCGGATAATTGTCTAACTAACTGTTAATCGTTACATGACTGTAATCTCGCGTGCAGTGTATCTGTTACTTAGCTAACTGATACAGTTAATAAAGAAACTTTATTATATAACAAATAGATCGATTTTTCGAAGAAAGTTGACTGCTACTTCATTAGGGGACGTTTAAAGAAAACAAATGAAAGTAAAAAGGTGTAGAATAAAATGTAGGATCACGCGTTTGTTTTAAATAAAATACTAACTTCTTGACAGGTCTAAAGTCCGACTGATACGATTCACGGTCAATAGGCTGCGTAGAGGCACAAGTCTAAGATAAAACGGAATTTGAAAAAAATACCTTATTACTGCGAAGTTTTTCCTTATGTGCAGACCAAAGATAAAAACAATGTTAAAACAATGTAAAACCTGTAAATATTTTTTTTTCTAAACGCAATACATTTCTCAATGTAAAACACGGATTCTTAAAAGTTTTCTTATCTTTATGTATTTATAATATTATGTTTTATTATTTTTCAAATTAAAATGAGACTAAATATACTCCATTGCACAGAACCTAATTAACATTTATTTTTCTGTGAGAAAGTGATATAGTACTAATATAATCAAATGGCAATTTTATCATAACACATAATCATCATAATGATAGAACATCATTTGTTTTTTCTAATGATTAGGTTGTTGAGCAATTAGATAGCAAATTGGTTTTATAACATACTAATTATGAAAGTTATATTCATCTCTCACAAATGGAACGATCAATTTACTATCGAAAGTCTATTAACAATTATAGTGAATTCTTCTTCTATTGTGTGGGTTGTGAGGTAAATTTTCAACCTCATCAACGCTGGTGTCAGGGTTATTATTGAGCCGCCAAAGGCCCTTGACATGGCTCATGTAACGACTACTTACCTACATCAGTAAGTAATAACCGGGACCAACGGCTTAACGTGCCTTCCGAATCGATCATCTTACTTTTCGGACAATCAGGTGATCAGCCTGTAATGTCCTAACCAAACTAGGGAAGTGATTTTTGTGATATGTCCCCACCGGGAATCAATAGTGAATTGAGATATTGGGTCATCAGAAAACAGAATGATTTATTCAACGTAATTATCATGGAATAAATTGTTGAAGGTCAATGTGACATTTTTGAATTTACGTCATTTCGCGAGGTGTTATGGCTGAGGGGAAGAAATGACAAGAAACTGCAACACATCTTTTAAAGCAATGAGGGTATACATTACAAGTTATAATTATAATAACTAGAGGAACACATTCAATACCAGACATTTTTATCATTTAGGTAATCATTAATCTTACTTGCGCATCACCTAAAGACAATCATATTTTAAAGATAACATAACAACATAAACATTGCTTCACGCCAGTATCTCCGAAGGGGTAGGCAGGGGTGTATGGTACAGACACCCATTCTTCGCCAGCTAATAGGGAGCGAGTTTATTACCGTTTCCAGGGCACAAATCATGAAAACCTTCTTTCCAAAAAAAGATATAAGTAAATTAAAAAAGCCTATGGAATGTTTTTTTTTAAATAAGTTTTTTGCACCGGGACCTTTGCAACGGGAATGGTCAGAGGCGGGTTATTTATTTATGGACTAAGTTTTTTTTAATAATTTTATATTGACAAATTGTAATTTAGTTTTAAGATTTGACTATTAAAGATTATTTTTATTACAAATTAATATTCTAAAAAAAGATATAATAAGTTTAGAATATATAAAAGAATATAAAAAAAAACAAACACGTTACTTCTCAATATAGTTATATTAATAGCTTGTTAAGATGTACAAATTAGTTTCATAACATTATAATTATTATAAATGATACGAAACTCATCATCTTATGCAAAAAATAGAGCAGTCATAATATTAATTCCGTATATATAATGTTGTATAACTGTTTATAAATGACTCTAGGGAAGCAATGAGCCCTGAATACGATGCCTCATTAAGGATGGCGTTTATGTAACTTATACTTAGATAGCTTTATATTAGTTAGGTTAATAGTTTCTCTAGGTAAATTGCCTTTGGTTTTGGTTTCATATGAGACCATTAACCCGCCCCAGGGGGAACAGAGTCATCTTCTCTGTCCTGTACTGAGCAATTCCTGTTCGCCGCGTCCATGCCGGTGGGATGGTGTGTTCGAAAAAAAAAACAAGAAAGTAATATATTCTAGTGAGATTTTCTTAAAACGAACTCTCGGTTTTTTTAATTTATATAAATCGGGGTAAAAGTAGACACTACAATCTTTTTCCTGGATAGAAAATCGCTTGTCTCAAAAAAAATCTATTGCGAGGTTTTGTTAAGGAACTTCACATCCAAATGTGATTTTTATAAAAAGCATTTAAGTACGTGGTTTTAAAGGGACGACGGACGAGGGAAACTTTTGTTTCAAAACCAAAAGTCACCATATAAGAAACCTCGATAATCAGAGGACCGTATGACGATATGGCTCATTACACCGAAGAATGTTAGTGGACATACATACATACACACAGTCGACGTGTGAATAATTTGAATGTGGGTAAGGTAAATAGAGGCGTAGAGATTGAATGGCGAATTACTTAACGAAGACGATATTTATTTAGCACTTCTTCGTTTAGAGTGAGAAACGTAGTAACTCACTTTTTTTGGAAATTATTTTTTGTGTAGATAAAGTTCTACGATTTCGTTATCATGATGATGATGATGATCATCTGGAGAAGATGTATGAGGCATCAGGCATGACTATATAAGCCAATGCGAGAGCGGAGTTTGTTTTCATTCTCATAATTCGTCCCTGACGTCGCAAACAGACGTATCTGAAATTTTTGGCGAATCTGATTTGCACCATTTGCAATTGTCAATAAGATACAAATTATTTTAGCAAAAAATTGCAGATACGTCTGTTTGCAACGTCAGCGACGAATTCTTTTGTCTACACTATGCTTTCAGTTTAACTTTGTAGCTCATATTATATGCCATAGAACCTAGTTACATTATAAATGGCAAGAAAATAACACAATAACAATAAGGCATACATTTTTTTGTGGTCACCCATCCTATGACCGGCCTTTGCGAAAGTTGCTTAACTTCAACAATCGCAGACCGAGCGCGTTAACCGCTGCGTCACCGAGTTCGTCTATCCTTCGTGTATATTATTATAATAAAATAGAATTAAAAAGTTTTGAGTTATAATTCTTCAACGGAACGATAATATTCAATAAGACAATTGTACCTATTATTAAAATGTTCGGTAAGATTTTCAGTCTTGAACAATTCCTGTTTTAAAGGAAATCCTTGACTGGATTTGAATTAGCGTAGTTACCGCACAATGTTGCGTCATATTGGCAGCATAATTTAATTTAATAACGTTTCGTTTCCCTAATATTTTTTTACGAGTTACGAATTTATCAATGCTCATGAATTTAAGCAGTTACTTACATTCTATGTGCTAGTTTTTGATTAGGCAGATCCAAAACTTGGTTATTGTTTATTGGTTAATTCTGTTGTCATCGTGTTTAATGTAGGTGTAATACAGTCAATGACATAATAATTAATTAATGCTTTTAATAGGTAAACGTGTCCCACCTTAGTCCTGATCATCATTTACCGTCAAGTGATAATAAAATATGAGCCTATTTACTTTTATGAAATACCTAGAATTTTCAAAATAATGAGATACACGAATGTCTGTGTGCCTGAGGCGCGCCTTTAGCTAACAAATGAACTTTATGAATTTAGACAAAGCGAGGTTAGGTCACGTACACACGGCAGACGTTTTCGAAACAGCAAATATGCAGTGGCACTTTTAACCAAGGTTTTTTTTTGCATTAGTGATAGTGGAAAAAAACACACTAAAATATTCAGGCTGTATTTTCTGACCTAAAAGTATTTTTACCTAAAATTATTTAAAATTAATGATATTCTCTGCTTGACCAGACAAATGGTAATAATAAGAAAATAAAATTACAACGAAACATAGCATACCTTCACGCCTGTGTAAGGGGCACATCACTTCACTAATTTAAGAGCCACGCTCTTGTCGGTGTCATTATCCATGCTACTTTTTTAAGGAAAATTAGGACAGTGGTTTCCACGTTGCCTTCCGCCACACATTACTCTGTCTGACGCGAGTGGGATGGCGCCCAGAGTAGTCTATTTCAAAGCCGTACTAGGACTCTTGTCTTCCGCCTCTGAATAGTACTGACTGTTACTGCTGCCCTCTGTCAGGTTCCATATTACAGTCCCTGTGACTCGCCTCTTCCGAGAAAAAATAATATTAATGCGTTTAAATTAGTTATTATTTGTAAGTGCACAGTTCATCGTACATTGTAGTCAGAATTGTGTTTGAAAGTCAATGACTGTGTTAAGTAGCGATACGGAATGTGTAAAGACTGTGACGATACAAAACAATCTAAGTTTACTTACTACTTTGTTGTTATTAATTGTTGTTTTTATAAACTGTGACATTTAGTGTACCTACAAGATATTTAAACTTGATGCACACATAGCCGAGAAAGCGAAATAGTATGTGAACAGCTAATTGATTATGATAACGTAATAAATTGAACACGATTTATACATAGATGTCTAACTACCGAATTGATTAATCAAATTATCTTTCTATTGAACGTCTTTTTCAAATTAGTTACTCTAATGGAATGAAATGTAAATGATTGGAAGTTAGAAATAAATTGGTCATAAATTATAGCATTTTAGTTTTTTAAGAAAGCGTCACATTTTTAAAGTCTGATGTCTTCAGGCTCGAGTCGAAAGTCCTCAAAAACTTCTCGAAACGGAAACCAAACTCTAACTTAAGGTAAAAATATAATCTCTACCATATAATATGGCGGACTTACAACACTTCTATCTAAATATTTGATTTGTGTAACACAATTTAATTTATTATTCGTTGACTAGGTTGAATTCCATTCGAGTCGTATAACGGAAATTGATTAGAAAGTCCATTTCGCAGTGAAGTGTTTAGCTTGGACGTGTTCAAACATCATTAACGGGATTTGATAGTTTCTAATATACAGTATTAGTTTGCTACAATTTCAATTAATGAAAATGTGTAATATTAAGCAGCCAATTAGATTGTATTTATTTATTTTGATTCGTTGTTTAATCGTTAATTCTTTATTGAATACTAATATTGTTTCTATTTATTCTTTATTTTGTGTTTTCCCTTTTGAAGACTACTTTCTATTTATTTGTAATATATAGTAATTAAATAAAGTTTATTCGTTCTACGTTTTATCTAGGTTTTGTCGCGGATATATACAACTCTCGATATATCCGCGGTTAAAAAAAAACTTACAAAATTCTTTTTCATAAAAACATGATTGACACGAAGATGCTTTTATAAGTAAACCATGTACTTTTACTTAAAACGTACTTATTAAATGTAATTTCCACAACTAAGTAAATAAAAGATATCCTGTCTTATATTCCCTACAACCTATAGTCACCTACTGTTGTCCACAAACTACAAACTATCATTGTCACCCAAAATAATAGTTTGAATTAGTACCATGGCCACTTATCACTTCATCGCATCATTAGATGATGAACAATTATTTTGTACTTTCGCTATCATTAAGTAGAGAAAGTTGATTGTTAGGAGAGCTTCGATGAAAAGTCAAAAGGTTAAAATGTCCTATATACTTTCATAAAACAGTTAGTTGTAATGAGATATTATTATTTGCATTATAGTGGTTATGGGCTAAAGGGTCATAGTAAAAGTGGAAGCTGGTATATTTGCTGATTAGAAACTGGCCAGTGTTAGTAGTGGCTATTTACATAATGTATACTCGTAGGGACTTGTTGACACAGATGAATCGGCCATTGTAGTGTGCTTGCTTTATGTTTGTTGTAAGTATACTTAGAAAACTCGAAAACAAATACTTAGATAATCGATCGGAAATTGCAATTGGGTCGTGTACCAGGTTCAAGATAGATTTTAAAAATCTGATTACTAAATAAAGACAGATCTAAAAGTACCGAAAAACATTTTCTTTTTTCAAATTAACTTATGAATTTTAATCAAGAAAAACGTAACAATAAGTCCGATATTCTATCACGTTTTTCTATGACGTCACAGTGTGCTTACAAATTCCATAGTAATATTGTGTTTTGACGTTCATTAAAAAGTAACAGATTTGACTAGTTTGAAACTAGCCTGTGTCAACCTCATTGGTGCACATCCTCCATTAAAATTAACGTACTGGCTGATAACATTTTGGAATTCTTAATTCAAATAACGAAAAATGATAAATCCATAGATGTAGGATGTACAAGATGAATAATGTTAATAAATAAGTGATGAGTAATGTAGAAAGTATTTAACTTTAACATAAAAGAAATGTTAATTAATAAGTAATATTTTATTAAGCAATAATCTCCCTATACATCCATAGGGAAGGCCCGTGCCCCAGCAGTGGGGACGTTAATGGGCTGGTGATGATGATGATAATGAAGCAATAATTATATTTACCGTTTGTTCTAGTACATATATGCGTGTAGTGTTGTCACCGCGTAAACGCGAAAAAGACTAATCAGATTGCATTTATAGTTTTTTTTTTAACTGGCTTATTTGTAGATTTGCCTCAGATGGCATTAGCTACTTGGCCCGAGTTCATTTATAGAGAATCAACGGCCTCCCAAAGAAACCACATGACCTCATTTTGGCATAGTAATTTGCAAGTGGTCAAATAATTTGGAAGGCGACCCACCGCATGGACCAGTCCTCGGAACTTGTTTCACTGAGAAACATGATGGATGATTATCAGTTACTGACAGTCAGTTATTTAGTTTGGAGATATAATTGAAAATGTAATTGATACATACATACATAATGGTATATTATGTAAACCCATGCCCGCCCGTTAGCCCTAATTAAGTGGTTAGACGTAATAACTACCTATATCTATGCAAAAACTAAGTTGACAATGGCCCCGATTCCTGCAGACATCTCCTAATTTTATTTTAACTTATACCCGTCATTTTCTTATCCGCCGAAAAGGAAAGGGACGGATGATTGACAACTGTTAATTTTAAAATGAATGAGTGAATCAATGAATAACCCGGGCGAATCAAATAGGTATCTCGATGGTATACAAACCGTTTCATGTGAGTTGTTAACTTAATTGGGTCGGAAACTTTTAGAGGGTTGTTTTAGATTTGTGCCTAAAATGGACGTGTGTTCCATAAATTTTATGCCTAATTAAAACACATAATAACGGGTTCTTACCGCGTTCAAAATAGGGATATGAGACTCCTTGGCAAGTGCCAAGATCACGGGATGATGGGATGATGGGATCGTTATTAAGTATGTGTTTTAATTATGATAATAACCACGTAAACTTAAAACAATTTTATGCCTGTCGATTACCCGTCCCTTTCCTTTTCGGCGGATTAGAAAATGACGGGTATAACTTAAAATAAAATTACATGGTGTGTACTGGAACTGGAATCACCACCAATGCTTCTTATACTAAATGCCTAAATCATCAACTATTTACATAACATAAGCGTGTAATTGTGTTGTCTGTATGTAGTGTGTGTGATTTAACTTTTTATAGACATCGCCTGAATTTCTTTAAATTATTTATTTGTTTATAAGCTCACGATTATATCCCGATTGGGGTAGTCACCACCACCCACCACCGCAAGACGAACTATTTGCAACTTTCATAAAAAAAATGTTTTTATATTTTTACTGTGTGCACAGCGGAATAACGATGTTGACGCCTGGAAAGTAAACTAAATTAAACGTAGAACGGTCAAATAACCTACTGGCTGTCCCGCCAAACCGCGTGGAATGCAACATTTTGCAGATGCGCCGTGGTCTTGCGTAAGCGCACATGAACATCGAAAGTGACCAACGGTATGCTCATACGAGTGTATCATGCTACACCTATGTTACATACAGATAGCAGCGTGGAAAGGTTGAGTCTATAATATTTAAAATGTACTATTATAAAAACTACGTGAAAGCAATTCTTATTCGCCTATTGCCATTAACCGGGTACAAATTAAAATTAAAATATTTTTATTCAGTAGGTAACAAGCAACACTTTGAATCGACATTTTTTACATAACCAACGTCTCATCCGCCTTAAACTTCTGGAGCTTCTCACAACCTGTATAGTCGGGGAAAAGTTGCAAGAAAAACCTCGGCACAGTCTTGGAAACCATGTGATTAAAATATCTTTATTCAGTAGGTAACTTAGTAACACTTTGGATCGACACTTTTTACGTAACCAACGTCTCATCCGCCTTAAACTTCTGGAGCTTCTCACAACCTGTATAGTCGGGGAAAAGTTGCAAGAAAAACCTCAGCACGGTGCTGGAAACATGTGATAACAATTATCTATAATCCAAACATGAATTCAGACTCATAAAGTCGTATTCTCCTTTTACATACCTACTTACTTATATATTACTGTTGCATTTGCTATCGGCCCCACAAAAAAGTCTACAAAAACCTTACATATACATTGTTTTGCCTACCATACGTAATGGGAGATAACGAAATGGTAATTTGTAAGATCGCTGCAATTTATTTGCCATATGTGCGCATTACCGACGTGTTGAAAGCACATCCAAGCTCTATTGCGCTCTATTGCGCTCCATTGCGCTGCAATAGCCGTATATCGACGAGTCGATATCGATAATAGCCGATTTCGTCGATAATAGCTGATCAATCAACCTTAGTATGATTACTGTACGATAATAAAACGTTTCAATGTCTTTGGTGTAGGTTTGAATGTTTCAACAGTTCACGTTCATAATGATGCTGTGTTGAACAAACTTGTATTTTAGTGACTATATATAAATGTGTAGTTTTTGCGTTCATCAAGGGCATTTCTTAATGTACTCATATATGTTACTGTTAGAATCCGAAATAGCTGTAAATTCTAAGATTCGAACTTTTGTCACTAAGTGATGGTGGTAAAAGGGCGAATTGTTTTTCAATAAGTAAACTTTCATTTGAGGCTTAAAAATAAAAATAAAATATATAAATAAATCTAAGGATTTAACGTACCTCGGAAATTTAGAGTATTGTATTTTATTGACTACATATTATCTTCTAAATAGTTATTCAGAATTGAGTAATACACTAAGATAATTTTTTGCAGTTCTAAGTCATGATGATGGTAGTTTTTACTGCGCAAAACGGTTCGGTCCGGTTGCAAATATTCGTGAGTTTATATTGTATATCCTAAAAACCACGGCTATCAATTATGTTTATATCTCAATTCAATCCTCTGTTACACATAGCCTTTTTATTTTTTAATTGAGGGATTAATTTGCTAAATATAAGTATCTATAGAACATGTCTTCACACCTGCTTTAAAACCAACTACTAGTTCCCAAGTCGGCAATTCGGTTACTGGTTTATGCCGTCGGCATGCTTGTAGGCAGGCCGCACCCACCGCCCGTCACTCAACGACACAGCGACTGTATTATGATGCTCATATACAGTGCAGTTGCAATATTTAGACAGTCTGATTGAACTCACACGTCGTTAAAGACGTGTACTTCTCTACTGAACTGGAAATAAAGAAAAAAATAGAACGTGTGAACCTGTCATCTTCCCGAGCATATTTGTTGTAAAAGCCTTTAACCCTTTCACGGACAGAGATCATGGGTCATTGATGGTTCATAATAGGTAATATGACACCTTGGAATCGGAACGTCGTTAGACGTTCTGTCCTTGAAAGTGTTAAATTATATCTTCTCGAACATGATAGACTGTTATTTAAGGTTCCGCACCGCGTATTCGAGGGCCTTGACCAATAGATGCAGCGAATGCTATCTACGTGGATAAACGTCGTATGGCAATTGGAAAATGTATTTTTTTGCTGCATACAAAATTATTTTTTGATAAATAGCTTTCCTTGGATAAGGAGGCATCTGATCGCATGATAGTCGATATTTGACTTATTGCCCTGTAGGTTATAATACACAAGACGTCCGTTTAATATATTCTCACGAAGCTCTGTGCGTCGCGCGCCGTAAAGTTTACGGACGAGTGAAGTGCAAAGTTGAAGTATGAACTATTTGCTCATACTTATATGGCGCGCGTTTCGCGCTCACATAGCCCTTCAAACCTCTTTCTCCCATTCCGTGATCATAATATTGTCATGTTACCTACTCCACTGTTCGTATATCGTCTGTAGTGTACGGTCACGAGCATAAATATGTATAAACTTTGGTACCATGTCACATTCTCTTTTTTGACAAATTGAACTGTAAGTCTCACTAAATGTCAAATATGTTAGTGCGACAGAGTCCCAAAGTGGATACATTCATTATATTGCTCATGACTGTACCGTCAATGTGACGGCGACATGTGAAGTGTTTCGTAATCGTACACTTGCCAATGTCAGATGCACAGAATCTGGTTGCCAATTCATACGCAATTATGTCGCGACAATTCTACTGATTATGAACTATGTGCTAGATAGTACGTTGTTAAAGTTTCCAGTGAGTGTGATAAATAATTTTAATCAAGTTGCGATTATTGGTTATAGTAGAATGCCACTGTAAGTTCATCTTACCTATTCGTCTTCTCTCATGTGGGTTGTGAGGTGGATTACCAACCCCATCAACCCTGGTGTCAGGGTTACTATTGAGCCGCCAAAGGTCCCTGACATGACTCATGTAACGACTACTTACTTAGGTACATCAGTAAGTGTGTTCAATTGACAACATTTCAAATTTTTAAGCCGTGGTTTTTTTGTGCTATTTCGAAAGTACTTGTTTAAATAGAAGACACATATTTTTTCTTTTCAAGATTTTTCCACTAGAAGTTACAAAAAATATTTTTTGAAAATTGGATTCTGCCATTGATAGAATGAAGGCAGTATAATGTAATGTACCTTTGCATGCGTATTTAAAACAAGTCGCAAACAAAGTGTCATGTTATGTATGACATTTACTTTTTTTATAATTTTTATGTAAAGGTCTGAACTTATTATGCCTTCCTCTTCTGACCTCGTGGATTTTTCAATATATTTCTATTATTACTGAATTAAAAAATCTGAAAAAATGTGTTTTGTGTAAATCATAGAAATATCTCGAAATGGTTTTCGATTTAAGGCACCTTAGTAAAAATGAAATGTTGTCAATTATGACTGAATTCTTTGTCATCATCATCTCCCTATCATTATCCCGTTTCTCACAGGGCCCGCCTACCTAACCTGTCAAATGACAGGTCCGGTTTTCAATAGTGGAGAATAAAAATACTAGTTACTCTTAGTAGTAGCATAAAGAGTACCTAATAACTTAATATAGTACTACTTAGTAATGTACTCACTTCAGTTGATGAAGGGAGACCGGAATCCAGTAATGGGTTGTAAATAGTCTGGCAGTAAAGTTCACAGTATCAAAACGTGCAAGTATAAGGTTAGTAGGACGTTCTGTAGATAAACCTATTAAGTTAAAGTTTAAGAATACTGTCTGCACCGGAGCCGAAATCTTACGCAGACTCCTTAGGAAGCTTGTTAAGATTCTTTGCTATTAAAAAAGGGTGCAAGATAGCACGTCTTTTTATAGAATTTTACGTCTTTTAAGTATATAGATTTGTATTCTTTTATTGTATGTTTTTCTTGTAAAAATATATTATTTTGTTTCTGTTTGCACGAGAACCGTTTTTATTATTGGTAGGTCGCCAATAAGAAATTTACAAAAACTCTTTTTGTGAATAAAATTACACCATGATGTTTTAGATGTTGTGTTATTTAACTTAACTTAATTTATTAACGGGTATACTACAAAACGACAATATAGTATTTCATGAAAATGCGGCAGCGGTTAAGGAAAACATCGTGAGGAAAGCCACATTCCCGAGAAATGTATTTGCGGAGGTATGTGACCTAACCTGTATTGGTTTTCCCTTCGTGGGTTGGAAGGTTGGACAGGCAGTCGCTTCTGTAAAAAACCGGACCTGTCAAATCTTCAGATTAGGTAAGTGAACCCTCTGAGAAATGGGATAATGCTAGGGAAATGATGATGATGGAGCTTAGTATAACAACTTACAGAAAATCATGTATTCTGCATGCTTTAACACATACACTGGTGCTAATTCCTGTAAATACCATCTTATTTTATTTTAAGTTATATCTGTCATTTTCTTATCCGCCGAAAAGGAAATGGACGGGTAATCGACAAGCATAAAATTTATGGAACACACGTCAATTTTAAGCACAAATCTAAACCAACCGTCTAAAAATTTTACATCCGTCAATAACCCGACACAGTTAAGTAGACAGCACGTCAAACGGATTGCATACAAGCGACGTACCTTTTGATTCGCCCGGGTTATTCATTCATTTACTCATTCTTCCTAAAATTAAGAGCTGTGAATCATCCGTCCCTTTCCTTTTCGACGGATATGAAAATGACGGATATAACTTAAAATAAAATTAGGCAGTGTCTGCAGGAATCGGGGCCACTGTGTAACTAAAAATTAGATATCAACCCCGCAATATTGTTTTTCGATAAACACATTGGAATTTATGTAAATAGACACACTATGGAAATAATAAATGTGCTCCACATATGGGACATGCACGTATGAGTTTCAAATTTATTGCCTCATATGTGGTGCATACACAGTGAACGTGTTAACAATAGGAATACTAATATAAGTACTTTAAATTAGAAATAAATGTTTGTATTTACTACTTAAACTATATAAAAGGACTCATTTTTTTTTTAAAAAGAACTAAGTACTTGTTAATTATAAAATGAAAACAGAGTGACTTACTTTGCACAAACGCACACACAAACATTTCTCACCCTAAACGCATATACCTGCTCCGTTCCGTCGTGGGTAAAAATATTTTGTGAATGAATACCAAAAGATTTGAGTTGATTGCTGACTTCAGGTCCACCACCACTAATTTAAAAGCCACGCTCTTGTCGGTGTAGCGTTCTCCATGCTACTTTTTAGGGAAAAATAGGGCAGTGGTTTCCCTCTTGCCTTCCGCCCCGCAGTGCTCTATCTGACGCGATTGGGATGGCGCCCAGAGTAGTCTATTTCTAAGCCGTACTACTCCTGTCTTCCACCTCTGAATAGTACTGACAGTTACTACTGCCCTCTGTCAGGTTCCAGATTACAGTCCCTGCGACTTGCCCCTTCCTTTCCAAAACCCCCGCCGTGACTTAAGGTCACTGACCCCTAAACAATCTTAAGGTTTACCAGTTGTTATACTTCAACAACGACAGTAATGTCAGTTACCCTTTGCCTAGAACACAATGCTCGCATTATGTTACGAAAGCTGTCGGGTATTTGGCTTGTAATTGCCTGTAGCGTGTGCAAACCTATTCATATAACATACACAGCCTAAACAAATCGCACTGCTGGATACAGGCTTTCCCTCAATCAACTGGAGGGGATGTGGAGCATACTCCATCACGCTGCTTCAATGCGGGTTGGTATAGGTGCTTTTTACGGCTAATGACCGGGACCAACGGCTTAACGCGCCCTACGAAGCACGGAATCATCTTTACTACTTACTTACTTTACTACTACTTTTTCGGACAATATTATCAAGGACAGTCTTACAAGGTGATTTCGTCAATGTCCCCATCGGGAATTGAACCTGGACCTCGAGATCGTGAGCCCAACGCTCTAACCTCTAGCTGTCAAAAAACCTAGCAGTTTTATTTGTATTTTTATCATGTACCTAGGTAGGTATTCATAAAGCGATATATCTATAATCTTTATTATGACGAAATCACAAGTACTAACAGATGAGCCTTGTAATATCCTTTATGAAACGTTCGCTTCCTTCGAACTTGTGATGCAATTTCGGTGTTTTTTACCAACTAATTTACTCAAGACCTTTACTAGTTTTCGAGAGCTTCAGCGGAGGGGTCTTGGTACATTGGTTGGCTAATTAAATTCAAGTCAGGACTCAGGATGCAATATCGCGGCGTGAATGCTAACTGTGACATAGAATATTGGCCTTTATTGTCGAACACGCACGTAGGGTTCTGAGTAATAATCGAAGCAGGCGATTGTCTGGCAGTACAGTTATTTTGACGGTCCCTCATTGAGCGATGGGATCGTTTTATGGGTTCAACTTGAATGAACTGTTGGAATATTACAAATATAGATAGAATACGCTTACTTCATATATCGTCCATACAGAAATAGACGAAACACACATCATCATCAGCCCATTAACGCCCCCACTGCTGGGGCACGGGCCTTCCCTATGGATGGATAGGGAGATCGGGCCTTAAACCATCATGTGGGCCTAGTGCGTGTTGATGGTTATTAACGACTGCTAATGCAGCCGGGACCAACGGCTTAACGTGCCTTCCGAAGCACGGAGGAGCTCGAAATGAAAACTTTTTTTGTGGTCACCCATCCTATGACCGGCCTTTGCGAAAGTTGCTTTACTACAACAATCGCAGACCGAGCGCGTTAACCGCTGCGCCACCGAGCTCTTCGAGACGAAACACAAAAAATAAAATAACAAATCTTTGGATATTACTTACAAAACAGAGTAAATACTGAACTTTGTATTACCTATTAAATAACATACTAATATTAAAAACAAAGTTAGTCAAAGTTATGTTACAAAGTACAAAAGTGACTCCTCCAAAATTTTGCGACAATTTTTCCAGTGCAGAACTTTGCAACTCTGATTTTGTTGATAAGTACATTTAAAATAAACGGTAAAATAATTAATCATTTTGGAGTTATTGCAGTCTACCTGTAACGTAATCTCTTATCTGTTTATTGAAAGATCTGATTCCTAATTTAGTCGAAGAATATTTGCAACACCAATCATCTCTTGGAATTTCAACGACATTTAGGTCAGTTGACCAAAACAGTTGCACTATATTATGCAGGATTTCAATGACAATGACTCAGACCATCGGAGGCAAATCTTGTCCACTTTCCATTACGAAACTTCTCGTACGTTACTCATCGAGCTGCGAAATTCCTTAATAATGTAATTGAATGTTAATTCAGTAATGGTGACGGCCTCCGTGGTCCAGTTGTTCAGCGTTAGGCTCGCGATCCGGAGGTCCCGAGTTCGAGTCCCGGTGGGGACATATCACAAAAATCACTTTGTGATCCCTAGTTTGATTAGGACATTACAGGCTGATCACCTGATTGTCCAAATAGTTAGATGATCCGTGCTTCGGAAGGCACGTTAAGCCGTTAGTTCCGGTTACTACTTACAGATGTAAGTAACTAGTCGTTACAGGAGCCATGTCAGGGGCCTTTGGTGGCTCAATAATAAACCTGACACCAGGGTTGATGAGGTTCATAATTCACCTCACAACCCACACGATAGGAGAAGTAAAAGCGGTGTAAGGACCGGTCACGCTATGATTGTTGTATGGCTAACTTAGGCTAGCAAAATTCTTACATTTATGTACCGGATGAAAGCCCTCAGCGCTTCATATTTGTCCGGCGAAGTAGTTAATACAATTTGCAAAAACATGAGACTTGTGGTCTGGCGGTCTAGATATACCTGGTACTTAGTTTGTCCATACATTGTTTTAAGTTTACGCGGTTATTATCATAATTAAAACACATATTCCTTATATCCCTGTTTTAAACGCGGTAAGAACCCGTTATTATGTGTTTTTGCTTAGTTTGTCGTTAGTTTAGAAATCTTAAAGATCTCTTTCTATCATTGCTTCGTTAAGTTTGCGTGACGCGTGTATCGGAGAAAACATTGTGGTTTCATTTTTTATGACTGACTGAGATTATTTGTGGTAATAGCAGCCTGTGGTGCTGCAGTGTTGGATTGTACGTACAGCCCTCAGTATCGGATGTGGTGAAAATGGCTTTCTAAAAGCAGGGAAAGTCTAAGGTGCAACGTTCGTACCTATTGAAGTTTATTTTATGTATACATAATCATACATACATATCCCTATTTCCCACCAGGATAAGCAGAGACTATATAATTCCATTTGCTTCGATCCTGATACACTTCTCTTGCTTCCTCTACATTCATCAATCGTTTCATACACGCACGTCGGTTCGGAGTAGATCGTACTGAACCTTTTGTAAGGACATCTTCAGTTTGGTCAATGTACGTCCTTCTAAGTCTTTCTCTGCCAGCCTTAGCACCAACATTATATTTTGTATATTGTGTATTATGTATATAGGATTGTTTTTCGAAGGAAAATAATATCGCCCACAACCACCTATCACGTTAGTTTGACAGAAAACTTGGTCAGGTGTGGGTACTCAGTTCATCTTGCGATGGACCTGTGACTATCCCAATTGTGTTATAGTCATGAGCTTATGTTATGTGTTATGATATGCTACACCTCTTTAGTGAAAATAAATCCGAAACTAAATTTGGTTCCTTGATTGACCCAACTGAGATCTGAACCCGGGTATGCCATTGGTATGAAATCATGTCTGTATGTATGAAGGCATGTCCCGGCTATGAAATTTAAGTGTTTGTAATAAAATCTTCTTGGAGGTGGATTACCAACCTCATCAACCCCGGTGTCAGGGTTGCTACTGAGCCGCCAAAGGCCCCTGACGTGACTCATGTAACGACTACGTACTTACGTCAGTAAGCAGTAAACGGGACCAACGGCTTAACGTGCCTTCCGAAGCACATCGAAGATCATCTTACTTTCGGACAATCAGGTGATCAGCCTGTAATGTCCTAACCAAACTAGGGATCACAAAGTGATTTTTATGATATGTCCCCACCGGGAATCGAACACGGGACCTCCGGATCGTGAGCCCAACGCTCTACCACTGGATAACGGAGGCCATTACTGTAACTATGTCCAGGTTCAGAGACTCAACATTTTGTCTGCCAAGTAGTGTCTTCCGAATTACCAAAAAATCCTTCATAAACTGCGTATCAAGTTGTGACTTGCGATTTTTGCATCGACCTCCATCTAACTAGACTCGTTATCCCTGTGGGTTGCACTAATTTAAAGCCTGTCTAATTAATTTGGCAATTTAAACTTGTTTGTACGCGTTTGTGTGTTGTTATTTCAATTTTTTGTCCGATAATCACCTTAATTGGACTAACTTTGGTTACAGATGTCGGCAATTATAAAGTTGGTGCACCGTGATTGATGCACAACGGTTAGCCAACGGTCGCTAGGGTTTACAATCGCTTAGATTTTAAATCTGTCTATCTATATCAGCCTAAATTCATATTCAATTTTGGACGTAGGCCTGTTCCATATTTTTCCACTTGCGACGATCTTGGGCTATCGACATCCAGCCATATCCTGCGTACCGTACGATGTCGTCCTTCCATCTCATTGGTGGAGATTTTAAATATAACGACGTATTTCTAGCACTCGGTTTCAATATGTTTCTTTCATGGGACTAAGGCTGCGTTTCCATTGACGCGGAGCTGTGCGGAGATGAACGGAGATTTGCGGGAATCGACCAATCACCGTGAGGGAGAGAGTGACAGAGCGTCTTCGTTTTTCGCTCTCTCGAACGCTGTGATTGGTCAAATCCGCACAGCTCTTCACCGCTCATCTCCGCGTCAGTGGAAATCCGGCCTGAAAGTCGTAAGACGGAATGTCCTTTTAAAATAAAAGTCCCGTTGTTTAAATTTGTGTCTGGAAATCTCGGCCACAAGAGGTTAATGACCTCCATGGTCTAGTGGTAAGAGCGTTGGCCCCGGGTTCTATTCCCGGTGGGGACATTTCCACCTGTTACAAAAATCTCTTTGGGATCCCAAGTTTGGTACGATATTTATAATGATTTATAGTTATAATGTATACCTACTCATCGAAATATTTGTTGACGTGTAATGTTTATTATGAATAAAGAATTGAATTGAATTGCATGCTGGCCTACCGATTATCCGAATTTTATATGATCCGTGCTTCGCATGACACGTTAATAAGTCGACCTTGGCTATTATTTATAAAAAAAAACATTCAATCCGTACTGGAGCAGCGTAGTGGAGTATGCTCCATATCCCCTCCAGTTGATTGAGGGGGTTCTGTCCCCATTAGTGGGACGTATATAAGTTGTTCATGTTCTTAAAATATTACATTCGTTAGCATGGCGACGGCAAGTTATGAAGTATCTATATTGGTCGTACTCCAAAGCGACCCATTGCCATAATATAAAAAAAAGTTCTAATAGTAGTAGTAGTATCTATTTCATATCATTTAGCCAACCCTGAATATATCGCTAACATTGATGTTAATCATTTACCCAAGCGTAATTGTTCGTGAAACTATTTCAAAGGAAAACTATGTTGTCATCAAATTGCTGACTAATTATTATTCATACTTTGTTACACTGAGCCGATTTATGTAGGTACTTCCTTCGATTTTGATTAAGATCGAAGATTATATCCAAAAGTAATTATTTACTTCGTTATAATTATGTACTTACTAAGTACCTACTGTCAGATATAAAAAAAACTTTGAGGGATTATTCAGACCATGATTCTAGGTTGATATCAAGTGGAATTTTCCGCCGACGGGAAATTCCACTTGATACTAACTCAGTATTCGTTATGATGTCACTAACACCCTGTATATATAATATGGAAGGAAATCTATAAGGGCTGTACCCAGATTTATGAGAAAGAGATAAAATTCTGACAGCATGAGGCTGAATATCATTATTATGTAGATTTCCTTCACATTGTAGATTTCCTGTTTTATACAGATAAGATCCATCATTCATTAGCTACCTTTTTCGACAAGTTTGGTATACTTAAACAACTGAATGCACATAAACAGCCTATATACGTCCCATTGGTGGGTACAGGCCTCCCCTCAATCAACCGGATAGGGTATGGAGCATACTTCACCACGCTGTTCCACTGCGGGTTGGTGGAGGTGTTTATACGGCTAATAGCCGGGACCAACGGCTTAACGTGCCCTCCGAAGCACGGAATCATCTTACTTTTTCGGACAATCAGGTGATTCAAGCCTGAAAAGTCCTTACCAAACAAGGGACAGTCTCACAAAGTGATTTCGACAATGTCTCCATCGGGAATCGAACCCGGATCTCTATCTAGATCGTGAGCCTAACGGTCTAACCACTAGACCACGGAGGCTGTTCTGAACGCATTCTTCATTTATTTGTTATTCACTCCCCAATGAAGTAGACACTAACTCCATCCATTTCTCTTTCTATTACTTCGCAAACGAAGCCGCAAGTAAAAGCTAGCAGTTGATAAACCGTATGAAACCATAAGTGTTGAGTACCGGTTTCATTTCATAACATTGTTAATTAAAATTTGAGGTTGACCGTTTAGTTATACGAGTGGTTAAGCAAGTTTCGACACCTGTGTTCATGGTACTTGCTTGTTAAGCACCATACATGCTATCTGCAAATCTGAATAATTAGTATCTTTGTAATTATCGTAAGCACCACATTGCTTAACGTTGTCTATGAAATTTTAAAACTATGTATCGACACAAAATACCACCGTCGTGGTAGCTCAGTTGGTACAACGCTTGCCTCTCACTTTGAGGTCGCACATTCGAATCCAGCACTGATGACTATAGCAATGATTGTCGAATTTGTTTTCGAATTCACGTTTGGATCATAAATGATTACCTATCACGTGCTCAGCGGTGAATGTAAACTTCAGGAGGAAACTCACATTCCCGGGAAATGCATTTTCTGAGGTATGTGATCTAAGCTGTATTGGGTTGGTTTTCCTTTCGCTGGTTGAAACATCAGACAGGCAGTCGCTTCGGAGTCAAGGAATCAAATTTTCAGGTTAGGTAAGCGGAACCTGTGAAAAACGAGATAATGCTAGGGAGAGGATGCAATGTATCGACACAAGATTGTAATAATCTGAGGTGGAAAGCTAAAATCTGTTTTTTTAATGTTTTGTAAATAAGGCTGTCAGATTCCTGTCAGACTCCTCATGCCCACTAAAATAAACATTGCACTGCAAACAAACTTAAATAAATAAAAAATGCTTACTATAATTAACAAAAGAGTACTTTCGTTTAGGCAATCCCAACTAATAATTCATTACGGGTTAATACACGTAATGAATTTAGAATAATGGTCTACATAATAGTGTTAGGCTGAATTGTTCGTCGACAGTTATAAGACATTTTTCTATAAATGGCAACACAAGAATGGGGTTGTCAAATCGGACGGATTGATACACGCTCTCTTGCGTTGGGGACCTTGTCGACATCGGACGTGTTTACCAAGTTAAGTGTTATTTTCTTGATACCAGAATAAATAAGTGTGATTACTGTTCTTCCGTATTTTTGTGCTACAATATAAACTCACCTCGATGAACTCGCCATCTTTATTTTTTTGGGGAACGTAGCCTGGAAAGTTCCTCATTAATAAAGGTCTGGTGCACTTATTATTTACTTGTTATATGCAGGGGTGCAAAAAATTAAATGGCAAAAAAATATATTCTTTAAAAAATTTCAAAAGCATACTAAACAGATTATGGTGTAAGTCCGTCTGGTCAAAAAGCGTCCCCTCCCCGCTATTTTACAATAATAATAATGCACATGAATGTGCTACTACCGCCTCCATTCTCGTTTCCAACTCGCCTCGTTTTCGCTCGACATTGACATTCGCATTTCTCCAACTTTGCATTCGCTAATACCTTGCGCCGCATAAAGCGAGTTTTTACTCAACAGTAACGCAGTAGAGCCATGCAGTAGTAACTTTAAATATTATTCACGTTCGCATTTGAGAATCATAATACATATGTGAAAGTAATTAAGGGTGGTATTCATAAATAAATCTCAGCTTAGACTGTCCTTAAGACCAAGCTCAAGTCCCTGTTTTTTATGTAAGGACTGCCACATTGACATGATCTTGAGGGCAGTCTCGAAACTGATATAATTTGTTAGTAAACATGTTACATTTTTGGTTCTAAACCTTTGGCTGAACCTTAAAAATTGGAAAATACCAGTAAACATATCGAATAAGTTTGATAACATCGATAACTAATTATCGACTGATTTTACTTAAAGAAAGATGATTCCGTTCTTCTCGGCGTTGATCCCAAGCTCCTAGCCATAAACACCTTCAGTAACCCACAAAAGAGTAGCCTGGAGTATGTACAGTCATGAGCAATATAATGTACCCACTTTAGGACTCTGTCGCACTAACATATTTGACATTTAGTGAATCTTACAGTTCAATTTGTCAAAAAAGTTAATGTGACATGGTACCAAAGTGTATACATATTAATGCTCGTGACCGTACCAAATCGGCGCTGTACGTAGCTGCGTTGCGGCGACGCACCATAATGAATGAATAAATTACCTACCTACTCTAATGTTACTAAACTGCTTGTATATCGCTCGTACACTGTATCAGCCTGGTATTTATTCAAATCTATTCCCGCGCCTTGTCGACTAATTATTGTATTCAACTCAATGAATATTCTATGAGTGAAAATGGTAAGCATTATGCAGTGTTTAAACTGCGTCGACAGAAACTGTTTCTTGATGAATTAGTTATGTTAAAAATGAAGTTGTAAATATATATCTGGCACAGTATGTAATAGAATAATAGTTTTATACTCAAGTGAGGATTGAAGTATTTAGAAAAAAGTATTCAGAGTAGATTATACTGAACCTTTTCTAAGAACATCTCCAATTTGGAAAATATACGTCCTTCTAGGTCTTTCTCTGCCAGCCATACATATATATATATATATATATATATATATTTAAAATGTATTATTTTTTTCTATAAATTGATGTTTCATCCCCCTAGGAAGTGAATATACACTAAACTTGTCTTCACTGAAAGACACACACACACATTCCCGAGAAATACATTTTGTGATGCACCTGCATTGCGCTGGTTTTCTCATCGCGGGTCGGAAGGTCAGGTAGGCAGCTTCTGTAAAGATCCTATGTGTTCTGTAAAGAACCTGTCAAAAATTCAGGTTAGGTAAGCGGACCCCGTGAAAAACGGGATATTTTTCACTGAAATTAGAAACTCAAGTTCACTACACACGAAAACTATTCTATATATCTATAGTTCATTGGGCTAATAGGCCACTACTAACCGGGCCATATGCGACAACACCTTTCGATTTTCCGGTTCATTACAAATTCTGTGAGAACTAATCTATGTGGCTCATTGGAAATGGAATATTCTATTTTTGATTTTCATTAGAAATGCAATATTCTATTCTATATTTGCCGAAATGTTGTCGATTTTGATAAATAAAATATTTTGATTTTAGGGAGAGATTTGAAATTAATATCTCAGTTTTGTTTATTATTATGATATTAGTAACAAAATAAATCTATTTGTATTTAATTTTCCTGTCAATATGAAACAGATAAGTACTTACTTAAGTATTTATATTGGACGGGTGCTACACTGAAATTATGTTATAATATATGAATGAATTAATTTTGATTTGCTGCCAGAAATGTGGCTAAATAGCCTTTCCATATTTGTCCCGGTTACAGAGTTTTTAGAGAACCCTTCACCACACGTGTATTCTTCTGTTATACTATGAAATTAGTGTACTTAATATCTGATTTATTTTCTTTTTGTTTCAGGTTAACTTCAAGCAGTATATAGTGTAAAACGAAACGAGTTTTTACAAAAGAAGTAAAATTTGCTATGTATAATAGTGAGAAATATATTTTATCGTGTATTTGATATTAACTGTGTGGTAGTGGCCAGTGTTTAGTGATTTTTCATTGAAGAAAAAAACAAGATGGCGTCAAAAATGATGACGTTGTATCGAACCATCAAGGGAACGAGCACTACAAAAAGGAAAAGGCGAGAAAGAAGGTAATTATAAACAAGAATTTCACTAAAAAAAAGAAAAAGACTACATCAAAGCAATTCGTCTAAAAAATATAATGCTATTTGGCATTTGTGTGCATTGCGCACTTACTTTTATATGCGCAAATATCAAATTGCGGAGTACGCACAGGACCGCGTAAAAGAGAAAGAAGAAAAAGGGAAGAAGGGTAGGCCTTTGCCTAGCAGTGGGCTCTTGTTGGCAAGATTAGATTACATTACACTTATCAGTTATTTAAGTTTGCTAACATTTTTCGGAAGGTGCCATACGTACCTATTTATACCTATATCTCGGGAGACGTTCTACTAAAGGGCTGGAATCACCAAATTCCTTTAAGATACTATTTAGAAATCCAATACCGGTCTTTAGGCATTTGGGATTGTGAAACGTCGAAACCTATGAGAACTTAGGTGACCTAGGTCGTACCGTTTGCCAGTCTAGACTCGTGAGTCATGAACCAGATATGTTTAAGGAAATGAGATAGAATTAGTTATGTAGATCAGTTTGATTTCGAAATAACTTTCCTATCGTTTTATTTTGATTTAATAAATCGCTTACAATGCCGTATCAATTGGTACACAAACTCACGCCTAAGAATCAGAATCAGAATCATTTATTCAACGTAATTATCATGGATAAACATGTTGAAGGTCAATGTAACATTTTTGAATTTGCGTCATTTCGCAAGGTGTTATGGCTGAAGAGAAGAAAGCAGAGCAGCAGCAGAGACCATCATCACCACCCTAGCATTATCTCGTTTTTCACAGAGTCCGCTTACCTACCCTGAAGATTTGACAGGTCCGGTTTTAAGCAAAGACATTTTTTTTTTTGTTTTGGTTTTCCCCGAAGGGTAAGGCAAAGGGAATTATGCCCATACAGCCATGTCTTACGTATTTTTTTTCTTGATGATTAATGAAATGATGAAAGGTGATGATGATGAAACCTAAGCCCCCACCTTCGGAGTAGACTCCTACTCCGAACCCTAAACGAATAAACTCAAAAGTCCGCATAAACTTTCGAGTTATGAAGCGGCTTCCCGGCACGAAGCGAAAATAGGCAGATACACTTTGTTTATTGAATACTCCGATATAATAACACTCGCGAATGTCTTCCGACTAACTTAATGCGATCATTAACCACAAAACACCACTTCGTATTAATTATTTAGATTATTCAATAAAGAAAGCAACTGTCCCGTTCCCGTTTCCCGCCAAAAAGCCTTAAGCAAAGACAATACAAATATTTAAATATACTTTATTGCACCAAATAAAGGAACAGATACATGGCAATTGGTGACTTTATCACTTTAAAAAAGTTCAGTTTAAAAAAAAAAACAAAATTTACCATAAACAGTGTCATAAACAATGTCAATAAATAATAAACAGTGTCATCAGTTCCATTGAATAAGATATTAAATAAAACAAGGCGGGATCGTGGTCAAATGCATTCTAATCATTTAATAAAAAAAAAATGAATACTGTTTTAATGTGAAACAGCCCATGTAATTATGACAATCAAAAAGCTATAATATAAAGTGCTCTATAAGCGCACTCTATAGTGATCGAGTGTAACCACGAAGTGAATGGCATGCATTGGCAACCACACGCGATAACCGTTACTACTACCGAAACTTTGCTAGTTCACAGCGCTTTCGGTAGATGGCGGTAATAGTAATAATTATTAATCGTTCTTTTTTCAAAATAGTGTTTAGCAACCGTTTTTTTAAATTCAAACAGAAATAACAAAACAAGAAATAATTATTAATCGTTCTTTTTTCAAACAGAAACGTATTATGACAAAGGATTACAATCGAATTCCATTTTCTTATTTGACATTATTCATAACACTGTCTAAGTGATAAATTAATTATACCTTTTTAGGGATATAGACGAGCCAGCCTAAAATAGTCCCACTAGTGGGCGAAGCAACGCGTTCTTTATTTGTCTAAGTAATAATACAGACAATTATTTTATAATGTACTGTTTTACGGCTTTTAATCGGAACCAACGGTTTAACGTGCCTTCTAAAGTACAGAATCGTATTACATAAACAGCCTATATACATCCCACTGCTGGGCACAGGCTACCCCTCAACCAACCGGAGGGGGTATGGAGCATACTCCACCACGCTGCTCCAATGCGGGTTGGTGGAATGGTATTAAGTTTTCGATAAAATCGGTGATTGAGCCTGCAATGTCCTTACCAAACAAAGGAATCTCACAAAGTGATTTCGACAATGTCCCCATAGGGAATCGAATGTAGACCTCCAGATCATGAGCCCAACGCTCTTTCCACTTCATGGAGCTTTCTGTTACATGTGATGGGTGGTGAGCCGTATCGCCATCTATAGAATTGCCGAGATAACTGTATTAGCGAATAATAATAATTGGGATACTAATCAGATGAACCAACAGAATATCTTAATAAGAAAAAACAAATTGGTATAATTATAGTTAATTACGTTTGACTGTGAAGCTAATTAGATTTGCTTGTAAAAACGTTAATCTTTTACTATCTGGCAATTGGATTATTAGTGATCGATCATACAGTGATCATTATTACAGTTAGATCTGAGACAACGGAAAGTTATAGTAATTATGGTAAAGTTCTTTCGAATTTTGAACTCTTATAAATAGTCATATATTTTATTCATATTCATATTCATTTATTCGTAATAGTTCGTATTACATGTCATTATGTCGTATATAATCTAGGTTACATTCTACTAGTAGAATAATTCATTTAGTATCAAAATAATAATAATCATAAAATGAATACAATAGCGTAATAAAGGAGTCATTCTTAAATATTAAAATAAAATTATGAGTTAAATGAATTAAATTCGTTATTACTATAGAACGTATGCTCAAGAAGCCAGCGTTTGAGTCGAGACTTAAAACAGGGCAATGACGGTGCGTCAGTGATATGTGTCGGTAGTTTGTTGTATATCTCCGGACCCATGACGTGGGTCAGCCGGTCAGACTTGGCAAGTCTGTGTTGAACACCTCTCAGCCTATTACAGTTCCGCAGGTTACGTCCATGAACATCCTTCGATGTTGTGTACTCGTCTAGGTATTTGTATAATGATGTCTTTTGTATAAATATTAACTTTTCTTCTATTTGACGTATTACAGCGGCGAAGAAAAACATCGTGAGGAAACCCACATTCAGAATGCGTTTCGAAGGTTTGCGACTTGCATTGGGCTGGTTTTCCCTTCGCGGGTCGGAAGGTCAGTCAAGCAGTCATTTCTGCAAAAAACCAGACTGGTCAAATCTTCAGGTTAGGTAAGCAGACTCCTTGAGAAACCGGATAACGGTAGGATGATGATGTAAGAACACACATAGGTTATTATTATTACCAATTACAAATAACAATCGGTCAGGAGCGGGTTATTTATGGACTAAGATTTTTTGATAATTTTATTAGTTGTAATTACAAATATAATAATTATTATTTCCAATTACTCATATCCCTGATAATAACTATGATAAAAATTAATTATGATAAAAACCGCGTAAACCTCAAACAATGTACAATTACAAATTTTGAATAAAAATGATTTGTTTCAGTCAAGAAACCCGTACTATTTTTTTGTTTACCTAAACAAAAATAATATCAATTGGACCTTACAGTAACGTAAAAGATATAAAAAATAAAATTTTAAATAAAATGAAAACTAATATAATAGCATCAATGATTCTAATTAAGGCTATTATGAGTAGTTCTTGTCTCTACAATAGATTAGCAACACATGTTGGATAACTGAGATTAGTGATATTTTTGAATCTGAAAAGTAGACTTGCCCATACAAAAACACCGACCAAAGGAAAGGTACTTACAGGATTGTTGAATTTGGTTTCTTCTGACCCCGGGGTGCTCTGGAGACTGCTAGTGCACTTTCAGATTAATTTTAAACAGCACAACTTGAATTAATACACTTTTATGTTATTTTAGAAATTTCTTGTATAGAAACGCGCGACGGCGGTAGTCGAGTCCACTTTATTTTTCTTTTTTCCTGGCTTGGGGTGGCGGGAGTTTTTGGCGCGAACCAAAGGAGTTTTTGGAAGGGATTCATGGTCGGTGTCCTAACATTTACCCCCCACCGAAATCAACAGTGATTTCAAAATAGGTAATAACATCACAAGAGTAGAATTATTAAATATACTACTTATAATGTACTTTATTGTTGACAAAGAAAACTAAGTTATATTTTTTTATAATAAGATAAGCTAATGGACTGTATAATAAATAATTAAGTGTATGAATGATATTATTATGATAGAAATAAATAACAAAGTTATTGGTCCTGCTCTTTTGGGAGAGGACTCAATTTGGAAACAGGCCGTTGTAACCGTGAATTTTGTGTACGTAATGTAACAACGCGAACTCTACCATCACGTCCAGGGTGAATCTGTTCTACACGACCCAAACTCCATTGTTGACACGGTACGTTATCGTTATGAATTAAGACCAAATCGTTTACGTTTAAGTTAGGTGTATCAACAAACCACTTCTGCCTTTGTTGCAATGTGTGCAAGTATTCCGACTTCCACCGGCGCCAGAAGTGCAGAGCGGCCTGCGTAATGCATTGCCATCGTGTTAAACGATTCAACGGTATATCTGAAAGATCGTAATTGGGAGCCGATACCAATTGACGACCGACTAAAAAGTGTCCTGGCGTAAGGACGTCGAATTCACTCGGGTCATTAGACAAACTACACAAAGGGCGCGAATTTAAAATCGCTTCTATGTTAGCAAAAAGAGTACCCAACTCTTCGAAAGATAAGGCACGAGTACCTACTACGCGCTTCAAGTGGTACTTTGCCGATTTTATTCCGGCTTCAAAAATGCCCCCAAAATGACTACCTGTCGGGGGGTTATATTTCCATGTCACTTTTCTGACTGTAAAACCGTCAATAAGCTGCCGTTGACTTGCATTATAAAATTGAACGACTTCGTTTAAGTGTTTACCGGCCGCGACAAAGTTTTTACCGTTATCCGAATACATGGTGTGTGGAAGACCACGCCTAGCCGTAAACCGATCGAATGAAGCTAGGAAGCATTCAGTAGTCAACGCCGAAAGGACCTCAAGGTGAACCGCACGAGTCGAATAACAAACAAATAGACATAAGTAAGACTTTGAGATTCTGGCATTGCGTCTATTTGTTTCTTTTGTATAAAATGGACCTCCAATATCGACACCGACCGTGTGAAACGGGTAAACGTCCTGTAAGCGGCACTTAGGCAAAGAGCCCATTTTAGGTTGATTTACAGTGGGCCTATTTCTGAAACATGTAACGCATTTGGAAAGGCGAGACCGTATAACACAGCGAGCGGCTATAATCCAATATTTTTGAACTAATATGTTTTGTAAAGTCCTAGGTCCGACATGTAAATAAACTTTATGATAATAATCAATTAAAATGTTCGTAAAATGACATTTTTTCGGTAAAATTAAAGGGTGACGTTGAGTAAATGGTAAGTTTGCGTGTGAAAGCCTACCCCCCACCATGAGAAGACCACGGCTATCAATGAACGGGTCGAGTTTACGTAGGCTTTGAGAGCATCGATTACCTCGTTTTAATGACTCAATGTCATCACCAAAATGTTCGGATTGAACTATTTGAATAAGTTATATAAGTTGAATAAGAATCTGAAACACCAGGCGACTATGCGCTGCAGTTTGTTAAAATTCGAATATTTATTTATTATATTATCAAAGTTATTTTTTAGAGAGACACCTTCAGTGAGTAATGACGTACTTTCCTTTACAGGTTTTAGTTCCAGGGGTTCTCCTTTGAACTCAGTTAGAGACCTCACTGGCCACATATGTTGTGGATCGTACAACCACTGTGGGCCGCGGAACCACTGATCAGCGATGTGCAGCAACTGGGCCGGCGTGGCGCCGCGCGAACATACATCGGCAGGATTGTCAGTGCCGTTGACGTGATACCATTGAACACCGGCTGAACATTCAGTAATCTTAGCCACACGATTCGCAACAAAAGTTTTTAATTTGAATGCAGGTGTATTGATCCACGTCAACGCCACTGAGCTGTCGGTGAAAGCCAGTACTTCGCTGATCAGTACTTCCTTGGCTAATATCGATACGACATATTGTAGGGTTTTCGATAACAAATGAGCGGCCATTAATTCAAGACGCGGAATCGATACTGTTTTTAAGGGCGCAACCTTAGATTTTGATAACAGTAGGCTAACCTTGACATTGCCATGCCCGTCCTGACTGCGAATATACACGACGGCAGCGAAACCATTCGTCGACGCGTCACAAAAACCCACAATTTGAGCTGTAATGTGATTTTTCACAAAAACATGTCGGTCATGTTTTAGTTTCGATAATAAAGGTATTTGAAATGAAAACAAACGCCATTCATTGAGAAGCGCATTAGGCAGCGCGTCATCCCAACCTAAATTGGCGCACCATAACTTTTGCATAAAAGTTTTAGCGAGAAAAGTACAAGGCGCAACGAACCCCAAAGGGTCAAATAACTTAGCTATTTCCGACAACACGGAGCGCTTCGTCACGTTACTTTCCATCTGTGTGGTACGGAAGGAGAAAGCGTCTTCTTCAGGTAGCCAGTGCAGGCCGAGAATCTTGATAGCCATAGTTTTGCCGTCATCGAACTGAACAGGTGGTTCGAGTTGATCACTAGGCAATTTATTTAAAACTTGAGCACTATTACTCGACCACTTGCGCAATTCGAAACCGCCAAGCTTTAGCAATTCTACCAACTGATGTTGAAGTGTCAGCGCGTCGTCTACACTATCCACTGACCAAAGCAAGTCATCAACGTAAAAACCTTCACGCAGAGCACGGGCGGCATCAGGGAAACGATCGCCTTCATCCGCGGCTAACTGCTGTAACGTGCGAATGGCTAAAAACGGGCTGCTGACTACCCCGTAAGTGACTGTGCACAACTCGTACATCTTTATAGGCTCGTTGGGCGAATCTCGCCACAATATGTGTTGAAATTGACGTTGTGATTTGTCAATTAATATATTACGATACATTTTTGATATGTCACCGCATAAACAAACGTTACGTAAACGGAAACGTATTAATAATTCCACAAGATCAGCTTGCAGTTTGGGCCCCGTATATAAAACGGAATTTAAAGATTGATTATTTGTAGTTTGACACGAAGCATCGAAAACTACGCGAAGTTTTGTCGTACTACTATCAGGCTTATGAACGCAGTGGTGGGGAATGACATACGCCGATTCCACTTCCGATACGTCACCGACACAGACCATATGACCGAGCGACGCGTAGTCGTCCATGAACGTTTTATATTCGCCCCTTAGATCGGGTAAACGAGATAATTTGCGTTCCAAATTTTGATATCGTTTTAATGCAATTTGTTTAGAATCGCCCAGTTTCGCGTCAGGTTTGAATGGGTAGCTCACAATGTATCGACCGGTATTATCACGCTTATGGTCACTGACAAACATCTGTTCAGCGATGACGTCATCTGGATTTTTAGGTACGTCACAGGATAAACTTTCGGTTTCCCAGAAAGATTTAATTAAATCGTCCACCTTAACTGTGCTACTAGTGAACATACAAGTCGACACACCGTCAGCACCGGTATTCACTGACAGCTGGCCTGTAATGACATACCCGAAAATGCTACTTAACGCGAGCGGTATCCCTTGACGTGACGGATGATACTTGCCACCATCATAAATGAATGGAAACACGTCACTGGCAAGCAACATGTCAATGCGACTCGAGCGATAGAAAGTAGGGTCAGCCAACACCAAATGTTTATATTCGTTGATTAAATCCTGTGACAAAGTGACAGATGGCATATCGCCAGATATTTTCGGAATGATCACAGCTTTTATATTAAAAACAGGGTCATTAGACATGGTCGGCTTTAAAGTGCAGGACACCATACCGTGATCGCGAACTACTGTTCCGCCTAGGCCCGACAATTGAGTGTTACACTTCTGACGTGGAAGCCCTAATCGCTGTGCACAATCATTTGTGATAAAACTGGTTTGAGAACCACTGTCGATCACTACGCGCACGGGTTGATATTTGCCTGAAACATCCGTAACGTGTACAACCGCAGTACCCAGCATAACTGTCGACCCAGACGAGCATGACGATGCCAAGGAGACCCGATTCTGTTGATCGTTATTAAAGTCGTTATCACAACTGTCATCAGAGCCCGTGCTTATCAAAGTTACATTGGAATCTAAATGCAACGTGTGATGATGTTTGTTTTTGCACACCGTACATGTTATCTTCGATGGGCACTCATTAGATGTGTGACCTTGACGCAAACAATTTTCGCATAAACGCAAATCTTTTATTTTTTCAATTCGCTGCTTAGGAGACAGCGCAATGTATTCGTAACATTTATAAATCGAATGAAATGGCTTATTGCAATACAAACATGCCTTCTTAGAATTATCAGGGCCCGCATTGCTCGCCAAACAGGTTTTTGAATTGACATTTTTTGTAATAGGTTTACTATTATTATTAGTTTTGTTTTGAACCGCATTTAGAATGGGTTTATTTGAAACGGGCTTTGAAACAGGAGGATTAGACATTTCCAACATACGCGCCTGATTCGATACAAATTCGCTTAATGTTTTAAAAATAGGTATTTCCTTTATACCGATTTTTTGTTCAAATTCTCGTCTAGAAACCGGGTCCAGGTTACGTAAACCGATATAACAAAGAATAAATCCCGCTAAATCATCGATTTTTAATAATTCTAACGCTTGAACGCATTCTTGAAATGTCTCTAAAAAGGAATTCAATCCGCTAACAGATTCGTTCGGCAAAGGTTTGAACGCGAACAATTTATCCAAATAGCGGGTAGCTATAGCACGCTTATTTTCATACCTGTCCGACAGAGATGACCAGACAATATTATAATTGTCACTCGATACAGGCAAACTTTTCACTATTTGAAGTGCTGGCCCGGTTACTACGGAAAGTAAATAATGGAACTTCTCGACATTACCTATCGAATTATTTGTATGAATCAAACTCATAAATGTATCGCGAAATGTAATCCAATTCTCTAACCTTCCGTCAAAATGAACAAGTTCAATTTTAGGTAAGCGAGGCTGAGAGCCGCCGCTTCGCTCATATTTGAATTCACCGCCACTTTTTGACGTATTCGAAACAGTTTCGTATTGATGAAAAATACGTTTAACTTCGTAATACAAGTCATCGAAAGCCTTTATTTCCTGGTCGTTAATTATATACGCCGGGTTACGCTTTAGTTCCAGCGCAGAAATATCATCAACAATTCGTTCGAATGATTCGCGAGAAGATTCGAGTTCACTGACCCGCACCAACAATTTGTTAACTAACGTGGAATCACTTTCGACAATTTTAGATAAATCGTACATCTGTTGAACACGCCTAAAATAACGTTCTTTTCTATTTATTAACGTATTTATTTTGATATCAAGATCGGTCAAAAATGGAGTTGTAGGTGTTTCTTTCGCCATTTTGAACTGAAGAAAAATGTACTAGAAACTTCGAGAACAACGCGTCCCTACAACTGCCTGTTTATGTAAAACCGAACAAAAAGTAATTTACACTGTAGAAATAGATTCTAAGTATTTGACTACGTATAAAAAATATATTAAATATGATATTACACTGTGACAAATAGAACTATTGAACAAATACTTGCACAATGAAATGTGATGTTGTAAATTTAATATTTTGAATAAAATAACATAAATTATATATGAAATAGTCTGTTAATACCTATTTTGATATACTGAATCCGTATCGAAGGACCATAAATGTTGGATAACTGAGATTAGTGATATTTTTGAATCTGAAAAGTAGACTTGCCCATACAAAAACACCGACCAAAGGAAAGGTACTTACAGGATTGTTGAATTTGGTTTCTTCTGACCCCGGGGTGCTCTGGAGACTGCTAGTGCACTTTCAGATTAATTTTAAACAGCACAACTTGAATTAATACACTTTTATGTTATTTTAGAAATTTCTTGTATAGAAACGCGCGACGGCGGTAGTCGAGTCCACTTTATTTTTCTTTTTTCCTGGCTTGGGGTGGCGGGAGTTTTTGGCGCGAACCAAAGGAGTTTTTGGAAGGGATTCATGGTCGGTGTTTTGTATGGGCAAGTCTACTTTTCAGATTCAAAAATATCACTAATCTCAGTTATCCAACAACACACAAGGAAGTTGTACTAACGGATGTAAACAGAAAGAAATATAACAAGTTGACTCCTATCAGATCATATTATATTAAAAGTTCAAGGTAGGCCTGTCACTAATTACCTGAGGTATAATTAATCATTTGTTATTTATAATAAGTATCTAAACTATAGCGTTATAAATGTGAAAGTAACTGTTTGTCTGTCTGTTACCTTTTCACGCTTAAAATACTGGACCGATTTAGATGTTTGGTATGGAGGTCGTTGGCAGGGCCGGGAAGACCTAGAAGGAGGTACATTGACCAAATTGAAGATGTCCTTAGAAAAGGTTTATTACCATCTACTCTGAACTGGCGTGCGTGTATGAAGCGATTGTTGAATGTGGAGGAAGCAAGAAAAGTGTGTCAGGAATAGTCAGGATTGAAGAAAACGGAATTCTATAGTCTCTGCTTACCCCGGTGGCAAATATATATGGTGAGAAATAGGCGTGAGTGTATGTATGTATATGTCGGAGTTAGTTATGAATTAAGAAGAGAAATTGATCAAATCGGAAAATAAAATGAAGTTACATCACTTCCGTCATAAAGTTGCAACGCTTCGACGTAAGGTGGCGTACGAGCAGAGCGGAGTGAAGTCGGGTGTCACTACAGAGTCGTCGTGTCGAGCGGACGTGTACTGCCGTTCTAGTCGGGCAGTCTACCGCGAACCATCGTCGTGAACGGACGTGTCGAATAATTACGATCGGAACGTGGAGTGCTATAGTCGCTCACCTATAACTTGTAGGGACGTCAAGAAAGTGTGATCGGAAAAGAGCACCTAGCAAGTAGGTACGTTCACATGTCCCGATGATTCGGTCCGAATGTTGGATCCATGGGTGGTGGAGGGCCCCTTCGCGCTAACGTCCTTAGGCGCGCTAGATAACGAGAGACTGTGTAACCGTTACGAATACCGTGACGTTGCCGTGAGTGTGTACCTTATGCTGTGACTTTATTTAATCGTGATACAAAAACTATGTGGAAGTAAATAAAATGATTGTGATACTGATGACGGCCATCATTGTCTTCTAACGCCCACCCTCCATTCTGATGATGATGTTACGACCCACCCCGACACCCACTGATACGACATCAGAAGTGGGATTAGTGAACTTGGATGAAGACAACGTGATGCGACGTTCACAACAAGAAAATGCAAGTTTTGATTATCACAATCACAAGAAGATTATGATCATTATCACATTCGTGTGACCACGTGATGAAGATGTAGTCTACAGCCATGCCTGAATTTGGAGATGGACCTGAATTTGAAGTGACCTGGACCTTGTTAATGATCGACATCACTACATGCCGTAAGATATGATGGCGTGAACATCACAATATTTCCATGCTGTGTGCTGTCGAGTTTGAAAATGATGGAACCTGAAATTGAAAACTGTTATTACGGTGAGTCGTTTTCATACTGGAACCTTATTGTTGTTGACTTTATTGCTATGTGAATTTCCGTTTCTAATAATGAGGAAATTGTTTATTTTAAAAAACAAAATTGACGAGACACATTGTGTCAATCCGTGTCAATCACACCGCGTTTTCCAATCTGTTTTCATCACCGTCAAATCTTTGTATTTTGGTCTAAAAATATTTCGAATTGGTGTAGATACGCTTAATCTGCGTGGTTAAAGATGTATTTTTGCACTCCGAGGAAAAAGAAATTAATCATGACATGATAATTAAGTCTTGTTAAATAACGTGTTTTGAAATCTACTGTCATTCATCAAATGTTTCAATATTCAATATTCTTTATTTGTAATCTTTTTTAAACCGATTGAAAGTCGTGTGAATACAATAATACAGTGGATTATTTTGTTTCATGTCATAACTTGACACGTGGTTCGGCAACTGGTGTATTGCAAGCGGCTATGCAAGTGGCGCGGGCTGAGCTGTAGTCGTGTATAGTGACGACATCGCGGCAACGCGTTGTATATCAGCCGGACTTGCTGCGCTAGTGCTGTTGAAGATCTAAACCATGTTACAAGACCAGTGGTTGATCTTTTATTGGAAATTCTTATAGGTCCTGGTGAGTCGTATCTGTTTTATTTACCTGATTTGAAAGATGGGAAGTTTTAATAGGATACAAACGAATATAGTGCAGAAAGTAATGAAGTGAAGTAAACATTGCGAAGTAAAATTATTTGGATTATTATTAAATGAAATAGGCTTAGAAAATGCCCGAAACAGTAAATCATTAGTGAGAAAATTAGAGCAAAATATTCTAAATGATGATCATACCGAATCGGTAATTGTGTAAGTGCCGTAATATTTCCTCGAGGTGTTGGTCGCTACATTGTGACTTTATGACTTGTGTGTGTGTGTGAGAGAGCCAGGGTGCTCTGTGGTTTTGTGATCGTGGATCATGGTGGCCATCCCGGGAGGGGATGTTGTGACTTATGACTGTTTTGTAGCGAAACCACAGTTTGGGGAGGAATATTACAGTCTGTTGTGCTTTGCAGTAGATGTGTAATGTTGGTTGATTTAACTGAGTAATGAAAGCTATGATTGACCTGTTTCGGAGCAACTCTGATAGGAAGCTGCGCACTTGTAGTGTTCGGGGCTGCAGCCACTTTTGTGCTGCTCGTCTTAGAAACTACAGGTATGCGGTCGAAGCCCGGATTTCATGTTGACTTTGTATTTGGTCATGACATTGTACCTGAATCTAAGTCATGTTGAACTCCGGTAGAATTAGGCAAACTACACGAATTAGAAATTAGTGATGTAGAAGAAATTGTGTAACCCATTGACCTGTTTCGGAGCAACTCTGATAGGTAGCTGCGCACTTGTAGTGTTCGGGGCTGCAGCCACTTTTGTGCTGCTCGTCTTAGAAACTACAGGTATGCGGTCGAGGCCTGGATGTCATGTTGACTTTGTATTTGGTCATGACATTGTACCTGAATCTAAGTCAAGTTGACCTCCGGTAGAATTAGTCGAACTACACAAATTAGAAATTAGTGATATAGAAGAAATTGTGTAACGCATTGACCACTATTCTACCAACTAAAATGTAAAGTTTGTGTGCTAGCTGTGTTGAGATATCGTCACTTGGTGTAAGTGGCATGAGTTGCTGTCGCTCGATTTAGGTGGCAGTGACGACTGTGTTGAGATATCGTCACTTGGTGTAAGTGGCATGAGTTGCTGTCGCTCGATTTAGGTGGCAGCAATAACTGTGTTGAGATATCGTCACTTGGTGTAAGTGGCATGAGTTGCTACAGCTCGATTTAGGTGGTAGTGACGCCTGGTTGTAAGATATCGTTACTCAGCTGATTTTAGTGTAAAGAGTAATTGGATTTTCAAGTTTGGTTGTTTATAGTGTGTGAATACTGGTCAATGGTCCGGTAGTGTTAGTTGATGATTTATCATGATGTAATGTGAGCTCATGTAGAGTCACAAGTAGAGCTCATGTAGAGTCGCAAGTAGAGCTCGTGTAGAGACACAAGTAGAGCTCGTGTAAGAGTCACAAGTAGAACTCGTATAGAGTCACAAGTAGAACTCGTGTAGAGTCACAAGTAGAGCTCGTGTAGAGTCACAAGTAGAGCTCGTGTAGAGTCACAAGTAGAGCTCATGTAGAGTCACAAGTAGAGCTCATGTAGAGTCACAAGTAGAGCTCATGTAGAGTCACAAGTAGAGCTCATGTAGAGTCGCAAGTAGAGCTCATGTAGAGTCTTTAGTAGAGCTCATGTAGAGTCTCAAGTAGAGCTTACGTAGAGTCACAAAAAGAACTCGGGCAGAGTCCTATATAGTCTCATGTTAGGTCAGGAATGACCGAGCGAACTTGGATACTGTGCTGTGGTATATTGTTTCAGATTAACACACGAGGACGTGTGTCACGCAGGATGGCCGTGTCGGAGTTAGTTATGAATTAAGAAGAGAAATTGATCAAATCGGAAAATAAAATGAAGTTACATCACTTCCGTCATAAAGTTGCAACGCTTCGACGTAAGGTGGCGTACGAGCAGAGCGGAGTGAAGTCGGGAGTCACTACAGAGTCGTCGTGTCGAGCGGACGTGTACTGCCGTTCTAGTCGGGCAGTCTACCGCGAACCATCGTCGTGAACGGACGTGTCGAATAATTACGATCGGAACGTGGAGTGCTATAGTCGCTCACCTATAACTTGTAGGGACGTCAAGAAAGTGTGATCGGAAAAGAGCACCTAGCAAGTAGGTACGTTCACATGTCCCGATGATTCGGTCCGAATGTTGGATCCATGGGTGGTGGAGGGCCCCTTCGCGCTAACGTCCTTAGGCGCGCTAGATAACGAGAGACTGTGTAACCGTTACGAATACCGTGACGTTGCCGTGAGTGTGTACCTTATGCTGTGACTTTATTTAATCGTGATACAAAAACTATGTGGAAGTAAATAAAATGATTGTGATACTGATGACGGCCATCATTGTCTTCTAACGCCCACCCTCCATTCTGATGATGATGTTACGACCCACCCCGACACCCACTGATACGACATCAGAAGTGGGATTAGTGAACTTGGATGAAGACAACGTGATGCGACGTTCACAACAAGAAAATGCAAGTTTTGATTATCACAATCACAAGAAGATTATGATCATTATCACATTCGTGTGACCACGTGATGAAGATGTAGTCTACAGCCATGCCTGAATTTGGAGATGGACCTGAATTTGAAGTGACCTGGACCTTGTTAATGATCGACATCACTACATGCCGTAAGATATGATGGCGTGAACATCACAATATTTCCATGCTGTGTGCTGTCGAGTTTGAAAATGATGGAACCTGAAATTGAAAACTGTTATTACGGTGAGTCGTTTTCATACTGGAACCTTATTGTTGTTGACTTTATTGCTATGTGAATTTCCGTTTCTAATAATGAGGAAATTGTTTATTTTAAAAAACAAAATTGACGAGACACATTGTGTCAATCCGTGTCAATCACACCGCGTTTTCCAATCTGTTTTCATCACCGTCAAATCTTTGTATTTTGGTCTAAAAATATTTCGAATTGGTGTAGATACGCTTAATCTGCGTGGTTAAAGATGTATTTTTGCACTCCGAGGAAAAAGAAATTAATCATGACATGATAATTAAGTCTTGTTAAATAACGTGTTTTGAAATCTACTGTCATTCATCAAATGTTTCAATATTCAATATTCTTTATTTGTAATCTTTTTTAAACCGATTGAAAGTCGTGTGAATACAATAATACAGTGGATTATTTTGTTTCATGTCATAACTTGACACGTGGTTCGGCAACTGGTGTATTGCAAGCGGCTATGCAAGTGGCGCGGGCTGAGCTGTAGTCGTGTATAGTGACGACATCGCGGCAACGCGTTGTATATCAGCCGGACTTGCTGCGCTAGTGCTGTTGAAGATCTAAACCATGTTACAAGACCAGTGGTTGATCTTTTATTGGAAATTCTTATAGGTCCTGGTGAGTCGTATCTGTTTTATTTACCTGATTTGAAAGATGGGAAGTTTTAATAGGATACAAACGAATATAGTGCAGAAAGTAATGAAGTGAAGTAAACATTGCGAAGTAAAATTATTTGGATTATTATTAAATGAAATAGGCTTAGAAAATGCCCGAAACAGTAAATCATTAGTGAGAAAATTAGAGCAAAATATTCTAAATGATGATCATACCGAATCGGTAATTGTGTAAGTGCCGTAATATTTCCTCGAGGTGTTGGTCGCTACATTGTGACTTTATGACTTGTGTGTGTGTGTGAGAGAGCCAGGGTGCTCTGTGGTTTTGTGATCGTGGATCATGGTGGCCATCCCGGGAGGGGATGTTGTGACTTATGACTGTTTTGTAGCGAAACCACAGTTTGGGGAGGAATATTACAGTCTGTTGTGCTTTGCAGTAGATGTGTAATGTTGGTTGATTTAACTGAGTAATGAAAGCTATGATTGACCTGTTTCGGAGCAACTCTGATAGGAAGCTGCGCACTTGTAGTGTTCGGGGCTGCAGCCACTTTTGTGCTGCTCGTCTTAGAAACTACAGGTATGCGGTCGAAGCCCGGATTTCATGTTGACTTTGTATTTGGTCATGACATTGTACCTGAATCTAAGTCATGTTGAACTCCGGTAGAATTAGGCAAACTACACGAATTAGAAATTAGTGATGTAGAAGAAATTGTGTAACCCATTGACCTGTTTCGGAGCAACTCTGATAGGTAGCTGCGCACTTGTAGTGTTCGGGGCTGCAGCCACTTTTGTGCTGCTCGTCTTAGAAACTACAGGTATGCGGTCGAGGCCTGGATGTCATGTTGACTTTGTATTTGGTCATGACATTGTACCTGAATCTAAGTCAAGTTGACCTCCGGTAGAATTAGTCGAACTACACAAATTAGAAATTAGTGATATAGAAGAAATTGTGTAACGCATTGACCACTATTCTACCAACTAAAATGTAAAGTTTGTGTGCTAGCTGTGTTGAGATATCGTCACTTGGTGTAAGTGGCATGAGTTGCTGTCGCTCGATTTAGGTGGCAGTGACGACTGTGTTGAGATATCGTCACTTGGTGTAAGTGGCATGAGTTGCTGTCGCTCGATTTAGGTGGCAGCAATAACTGTGTTGAGATATCGTCACTTGGTGTAAGTGGCATGAGTTGCTACAGCTCGATTTAGGTGGTAGTGACGCCTGGTTGTAAGATATCGTTACTCAGCTGATTTTAGTGTAAAGAGTAATTGGATTTTCAAGTTTGGTTGTTTATAGTGTGTGAATACTGGTCAATGGTCCGGTAGTGTTAGTTGATGATTTATCATGATGTAATGTGAGCTCATGTAGAGTCACAAGTAGAGCTCATGTAGAGTCGCAAGTAGAGCTCGTGTAGAGACACAAGTAGAGCTCGTGTAAGAGTCACAAGTAGAACTCGTATAGAGTCACAAGTAGAACTCGTGTAGAGTCACAAGTAGAGCTCGTGTAGAGTCACAAGTAGAGCTCGTGTAGAGTCACAAGTAGAGCTCATGTAGAGTCACAAGTAGAGCTCATGTAGAGTCACAAGTAGAGCTCATGTAGAGTCACAAGTAGAGCTCATGTAGAGTCGCAAGTAGAGCTCATGTAGAGTCTTTAGTAGAGCTCATGTAGAGTCTCAAGTAGAGCTTACGTAGAGTCACAAAAAGAACTCGGGCAGAGTCCTATATAGTCTCATGTTAGGTCAGGAATGACCGAGCGAACTTGGATACTGTGCTGTGGTATATTGTTTCAGATTAACACACGAGGACGTGTGTCACGCAGGATGGCCGTGTCGGAGTTAGTTATGAATTAAGAAGAGAAATTGATCAAATCGGAAAATAAAATGAAGTTACATCACTTCCGTCATAAAGTTGCAACGCTTCGACGTAAGGTGGCGTACGAGCAGAGCGGAGTGAAGTCGGGAGTCACTACAGAGTCGTCGTGTCGAGCGGACGTGTACTGCCGTTCTAGTCGGGCAGTCTACCGCGAACCATCGTCGTGAACGGACGTGTCGAATAATTACGATCGGAACGTGGAGTGCTATAGTCGCTCACCTATAACTTGTAGGGACGTCAAGAAAGTGTGATCGGAAAAGAGCACCTAGCAAGTAGGTACGTTCACATGTCCCGATGATTCGGTCCGAATGTTGGATCCATGGGTGGTGGAGGGCCCCTTCGCGCTAACGTCCTTAGGCGCGCTAGATAACGAGAGACTGTGTAACCGTTACGAATACCGTGACGTTGCCGTGAGTGTGTACCTTATGCTGTGACTTTATTTAATCGTGATACAAAAACTATGTGGAAGTAAATAAAATGATTGTGATACTGATGACGGCCATCATTGTCTTCTAACGCCCACCCTTCTGATACACCACACCACGCTTCTACGACATATATATATTTTTTTTATTTAAACAACAAATAATTACAGAAAAAACCAATTTATGTATAACATAACAAAAACTTTATTGCACAAACAGGAAAATACAAAATACAAAACATGCGGCCTTATTGCTAAGTAGCAATCTCTTCCAGGAAACCTGTAAGTATAGGAGATAATTATGTAATATTATATTATATAATATAGCGGGATAGTATGTATGTTTTAATGGAGGTAGGTAGTGTGAGAACAAGAAAGAATATAGTTAGTCATACTAGTTTTTATCCCGGAAATTATCCCTTAAGAGGATGAAAAATGGGTGGGAAAAAACATGTCGCGCGCGATAGCCGATCCACGCATACGGAGTCGCGGGCGTAAAGTTAGTTTATTTATAGGCGTTTTATAGTGCAGTGATGTCGTAACAAAGGTTGGAAGGTAATTAGTGAAGTAAGATTTGATGAAGGTTTAATAGTAATATCATTCTTACGTTATTAAAAGAATGTCTCTAATATTTTTGGGATTAGCGGAGACATTCATTATTTTTAGATTATATTATGAATAAGATAACCTACCTTATGGTTGTCTGGAAGAAATCGCTTTAAGCAATAAGGCCGCATGCCATGTACTTAGTTAAGAGACTTTTTTGTAATAATTTCTTTTTATTTTGGTGCAATAAAGTGTATTTGTATTGTAAGATACTTAGGTACGTTTTTGTGTGTGTTGATAACGAAAAGTATACTTGACTCTAAAGCAACAAAAATTACAGCCCACCCAAATCTGTAACAAAAACGTAGTAACACCTAATTTTGATACGATTTTGTGGAAAGTACTTAAAGTATCATTTGACGCGACTCACATACATTATTGTTTGTGAAAAACGTAATGAAGACGAATTTTTATATCAAGCCCTATAAGTATGACATAATTTTGTATGTCGGTTCCCGCGGCGATGTTTAAAATAAAATTTGAATTTGAAAACGCAATTTACTTAAGTTGTTTTTTTCAACAGTCAGACAGTCAGTCAGAGTCAGTTTTTTTTGTCAGACAAGAGTACTGCGGGGTGGAAGGCAAGAGGGAAGCCACTGCCCTATTTTTCCCTAAAAAAGTAGCATGGAAAATGCTGCATCGACAAGAGCATGGCTCTTAAATTGATGATGATGCTGATTTTTTCAACACATACTTAGCAACACATGCTGTGAAGTAAAATATTTTCATTTTCATTTTTCACTATCGTTTTTTGAAATCGTTTGCAACTTTGCTTAGGCTCTAGTATCATGGTGACTGTGAAAGAGCCTATAAGCGTGAGTTTATGAAGTTACTTCTTTTTCTTATCGTGTGAGTTGTGAGGAGGATTACCAACTTCTACAACCCTGGCGTCAGGGTTATTATTGAACCTCCATAGGTCCCTGACATGGCTCATGTAACAACCACTTACTTACTTACATCACTAAGTAGTAACCGAGACATTGGTCTCATTATGGTAAGCCATCGGGCTTACCGTGCCTTCCGAAACTCGGGTTATCTTACTTTCGGGCAATCAGGTGATCGGCCTATGTTCTAACTAAACTAGGGATCATAATATCTTCCCACAGGGATTCGCACTCGGAGCCTCCGCATCGTGAGTTTACGCGCTACCACTGAACCACAGAGATCGTTAACAACCTACTTACTTATCTTCACTTTTCTCAATTTTAGTGTACCTTAAGCTATAAAGCGAAGAAAACCGTTTTCTTCTTACCTCGACTTTCACATAGTTTTTATATTCATCACACAGACTCACGTATTGAAGTCCATGATGATTCAGTATTTTCGTATTTTATGCGCGCTCAAAATGCGCACTGTGTGGTTTTTATTGCATTTTTACTTGCGCGCAAAGGTGTTTAATGTGATGGCCCCTTTCAAGTACCTTGTAATTTAGGCAGTACTTTTTGATGATAGTTGAGTTGCGCGGATTTGTTTGTATTAAGTGATATGACAAGAACAGCATCAGGTCTGTATCCCCAAATGGGTAGGGAGAGGTGTATAGCATAGGCACCCACTTCTAACCCGCTATGTTTAAATCCCATAATAATAGGAGCTAGCATATATTGCCATTAGCCATGCAAAAATCTTAGACTCCACGTGATATCAACTATGATCCAAACATGAATTCGAACTCATAAACTCGAATTCAGGGGGGTTAAAATGGCCACATCGAAGCAATTCATCTAAGAAAGCAATATTACTATTTGACATTTTGTTTGCATTACGCACTTAGTTTTATAAGCGTAAATGTCAAATTGCAATATTGCTTTCGATGTGGCCATGTGGTCGATATAGATGTTTCGATGTGGCCATTTTAATCCCCTAGGATTATATAACCTGAGCTGGGATTTGAACTCGCGACACTACTATGTACATTCCTCGCTATAAATACAAAACCTAGCTATTGTAAACAGGCTGGGTACTCATGCTGAGTGTCTTACTCTGCTAGGACATAGCAGAACAGTGTCACAAAGCAGTTATCAAGAATCGAACTCATGATCGCCGAGGCGAACGCTACCAAACCAAACCTTTGCCCTTTGCAAACCTTTGAGAATACTTGAGGTAGTGGTACCTACGCAAAACAAAAAACAAACGGAATGTCAAGAAATAAGATGATCCATTCTGCTTGAGGTAGTGGTACCTACGCAAAACAAAAAACAAACGGAATGTCAAGAAATAAGATGATCCATGCTGCGGAAGGCACGCCATTGGTCCCGGTTACTACTTACTGATATAAGTAAGTAGTCGTTACATGAGTCACGTCAGGGGCCTTTGGCGGCTCAATAATAACCCTGACACCAGGGTTGATGAGATTGGCAATTCACCACACACACGATAGAAGAAGAAAGGCATGTCAATCGTGTGGTATTTTTTTAAAACTCGTCACGTTTCCAGATTTAGTGCATTTATTTGCAATGATGTCTTTATGGTTTCCCGAATTCCATCACGATTGTTTTTTGTTGGAATTTCCAGTGATAGCAGCAACCTTTGATTTATCGTAACTTGAATGTTTTCCGAATATTGTTTAGTACTTTTAGTTGACTTGCTTACAAAAACCAATACAATCCTGTCGTGGTTAGACGGGCCTGAAGGCGTCGTCTGAGAGGAAGATTATTTGAAACAATTAATCTGGCGGTTCGAGATAAGAGTTGAAAGAGGAAAATCGTCGACCACGCCGGCGGGGTCGGTATTGGGGTTAATATATAACATGCTTAAATAATTAAACCTATGTTTTTTCTCTACCCCCAGTACACTTGAATTGGCAGGCATACCGGACCTTTTCCTATGTGTATTTTATTTTGTGTGTTTGTGTTTGTAGTGCTGTTGATGCACCATAATAAATAAATAATAATATTCGTAACAGAGAAATGAACCCTTTTCGCACTTAAACATGATTTATCTCATATTCCCACCAGGTCATTCACCCTATCCAGTTGTAAATTAAGATATGCGTTTTTTGCAAACTCGAGATGTAAATGGAAGGACGTTATGCCAACATTGCGTGAAGATGCGCAAGCGCAGTTTATTGACCGACGCCGAAAACAGTGATAAATCCAAAAACACATTTGTGGTGACGATTTCTGTGTAATGTTATCCTGTGTTACGTGACTTACGTTTGTTTCTGAATAACTGTTGTTTTTATGTTTTAAGGTATTAGGAACACTAAAGGCGTGTACATACAAATATCTAACAAGTCATGAGCAATATAATGTACCCACTTTAGGACTCTGTCACACAAACATATTTGACATTTAGTGAGAATTACTGTTCAATTTGTCAAAAAAGTAAATGTGACATGGTACCAAAGTGTATACATATTAATGCTCGTGACCGTACATTGCGTTAAAAATGTTCCCGCGTTGTCGATTACGCGGGAATTCCGCATATAATATCCCAGGAAAAAAAATGGCTGAAAATGGTTCCATCAAAGCTCAATCTACAATCTTTAATATATATTGTATAGATATATCTTTAATATATTGTATTTTATGTATTGCATCTTAGTTTATTTTATGTAGGTATATTTATTGGTGGCACCTTCCATCCCGCTACACTATTATTATAATTTAATCCACCCAAAGGTGGAGGGAAACCACTGCCCTATTTTTCCTAAAAAAGTTGCATGGAAAATGCAGCCGACAAGAGCGTGGCTCTTAAATTGATGATGATGATGACCCAAAGGTTGCATCGAAGAGATTGCTACCTTATATACCATTTATTTTCACATTTTGTTTGTGTTGTATGTACTTCATGTTCCTTCTGTAAAATATAGTGTGTTATTATTTATAATGTTTTTTTCTATATCGCGGGACTATAGATAGAGACCCGGACAAGGGGTTTTTAGATAATATAACAAGGTCGTCTGCAAACAAAGTATTTTATTTCTTTACCATAATGTTATCGTAAAAAACACTTAATAATTAAACACACTAACTGGCGACAAACCTGCAAACAAAGAAACGATATTCATGCTTATCCAAAAGCAATTTTTGAAAACTTCTTTTTTATTATAGACTATTTATTATGTATACTGTGAACAAATATTTTACACGCGACCCCATAAGTGGATTTCAATGTGCGAACAATAAGTATGTCGCGTTTGAAATCTTATCTGAAACAACACACGCCTTTTAAGCCATTTGAACTGAGAGATAGTATTTTTATCGAATTAATTCTTAGGTTAATTGGAAGTGACTTATCTGTAGAGATAATTGAACAAACAATAAAGATAAGGACTAAGTGAGAATTTATGTTTTAATAGCTTTAATTTTTAGTCTTTTATTCTGTAAATTCCTCTTCGCACCGTTTTGAAATTACAATTTACAATTGGAATAGAGAAAAGAGAGTTTTTGCATTCAAAACACGCATTTGGTTCTTCGACTAAGCTTTGTGTTTTTAGAGTAATACATACATTATTACATAGACACAAAGCCACAATTTATCTGAAGACAACTTGCAGCCACTTTTGAAGTTAGAAACAATTATCAGTAACAGTTTACATTTTTCTTTAAGAACGAATTAAGTAAGTATATTGTGAATTCTGATTAAGTACTAAATAAAGACAGATCTAAAACTAACGAAAAACCTTTTTCTTTTTTCTATTTAAGTTATTTATGAATTTTATTCAAGAAAAACTTAATAAGTCTGACATCACGTTTTTCTATAACGTCACAGTGTGCTTTTCATACAAATTCCATAGTAAATTTGTGTTTTGACTTTTAATAAAAAGTAATTGATTTGGCAACTAGTCTATTCTGTCCATTGTTCTAATACCTCAAACGATTTTAATGTTCTAATATTTATTTTATTTTAGAAACATTGTTTTCCGATTCTAGTTAAAATTCCGATTGGTGACACAGATAAGACACTCGATACAAATCAGTGTCCTTTTCGTATCGTAAGCAATTTTTTTCAACCAAACATCTTACTTGACATGCGAAACGACTTTTAGTGCATCACTTTGATGGATTCGTTTTCCTTATTTTGGACATTTGTTTTCATATAGTCATTTGAGAATTTTATTTTTAGGGAATATACTTTTTTATAAATTAATATTTTCCAGCCAAGTTGAGAATGGTGCTAATTCCTGTAAATACCATCTAATTTTATTTTAAGTTATATCTGTCATTTTCTTATCCGCCGAAAAGGAAAGGGACGGGTAATCGACAAGCATAAAATTTATGGAACACACGTCAATTTTAAGCACAAATCTAAACCAACCGTCTAAAAATTTTACGTCCGTCAATAACCCGACACAGTTAAATAGACAGCACGTCAAACGGATTGCATACCAGCGACGTACCTTTTGATTCGCCCGGGTTATTCATTCATTTACTCATTCTTCCTAAAATTAAGAGCTGTGAATCATCCGTCCCTTTCCTTTTCGACGGATATGAAAATGACGGATATAACTTAAAATAAAATTAGGCGGTGTCTGCAGGAATCGGGGCCAATGTCATGCTAAACAAATATAAAGTCAGCGCCACGAGAGAACTCCCTTGACTGAGGCGCTGGTGTCGCAGTATCTTCATAGAATTATTATGACTTGTCATTTAGTTCCATTAAAATCCGCGGAACTTCTTTTGTGACGCGTACTCTACATTAAGTCACGTCAAAAAATCCCTGGTCACCTACGCTACAACACAGTGGACACCATGGTAGCTCTACCACTGTTGCGCCACCAATAAAATGTATGCAAGTGTGTAAAAGGATTACGCAACCTTACCTGGTTGTGGAGTCATTTTGTCATAATGAGATACGACCCTAACTATACCTATAACTTGGTGAACATTTAAATAAGAATTACTTAACACATGAGGAGCTCGGTGGCGCAGCGGTAAACGCGCTCGGTCTGCGACTGTTGAAGTTAAGCAACTTTCGCAAAGGCCGGTCATAGGATGGGTGACCACAAAAAAAGTTCATCTCGAGCTCTTCCGTGCTTCAGAAGGTACGTTAAGCCGTTGGTCCCGGCTGAATTAGCAGTCGTTAATAACCACCAATCCGCACTGGGCCCGCGTGGTGGTTTAAGGCCCGATCTTTCTATCCATCCATAGGGAAGGCCTGTGCCCTAGCAGTGGGGACGTTAATGGGCTGGTGATGATGATGACTTAACACTTAAGACATACACTACATATACAGGGTGTTAATGACATCATAACAAATACTAAAGGGGATGATTCAGACCATGATTCTGAGTTATTAACAAGTGGAATTTTCCGTTGGAGAATTTATGAAAATTTTAGTGCTTTGTTATAATTATTTTCAGTTACATACTTTTGCGATGTCACTAACACCATTGCGTAATCAATGAGTCCGGGGTTCGTTTTCCTCAAAAATGTTGAACTTTATCCCGACTTTTGTCACTAAACTTATGTGTGTCATCAATTTGCGGTTTTTATATCTCAAATATAAATTTAAAAGGTCAAGGAACCCTTTTCGGTTTACGAAGGGACACTTTTTACCTGGTTAGCCATTATGTTAAGATTTTATGGTACTTTATGCGAAAGAGATTTTGGAATAAAGTGTTCAAGAATTAGGTATTTTTAGGCGTAAACCTAAATTAAAGAATGTGAAATGATGCGACTTTACCGGTTTTTTGTGGCTTTCGTTTTTTGTTTGTCGTCTAAATGCAAATTAAGTGGGTTTGTGATATATTCGGTCGTGATAATAAACATAGTGATTAAATTTTCATACTTTTAGATTACTTTTTTATGAATATTTTAAATGATGTCATTATCTTGTTTTTGTGTGTAGCGAGCGTCCTTTTATAATTAACAATTTCTTTTCGATTCTATAGATTATTAGTTCATGGAGAAAAACGATTTTTATGAATATTTTAAATTATGTAAATGTCTCGTTTTTGTATGTAGCGAGAGTCCTTTTATAATTAACAATTTCTTTTCGATTCTATAAATTATTAGTTCATGGAGAAAAACTATTTTTATAAATATTTTAAATTATGTAAATGTCTCGTTTTTGTGTGTAGCGAGAGTCCTTTTATAATTAACAATTTATTTTCTATTCTATAGATTATTAATTCATTGAGAAAAACGTTGTTATTTTATGTAGAATTGTTATTATTTTTAGTCGACTGCGATGAGTGGTAACCACATTTCTGTGCCCGTAAAGAAAAGTAACTCAATATTATTATAATGTTCCGTAGTGCTTAGAAAGAATCAGCTTAGACACGTAGACTTTCACTACATAGTCATCCTCATTCAGCGCTTAACATTACCGGCCCACTAGTGTCGATTAATTAATTCGTTTCAAACGAAGCCCTGAGCCATGGTTCGAGCCCAACCGGGCACCCTCAGGTCTGTTGTCTGATTTTTTTTCCAAGTGAGAACCCTCACCTCTCCCCATTTGTCTGGCCAAATAGTTAATGCCCTTATATCTACGATAAGTCACGTAAAACAAGCGACATAATCGATTACTTTTATGAATATCACATAGCTTCTGCATAAAACTACATTAATCTGTTTTAGTATTTAATACCAGGGTTGATGAGGTTGGTAATCCACCTCACAACCCACACGATAGAAGAAAAGAGTATTGCCTACATACCACATTTATTATTTAATAATATTATTTAAGTCAAATAACTGTTATTCGAAAATATTGAGCAGTTACGGATTTATGTACCTAAGAAAAAAAATTATGCACCGAAATACTTGACTCAGACGACGCCCTGAGCCAAGGTTTGCACCCAACTGGGCACCTTCAGACCTGTCGTCTTAGACGTTGTACCGGATGAGAGCTTTCAGCGCTCCTCATTTGTCCGGCCAAGTAGTTAATGCTATCTGCGGCAAATCTACAATAAGTCACGACAAAAGAAAACACCGAAACATTTGAAGCTCTATTTAGCGTTATTTAAGATTTGACTCATACTATTATGAGTACCCTATCGTTGAGAATTGCACAAGCCAGTGCTCAATCGACTGTCTAAACTTTATACCACTAATATCGTATCTAAATCTCAGCCAACTATCTGTGACTGAGGCACGAGCATGACTAGGCGTACACCTGCGAAATGTCTGCAAATGTCACATACTTAGTTCGAATGAAATCATATTCTTGCGTCACAATATTAAAGGGTTTCTGATCTAAACTGATAATAAAATATTTTCATGGTAATTTCACTATTTCCACACAGTATATCTATGTACCTTGTACATGTGCAAGTGAAATAGACCTGTTCCATTGTTCATTGGCGAAGTTCGCAGAGGCTATAATTAAAATTTTATGTGATAATAGGTAAGATATTTGATAAGTTTAGTATCTAGGTATATAAGTATAATATTGTAAATATTGAAATAATAATTTAAGTTTATATTAACTTATGTGTCTAAGTTGCCGCCTTGGGCATATGCCTGTATGGTAACTTATAGTTGTAATTATTAGATAAATAAATAAATAAATGTGTAGGTATGCAAAATACGTAAGGTGCAAAAGTCCAATCAGTTTCTTGCAAATTAATAAATTGACTTCCCCAGTCCCATGTAATAGGGGCAAACCTATTGCCATTAACCGTTCACGAATCCGGGAAACCACGTGATATCAATTATATATAATCAAAACATTAATTTAAACTTATCAAAGTCGAATTCAGTGGTTCAGTTCCCAAGCCGTGCGAGACTACAATGTAAAACACGGTACGTGATGTTCGATAAGCTGCAAAAGTCCAATAAATTTCTTGCAAAGGAATAAATTAACTGGTTGCACTTAAGACCTCCTGGTTACATGTCGTTTCTGCAATAGACCAAAAACACCTACAAAAACATAAATATTAAGTATAATTATGACAACTAATGGTTCATAATTTAACCACTGTTTACAAATAATTCGCTGGGCTCAGTGACTGCACTTTTGCTCTTTGATTATACACTTTAGCCCCTTTTTCCTGATTGAATGAGAAAATTCGCAGCGACCCTTGATACAAAATCTTAAGCTGGATAAAACGACTCGTGTACTAAAAGTTGACAAGTCTGTCGCCTATTGTAATGGTTCGTCATACTCGGCGTTCCGGAATATTCCACAAGTTTTTTGAAGACAAAGATGACATTCCTTCTATCTTCCCTTTTATGATGTTATTAATTCTTATTAAGACCCTCTACATTAGCGTCTTTCGAGCGTAATTTTTGGATCAGTAATATCAACAGTAGTGTTTCTTAGTCGGAATTCATTTTCGCACTGATTGAACGGGACAGGAGCCACAGCTACGCGACGCGACGCCGCGCACGCTCGGCGTTCGGCAGCCGGCCAGCGTTGGCGTCGCGTCGCCGCGGCGTCGACGTCGCGTAGACGTCGCGCAGACGCTGGCACAACGACGACGCTAGTGTAGGGGGTCTCTACATGTTCAATCATCTTGCCTCTTCTTCTGCCTCAAGAATTGTCTCTATTCCCTTACTCGTATTATATTCAGGGGGGTTAAAATGGCCACATCGTAGCAATTCAGATAAGAAAGCAAAATTGCAATTTGACATTTGCGCATGTAAAAGTAAGTGCGCAATGCAAACAAATGTCAAATAGCAATATTGCTTTCTTAGATGAATTGCTACGATGTGACCATTTTAACCCCCCAGGTGACATTATTTTGAATAATAGCGATATATTTTTGAATAAACAAGATCATACATCTAATTTATTTATAAGCAAGTTCAATAACATTAAAACGCGATGCATTAACAAGTCCGCTACATTGTCTTAGTTTTTGCTTCAAGTTTTTGTTCGCATACATTGACAGGTACACTATTATTTCCAAATTGGCCACTGAAGACTTAAGAATAAGATTTAAATTGTTATATAAGTGTTAGTAATGTTGTTATAGATTTTAAATGGAACCATATTGTCATCAGTTATATTGTAGTAGTATCTCTATCGTTTATCGTGAAGATTGAGTAGCTGTTTTATTCGAAATCGTCAGTTCAATTACCCTCGGTATTTTAACCGTGAATATATATATATATATATATATATATATATATATATATATATATATATGGTTATTATAGGTGAGTATATTAATAAGATCACCTTTGCTTTGATATTCTTTGATTAGCAATTGATTAATACATATAATATATATATAGTAAGAAGACATATAATAAGAAGACTATATAGAAATTCGTGTTGCAGTGTAAGAAAACTAAAGTAATATCATATAAAAAAAATACTACGTTCTAATGTTTCTCCAGTATTGTTCAAACTCTTAGGGATGTATTAATAAACTAATCTCAGCTTTGAGACTGCTCTCAAGATCATGTCAATGTGACAGTTCTCATATAAAAACAGGGACTTGAGCATGATCTTGAGGACAGTCTCAGTTGAGATTAGTTTATTAATACCATCCGTAAATTTACGCTCTTTAAAAACTTCACACTTGCACTTATTGTAAAAGGAAATAACATTAGGAAATACGTTAAATAAGTATGCAAAAAGTCTATTCAAATCTTAATTCAACTTGGTAAATTATAAGTGAACTGAGCGAAGTGCTCATTCTGTTCTAGGTGGTAGGTTCTCTTGTTATTCACTATTTACATTGTGTAAAACATTTTGAAATCCCACACATTACAAACTTATTACAATGAAACCGTTACCCTTTAAAAGTCAACTCGACAAGCTATCAGAATTTCACTTCTATTATAAATTAAGTAATCTGCTCCAGTCAATTACTGTTCACTGAACGCTTGTTCACAATAGCCTTAATTTAGACTTCGAAAACCTATTGATGACTACTTCAATGTCGACTTCAAACTACAATTTAGACTGCAAACTGTTGATCTTAAGTAACGAATAGTGTCTCGTGGTTGGGTTGGCATTGTCTACTGTCGTTTTGTTTCACAAGAGAATTATGGCTGGAAAAAGTTGATTGTTTTCGTTTTAAAGACACATAATAGTTTATATAGTTAACTTATAAAACGAGAAATGATGATTTTTTTGTAAAATAGAAATAAAGAAAAGAAAACTTTACTAATGAAGCTTCCTAACATAATCATTGATTTCAGACAAGTGAACATTCCAAATTATGTCCATGAAACAGGAGAAAATTTTGGTACGTTAATCCACTTCCCATCAAAGAAATCGAAACGCCTCGCAAGTTTATGTTTCGTAGCAGGTATTATTAAAAATATATATTATAAATACATTATAAGATTTTTAATTACCTATTTATGATAATGTTCCAAATTCAAATTTAAAATTTAGTTAAGCCCTTGTTTTTTTGTACAAAAATTCGGAAGTATTTCATTTTTTTTTACTAGAAGCATATCAGATTCCAAGAGATGTTTTAGTAAGTGTTACGTAATTGTAATCTCCGAAACGAAAAGAAGGCAATTATAAATATTTAATAAATAGAAAACGCTACTTCCCAATTCGATCGAAGCGTCCTAAACGATAGTCGCTACGCTGAATTTTGATTTGCAATGTTATTATTTATTCAAAAATTATATAAAGATTTATACTGGCAAAGTCGCAAATGGAAAAACATGATGTTAATTATTTATCAAACAAAATATTTTGGTCCAAAATTACCGTTTTTTTACAAAATAAAAGTGAAAAGAGCAAAATACAGCGGTAACCTATTACTAATTATTAATGTAATTATATTAACCTTGTTTTGCCTCTGATTAGTTCGAATTACGAAAATCGCGTGGAATCGAATCGTGTGTTTATGCGTTAATAGTTCCACATTGTAATGTTTACGTCATAATTCTGTTATTACGAAATTGTTACATTAGCGGTAAATTGTTGCATTACGATAGTAAATTGGGAATTAACTACATTCTTCGTTTTTGTATTTAAGCTAAAACTATTACTTGGGACACTGCGTGAGTATTTAAAACAGACAAAGCCTCGTATATTAAATAATTGATTGATGACAGGAAACCTAGCATCGAGACAAACCATTCCTGGTTTAGCGATGCTATGCGTCAAAACTGTATACTCAAAGTTTAATTAAGTAAATAAATAAAAAAAAAACAAATGCAAACAATTTTTTTTTTCAATTTTTTTTGTTGCTAATATTTCTATTCCTAAAGCCGCAATGGATAATACTTTAGCTTCTGTGAATCTCTTCTAATATGTGATACCAAAAATAAGACATTTATTTATGAATCCGTGGAGCCCAGGGGGGTTTAATTGGCCACATCGAAGCAATTCATCTTAGAAAGCAAAATTGCAATTTGACATTTGCGCATATAAAAGTAAGTGCGCAATGCAAACAACTGTCAAATAGCAATATTGCTTTCTTAGATGAATTGCTTCGATGTGGCCATTTTTACCCCCTATTCGGAGACCGCGTGACGTAATGTCGTAATGTCACAGATTTGAATCCCCGGTCGGGCTCTGTACCACTGGATTGGACTTTATGAATTTGTATGATAGATAATTGATATTTCTTTTTTCATACTAAATACAATGTTAATAAAATATATAACATAGTCAAATTAAAAACCTACACTACAATACGTCAAAATACACTCACACACATACTACATACACACATGTATTTTCCGGAAAGCGAACCCCGCCCGAACGTTCCCATTATGCTTGCAGCGTTGCCTCTCTGGACCGCAAGTGAAATACGCTGCGCGAGGAAAAAGCCAGCTCGAGGGTCTCCGCCTCCAACCCTCATACGCGGTAATTGATATTACGTAGTTTCCAGCATTGGGCCCGATTAATGGCCATAAGCTCGCCGCCTTCACCCTCGTCCACCTTTGTCTACCCCTTCGGGGATACAGGCGTGAAGCTATGTTATATTTTGTTTTGTTACAACATAGAATAGAATAGAAATAGTTTATAATAAAAGGACGCCACACACAAAAAAAAAGACAACAACATCATATCAAATTTCCACTAAAACAATTATAAAAAAGCAAGACGGATGTTCGATTCGATTTCATTTCATACTCATTAAGGTTTCATTTAAAAAAAATCAATATTGCTTTAGAACTCTCGTTGATGTCTTTTGTATGTAAATAACAAAAACAAAAGAACTATTGGGTAGTTTCCTAGGTCAAAGATAAATAATCAAATTCTGATTAATACTAAATAAAGACAGACCTAAAGGTGACAAAAATTGTTTTCTTTTTTCTATTTAAGTAACATATTTATGAATTCTAATAAAGTAAATAATAATAATAATAAGTGCGACATTTTGTCACGTTTTTCTATGACGTCACATCTTGCGTATTCATACAAATTCCATAGTAATTTCGTGTGTTGACGTTTAGTAAAAAGTTACTGATTTGACTAGTTGGAAACTACCTATATATATTATAAAATTTCAATTTTGTGTTTGCTTTTTAAATCACAAATAATGCTAAGATAACCATCATACTTGATCTTAGGGCACACCATATTTAGCAGGGTTAGGTCAATGGGCTATTACGACCAATTAAATTCATAGTTTAGTCTAAGTTCTAGGATTTAAAGTTTAGTCACCGCCTAAAACGGTATCTATTTAACTACATTCTTTAACTCAATAGGGCATTTCATTGTCTAGCAAATACTTAGCCATTTGAAGACTCTATAGTTATGTGTTTAAGGTGTATTTTGCCTAGGAGAGACAGTGAGGTCGTGACTTATGATTTCATTATGTGGCGGCGCGTGCGGCGCCCGGCCGGCCTTACGACACTTCATAGCACCCCTTGGTTATAAGCTATTCGATAAATTATAGTGCGATAACAATGCTGATCTTGGCAAACGAAACTTCTTTTTAATAAATGTTTGACTATCTTTATACTCTTCTTATTTGCGAGTCGATGGCGATCGATATAAAATTTTTGCTGACCAATAATTGGCCACGCTTACGGCATTGTCAGTGGCTTCGTAAAGGTCTTTAATAGTACAGGTGTTAGAGCACTTAGGACAGCACAAAAGGTGAGCCATAGTTTGTGGTGATACTCCACACTCGCAATCATCACAACCATCAACCAGGTATCCCCACCTGCAGAAATTGTTGATTTGTTGAGATTGTCTTGATTGATCTTTATACTATCCCCCTAGCATTATCCCGCTTTTCACACGGTCTTCTGACCTAACCTGAAGATTTGACAGGTCCGGTTTTTTACAGAAGCGACTGCCTGTCTGACCTTCCAACCCGCGAAGGAAAAATCAGCCCAATACAGGTTAGGTCACATACCTTAGAAAATGCATTTCTCGGGAATGTGGGTTTCCTTACGATGTTTTCCTTCACCGCTGAGCACGTGATAGTCATTTTATGATCCAAACATGAATTCGAAAATAAATTCGATAATCGTTTAAGCCTGTCCTGGATTCGAACCTGCGACATCAAAGTGAGAGGCAAGCGTTCTACAAACTAGGCTACAACGGCTTATCACTACCTTTATCTTGTCTATATCCCAATTGGGGTTGTCAGAGGTACATCCATTGCCAGATGAACTAAGTACCCACACCTCACCGAGCTTTCTGTTAGACCAACGTGATAGATGGTGAGCCGTATGACCGTCGTGCCATCTGTGTTAGTGAAAACTGCACTTAAGATTAATTTATAACACATTGGTGCAGGTCCGGTACTGGGGTCTGGACCAACGCTCTCCTTCTGAGAAGCAAGCTGGTGATACACAGGACTTTTTAAGACAAACTTTAGTTATAAAGTTTTAGTTTGTGTCTAACAGAAAACCTTGGATAATTATTATCCACAATTTCACACTATAATTAAACATATCGTCACTGGAAAGGCAAAATTACGTAAGCGCCAAAAGGCCATTTCGAGAAAAAGCCGTTTAAAGTTTCATTTTTTCGTTTTTTTATCATAACTTTTTACCCAATTATCCAATTTAGATGATGTCAAAGTAAGGTTACATTGTTTTTTAATTTTCTATGTCCAGCAATACATATTATAACTGTTGGATTGCTATTTTAGGATATAGTGGCGCTTACGTAAAAATGACTTCAGTTTACAGTAAAGCAAATTTACTTAACCGCCATCTGGTTAAAATATTATTTGGAAGCAAAATTACTTACAGCTCTTACGACAATGCATACGAGAACGACAATATTTCTTTAAATATAATAATACTGTAATGTTAGCGGAGTAAAAGTTACTGTAACGACTTTTACACATCTGCTCTCATTATGTAAAAATTGCCTACAAAGTGATCGATTGATTATGTCAGTTCACCAAAAATTCTTTAAAGTAAGTTTTTGTAATATCTTATATGGGTAAAAAGACGTAAGAGACAAATAATTATTCTTAATACCTCTTTAAACTACTTATTACTTCAATTGATTTATAAAAATGGCTATTAAAATACTAAAGTGCCAGAAATAAAGTTTCATAAAATATAAATAATAGCGTACAACCCGTTATCTGTTTGTAAAAGTTTCTTTTTAACACTTTCAAAGACAGAACGTATACGGACGTTCCGATTCCAAGGTGCCATACTACCTATTATGAACCACCAATGACCCATGGTCTCTGTCCGTGAAAGGGTTAAACGGTTTTATTTAGCTAAACCCGTACGGTATATTTGTATCAAAATTAGATATTGCAATTTAAGTACCTTCCTGTTGTCAGATTGATCTGAAATTTGGTACGCACCTTTAATTCCGATGTCAATACAATATAATAAAATCAATAACATTATAAATCTAAGATGGCAGCCGGTACATAATGGGGGATTACATATTTTTCCACAACCCCCTCAATATGGGTATCAAAGATAGGACTACACTAGTAGAATACTGTCATTATGTCAAAATTTCAAATCCAAGATGGACGATATTACAAAATGACTGAAAGAAGGATGTTGCCCTTAATTTTGTCATTGTCATCCACCGTCCATAATATGCAGGGCAGCACAGTGGATCGCTGGGTGGGGTCGCTCCGCGAAGCCTGTGAAATCCCCAGGAGGCTTCTGAGCTTCTGGAAGGAGATAGGTTGGCTTACGTAGTCAACAATTACACGCATAATGGGCCACCTTAGAGTCTAAATGCGGAAAACAGAGCCCACTAACATAACATAACATAACATATGCAGGGCAGCACAGTCGACCATGCAGTAGTATATTTGGGCTCAAAATTGTTTGAATTAGGACAAGCATACGTGGCTCTAAGTCGAGTCAAGTCTCTGGAAGGGTCAAGTCTTTTTAATTCCTCAATAATTCCCCTTATTGTTTTTAAGAGTATTTACCACGAAGTTTAATACACTTTTCCATTCGCTCGAACCAGGTATTATTTAACATTTATTCCACTCCAAAGTAGAAGTGTTCAAAATGGCTGACTTGAAAGCGTTGGCCGCTTCTTCACCGCACTGGAACCTTTGACCGCGAAGAGTTTCTTTTTTAATTTTAGAAAATGTAAAGAAATCATTGGAGCTTAGGTCAGGGCTGTATGGAGGATGGTCAAGAATTTCTACGTTTTCCTGCTTCAAATAATCGTTTGACGAGCGGTGTGTGAGCTTGCGTTGTCATGATGCAGCATCCTGCACTCCTGCGCATCATCATGCGTCGCTTTGGGTTAGATTTTCGAAGTTCAGCGATGACTTGTGGTAAACAAATTGTGGTATACCAATCTGCATTAACCGTCCTACGATCTTCAAGTGCAATTGTCGCAACATGACCGATTTTCTCCACGAAGGTAGCCACCATCTTCTTTGAAGTGCTTCGAGAGCGAACAACTTTAGTCGGCTTTGACTCGTTTTGGAAGACCCAAACTGTGGATTGTTGTTTGGAATCAGGATAATAGCATAAATCCAAGATTCGTCACCACTGATGATGTCGTACACGTGATTTGACTCTCCTCGGTTGAACCTCTGAAGAGTTTTCTTACACCATCTGACGCGGGCTACCTTATGATCGTCAGAAAATGCGGGATGCAACGGCAAACTAGTTTTCTCACACCAAGTGCCTCATTCAATATCGTTTAAATGGTTGTCCCTGAAATGCCTAATAACGCCTCTATTCTCGGTATGTCACATGACGATTTTTGAGGATTAGTTGTCTCACAGCAACGATATTATCTTCAGTGAAGGCGGATATCCACACTCGAATTCTAAATACCAGCGTTCGGTGGCTCGCAGACATGGCACTTCATCGTGGAATAGAGATTTTAACTGTTTGAAACACTGAAGTCGCAGTAGGCCTCTTCGAATTTTTCTTTGTAAGATTCATTTTCGGACATGATCTGACAGATTCAAACCAACGCTGTGACTAAACAATTGTATTAATCCTAATGCTTTCAATTGTTTTGATATTCGAAATTCCAACAAATTTGAATTTAGAGTTCTCAATTCAAAATTGGCGCTAAATATGCAAACGACAGAACTTAAAAAGTATAACAAAGTCGCTTTTTCTGTCCCTATATCCCTATGTACGCTTAAATCTTTAAAATTGCGCAACGGATTTTGATGCAATTTTCTTTAGTAGATAGAGTGATTCAAGAGGAAATTTTATAGGTATGTATAATAACATCCAATAAATAGTGTAGAAATACTGTTATTTTTGAGGATTTTAATGTGATGTCGTAAATAATTTCATTTTTCCTCAGCATTGCATCCGAGCGAAGCCGAGTCGCTAATAAATTATAAAATCAATTCTAAAATAGTTTTACTTTTAGATCTATTGTTAAAAAATAACTTCCTGGGAAACTTACTGCTAGCCCACAAACTTGCTTAATAACAGCATAAAAATGCGAAGGCAAATTTACGTACACGCCTTACTTATTCTAAATACTGTAAGTCAAAATTACTTATTCGCCATTCACTGCATAAACATGCTAAGACATTTTTTTCTTATACGCCTTACTTATTTTAAAAGCTGTAAATAAAAATGACTTATACATAGTCTATTTTTTATTTTCAGTAGTCCAAAATTACTAATAAAATGATACTTTTCAAACTATAGAATGCCAAATTTACTTAAAGTTAATATGTAGTTATTATATAGGACCACAATATTACTTATACACCAGTCACGAAAAAAACACCAAAATCTTGTCGTTTAAGAAACTGGAATTGAAAAAAGTCAACTATTTTCAAATTTACGTAAGCGCCAAAAAAGTGCTCGTATCGCAATGCTACCCAGACAGATCGACGCAGAATGAAACGCTGATTCCGAATATATAAAAAACCCAAAATACCTATTTTGGCGCTTACGTAATTTTGCCTTTCCAGTGACGATATCAAAAAGTGTGCACACAAATCTTTCTTCATATTTCGTCAATCAATTTATTTTTTACACCTAACGCCGTTCAATCCCACGTATCTATGTAACTTTCACTTAATATAACTTTGAATATTTATGACTATTCTAAAATATTACAACTCGGTAACTTAATTCATGAACTGGTTCATAAATTATAATTGTTTAATTAATTTATGAGTCATAAAGACGTTCTTAATTTGAAACAGGAAATGTCATTTGTAAGTAATGAGTGCACATACGTATAATAATACAATAGGCTAGTTTCCAACTAGTCAAATCAGTTACTTTTTACTAAACTTCAAAACACGAAATTACTATGGAAATTGTATGAAAAAGCACGCTGTGACGTCAAAGAGGAACGTGATAAAATGTCGAACTTATTATTACGTTTTTCTTGATTAAAATTCATAAACAAGTTAAATAGAAAAAAAAAAATGTTTTTCGTTAGTTTTAAATCTGCCTTTATTTAATAATCAGAATTTCATAATTTATCTTGAACCTAGTACACGACCCAATTAAGCTCGTAATCAATCCGAATTGAATTGAATGAAATGATGGGTGATTTTGCCACAAGACAACTTGTAACCACATTGACGTTGATAGCATTTTTACACATACATACATACATAAACTCACGCCCGTAATCCCTAGTGGGGTGGGCAGAGCCACAAGTAATCAAAGACAACAAAAAAAAAGAATCAAAGATAGCATTTTTACATAAGTAATAAACTAAAATATTAAATAAGGTAAAACAAAATTACCTTATTAATTTGTTGATAGTATTTCTGTACTGCCAAGTGTTGGTATCATTATACAAATCGGATTCTTGGCTACAATTTAAATAAGTTGACAGGAGTTATCATATTCTACCGATCAAAATCCCGATGCCTCTTACTTATCGTGGATTAGACTTCAGTGGTATGTAATACCTACAGTACCTACCTAAATAATAGGCTACTTGAAGACCTAGTCAAATGAAATACTTTTTACGAAACGTTAAAACGAGTACTCTTTGGAGCTCATATTATGGAAATACTGTCCTATGACGTCATCAATAAAAGCGGTCAGACGTCGTACTCATTCATACTTAATTCATAAATAAAATTGGAAAATAATGTGAAAAGTATAATGAGATTGATTTTTGATTATTGTAGACTGGCTTTTATTTCTAGATTAGCATTTTATAATTTATCTTTGACCCAATCAAATACCTTATTGTCAATAAGAACAAACAGTAGACTAGATGACTGGGTCATAAGAAATTATAAAAGGCTAATTTACAAATAGAAGCCAATCGAAGATGCTTAAAACTCAATCTCATTGTGATTTTCGATTAATTTTAATTTGAATTAAGAATTAAATATATTATAAAAGATATTATCCAAATTCTTCGAATAAATTCAAATTCAAATTTTGAATCGTAATTTTTTACATAACGAATGTGTCAACCACCTGAAATTACTGCAGCTTCTCACAACTTGTAAAACCTCGGCATAGGGCTCTAGACGTTCTAAAAAAACAAAATATATTAGTTGCAATCAAGTTTATCGAACGGCCTTTAATAATGAGCAATAGAAGTGCTTATGCTAAGACCCGCTCACCTTTGTGAGGTATGGAAAATTTAAATTAGGCCGTCCTTGCGCTATATGAGCTACTTAGATAAGCATCGACCGTTTAACTATATTGGTGAATGCATCTTCGTAAGTTATTCGTAAGTGTATGTATGATAATTGTGTATAGATGAAGGTGGTTTGATGCATACAGGGCGTGACACCGTAATTGTTTTTTTTAATAAATTGTAATTTTTATGTTTTGATTTTATATTTGGGTTTTATATAGCTTAAAACACAATATGGGACTGAAAATATTAAAAAAAAACAAACATTTTTGTGAATTTTTTGACAGGAAATTGCGCTTGATATCAACTCAGAAACGTGGTCTGAATTATCCCCCAACGTTTTATTACGGTGTCATTAACACCCTGTACTGTATATACATATATCAACTCACGCTCCTATAAGATGATCAAAGCTATGGTAATCAAAAGTCAACTTTGCAGTCACTTTTTTTTGGACGCCCCCCAAATCCCTCAATGTGTAGTTCAGGTGTTTGATATATTTTTAATTATATGTCTAATTGTTTTTTTAAGTAAATTTAAGTTTGTTAATGTGGCGTCCAATATGGAAACAAATGTTTTCTTTTTTTCTTTCTTTACTTTAATTATCCAGATCGGAGCTTTTTAGTGAACATAATTATCGTAAGCGCTTTTTCGAAATATCACATTCTGATGATTTTTAATAAATAATAAAACACGCTAGGTACTTTCATTCCAGGTAAAAATTGAGCCTACAAATTTTAAAAAAAGAAAAAAATATATCTAGATTGAAACTAGCGTGTCTGTTAGGAGATTTTGTTAAGAAAAATCACTTACAAATGTGATTTTTCAAAAAGGCGCTTACGTCGTTTTTACTATAAGGTGACGATATTATGATGTTAGGTGATGAGGTGATTGGTAACGATGGTCTGTCACGTTAAAAAAAAACATAATCCCTCTGTCGGTTTTTTATAATTTTTAGATTAAGTACTGTAGATTTGCTTTAAATGGTATTGACTACTTGGGCGGATCGACTGCTTGCCTGAAACCGGTTTTTATTACATGCCCAATATGATAAGCAGCGAAACAATCTGTTTTGGTTTAATCATAATCCACCATAGAAGAATTATAAGTTTACCTCTGTTTCATACATTACTCTGTACCAAACACAACTTGGCCTGTGCAAACAATACATCAACCTTAAACAAAACGAGATTAATTTCTTCATGCATTTGATTCAATGTTAATTCCCGGTCATATTTAAAGTCCGTAGTAACTGGTAACTCCAATTCTTCTTGCACGTTACACTCGCTGGGACAGTAGACAGATCGCGTCACAGCTAAATCACGGGCTGGGAAGATTTTATTACGCGCGGCAAGGAGTATTCTGGACCTTAGAATGTATAGGGTGTTAGTTACATCGTAACGAAAACTTTGAGGGATGATTCAGATATTAACTCTGGGTTAACTACGATGTCACTTACATAAAAGTACAAGTAGTTATACAAGTACGTATAGGTGTTAGTGACAGCGTAACAAATATTGAGGTGGACGATTCAAACCATGATTCTGAGTTGATATCAAGTGGAATTTTCCGTCACAAAAGTATGGAACTGAAAATAACTAAAAAATACACAAAATTTTCATGAATTTTCCGACAAGAAATTTTACTTGATATCGACTCAGAGTGGTTTGGGGTATGGCATGCTATGTTATGTTTACAGTTTTTATACGAAAAGCGTAACTTTTTACACAAAAAGATGGACCTAGCTGAATTGGGACTTTGGCTATGTTGCAAACGATTACGGAAAACGACACTGACATGGATAAAATAAATTCATACATTTTTAACTGCCATTGTCACTTCTTGAAATCGTTTGGAACTTGAGTAATACCATGATAGTTTTACATAACATAACAAATACTTTATTGTACAAACAGGAAAATACAAAACAAAAGAGAAATAGAAAGAGTACAATTGGCCTTATTGCTAAGTAGCAATCTCTTGGAGGCAACCTTTAAGTATAGGAGATGTTTAATATTATATAATATAGCGGGATAGTGCAGCATGGGATTAATTGTACGTATAAAAATAAATACAAAGATAGATACACTTACGAGTACATAAACTACATAATAATACACATATAATTGTACACTATTGTATAGTTCACTTTCATGCTAAATCATACTCAAAATCACATCGTAATACCCCCATCGGCGGTTCACCAACGATAGAATATCACATCGGTACATTGTGTCCAAAATAGCTATAAATTAAGTGTGGTGCTCGCGAATAAATCCATTTTATTTATAGTACGGGCGCCATGACAGATTGTCGGGAATGAACACATCTTGTAATTGTATACTGGTGGCCTGGGGGTCCCGAATTGACGTTATAATAGACCCCGGCGAGAGCGGGTTGAAAGGCAAATCCGATTATTCTAAGAGACATTTTTCTGCAGCACACTGTGGGCTGGATGTTGTCAAAATAGGGAGAATAAGTTGCGTTATAAAGGTCGCACAAGGCCGATCAAATGGATGGTGCAAGTTGAGGCTTGTGCCCAGCAGTGCGATTCTTCAGTTAGACTTAAAAAGATTGATAGATATTTTTATTGAGATCAGTAGGCTCTGCACGGTAACGGCGCGCGAATTATATCGAGGCCTCCGACCAATAGCCGTTTGGCGTTGCGGCGCGGTTGTCATGCAGACCCGGCTGAGGGATTGTGTCTTTTCTAATATAATGGACAATTGGGTAATTTCCTAGGTCAAAGATAAATTATTAAATTCTGATTACTAAATAAAGACTGATCTAAAAATGACAAGAAATGTTTCCTTTTTTCTATTTAACTAACTTATTTATGAATTTTAATAAAGAAAAATATAATAATAAGTGCGAGTTTTTGTCACGTTTTTCTAAGACGTCACAGGTTGGTTTGTCATACAAATTCCATAGTAATTTCGTGTTTTGATGTTTAGTAAAAAGTAACTGATTTGACTAGTTGGACACTACCCTATTATTATGGGCGATAAGCTAATCCCTTGTCACCAATAGTAGTGACAAAAGAATGGTGACCATAAGATCAATAGTGGCTGCAAGTTATATTTCATTAAATATGACTCTCCCACCCCATTAGGTGAGTCGTGGTAACGGGCGTGAGTTCATGTATGTATACTAAATAAGATAATACAAGAAGATATTACTAATTCATTAGACTGAACTATGAGCTTTAATTCCGTACTTTTATATTGGAATGTACTACAATATACGTTCATATTCATATTCATATATTTATTTGTACGTTGATTGAAGTATTTGCACTTCTCAACTCTAATCTGCAAAGAAAATGAATGTAGTTATTACTTGGTTATTCTTACTTGTCATTTCTTATCAGCGAGTAATGTTTTGAATTTTATTTTGTTCTGACTGACCCACAGTGCGATGTTAAATATTTCGAAGTGTAGCAGAGAAGCGTATTGAATATCTGAAAGGTTATTTATTTTGTTTCGTTCATCTGTTAATGTTGGGTAGCACTCGCTCTGTTTTCATTTATCTTGATTTTGCATTTAAAAATAGCTTTTACAGTTTTATATTTTTTAAGTATATTTAAATTAGTTGCGTACGTAGGTAATAGGATTTGATACTTTTGTACGATGTGTTTTTTTTTGAATAGTCATTAATTATTATTTAATGCACTTTGTTTAACTAACAGCGTCAACCCACTGTGCAGAATTTAAAAGTAAAATAGCTTCACATTTTAAAAGTCCATTTCATTATTTTAGTTTTTTGTACAAAAAATAAAAAGTAAAAATATCCATTGTCCATCAGCTATGAATAGTTATGCAAAGTGAACGTAAGCGCAAGTGACAACGCAATGCGCAAACGCACATTATTGTATGCAGCATTGAACTGCCTCGCGGATGCACTTGCGACTCGAAAGGACATCAAAGCCCATGTAAACAGAGCCTAAATGGTATGTTTGCATGTTTCGCTGGGTTTTGAAAAGTTTAGATTGTTTTTTAGTTCAAATGTCCACAACGCAAGGTATGTACCTACGTCAAGGCAAGTTAAAATGATAAAACAAGTGCGTCAAGAAAATAATCCAAATATTTGCACGAAACGTGTTACAATAATTTATTTATCATAAAAATGAAAATAACTAGTTACCTAGTTTTATTACAATTTTAATACTTAGGTAGTTAGTAAGTAAATAACACGACGTACCTAAAACATTACTATATTAGTAATATTTATTTTTTAAGTATTGCTAACATAGTTGTGCTGATTCCTGTACAAACCATCTAATTTTAAGTTATACCTGTCATTTTCTTATCCGCTGAAAAAGAAAAGGTAATCGACAGGTATAAAACTTATGGAACACACATCAATTTTAGACGGAAATTAAAAAAAAAAGCCCGTCCCAAATTTTATATTGGCCAATAACCCTAATGAATTAAGTTGACAGCACACGTCATCTTGCTCATGTGAAATGCCTATTTTATTCGCCCGGGTCATTCAATCATTTTAAAATTAACAGTTAGGTAGTTGTTGTCCGTCCCTTTCGTTTTCGGCGGATAAGAAAATTACAGGTATAACTTTATAATAAAACTATATACTTATATTATAATTAGGATGTGTCTGCAGGAATCGGGGCCACTATTGCTATAAATGATATGCCGTTCACAATTCCATCTTGTATTTTCTATTTAATGCTCATATATTACCCGAAGAACAATAGCGTCAAAACCGTTTCCATGTAGCGCTCAAAAGATGAAGTGCTCCGTACAATCATCTATGCCTTCAACCCTCCGTTCTGAGACCATAAGTTTCCGTCGCCTCCCACACTAGGGTGCCTATGAGTAAGTGCCATCCATCCCCACCGGTGGACTATTCATCACAGCCTACACCGCGACAAACGTACGTGTCCATAAATATGAGATACGTCATCGCTTGCGCATATTCGCGGCCGAAACGCGATCCGCGATATCGCGGGTGAAGCGTCTGTTCGACTGTACGCGATGAGCGGTGAACGGCAAAATAATTTAAAATTATTTTTTTTCAGTTACAGGCTTTTTGACACCTTGATGTTTGAATTATTGTGCCATTGTGACAAACAATGTTTACCGCATCTGATGAACCTGCGGTATTGTTTAAATCAACTACATGCCTAAGTATTATTAAAAAAAAAAGAAACGGGTGCTCATATTTACACTGGTAGTTAGTGCTAATTCAATAAAGATAATAATTTACAATTTATTTTCAATGCACGGTAAGATTTAGATCTGTCAGAGTACGTAAGCTAGTGATGTATCAGTCGAGATTATATAACATTTTCTAAAAATGCTCAAGCGAAAAACTTGGTTCAGGGCATTAGTGTACTTATTAGTAGAAATTATTGGCCGATTGGTCGAAGTGAGCCGATGCAGCGAAAATTAACCGTGAGGCCGACCTAAACGAAGCGGAAATTCTGCAGACTTTGAGAAACACTAGTAAAACGCGAAATCGCTCAATTAAAATTAAAATTCAAAAATATCTTTATTCAGTAGGTAACATAGTTACACTTTGAATCGTCAATTTTTACATAACGAACGTCTCATCCGCCTAAAACTACTGCAGCTTCTCACAATCTGTATAGCCGGGGAAAAGAAGCTGCAAGAAAAACCTCGGCACAGGGCCCTAGATGTTAATAAAAATAAAATATTGGTATACAATTGAGTAATTTAGCTGCCTAATATCAGTTCTCAGATAGTTAATCCCATGCATTCATATCTTCTAAGTAATCACTAACTTTATAATAACCATTTTTGTAAAGTTTTTGTTTAACTACTGTCTTAAAACAGTTGAAAGGCAAATTCTGAATGTCAATGGGAATCTTATTGTAAAAACGTATACATTGCCCCTTAAGAGATTTAGTAATCTTATGTAATCGACTGACTTGTAAAGCAAGCTCAATCGCTAGTACTGGGACAAATGCCTTGACAATAAACATAACGATATGTGGACTGGACACCTACTTACTAAAGTGTGACAGTACAATTGATAGTGCTGTAATATCTGCCATTTTATGTCTATGAAGTAAATCGGGATCGATTTGAGAATCGACGTTTAAAGCTTATTTGTATTGGAAGAGTAGTGAAAAGTAGTATTATGTTACAGTTTGTGTGACAGCTGTAGAAAAGATTTGAAAATATGAGAATTAATTATTGTTGTTGTTCTGGGAGCGAATAACAAATTATAAAACACTTTCAACTGTTCTCACAACTGAACTGCCGTTCAGTCTCCGTGCCGTGCGTGCTATCGTTCTGTTCTGTTTCTGTTGTTCTGTTCTGTCTGTTCTGTTGTTTCTTTCAGCTGTTTATTTTTTGCCCTTCGCAGTTGAAACTGCTGGCCCGTGGAGGAATGAGGCTTTGTCTTTTGTCAGGGACCTGGGGAGACGTTTGAGAGAATGAGGGCATGATCCACGTTCTGGGTTATTTCTGGTTCACCGCATTTCTCTGGTCATACAGCGAGGGAACGCTGCCAGTTTGATGGGTACGTTTGAGCCGGAAATAATCCGGAGTGGACTTTTTGAGTTGACGAAGCTTGTTGCTGATAAGGTTTTTGTGCGGATTTTACTATATAAAGACAAGAAGATCTAAATCAATATAAGTTTAGATCTCGCTTAAATAAACTGATGAAAAATAAAAGTTTGGTTTGTTTATTAGTTTATTACAAGCTCATCACTTTCTACTGCAATGAAATACACAGATTAATCTTTTTCTGTGACAATACCAATAACGTAACTTAAATAACATTTATTATACGACCTGGACAAAAACTCAGCAAAAAAAATAATCCTGTGACTTAAATGTCCTAAATTATATCTACTATTAACCACTACTCTATACTCTATAAATAAAATATTCTATTCATTAGTAAGCATGAGACAATCTTTTTAAGTGTCCAATATTGGGGTTTGGGGGGGATGATTGGACACTTAATAAGACACGACGAATTTATTAAAAACTTCATAGAAAGAAAGTTACAAGAAAAGAGAGTAAGGGTAAGCCCAAGAAGAGCCTACATGGAACAGATCAAAGAGAAGGTGAACATCGTGTCTTATAAGCAAGTGAAGGAATTGGCCTTTGATAGACAAGAATGGAGAATGCTAAACCGACAAGAGTGTGGCTCTTAAATTAGTGATAATGAATATTGAGGTAACTTAAAATGTTTATGTACGTTTGAAAGATATCCAAATCTACGGCACAGTGAGCTAATTATGTACAATTACAGTCAGGAATCACAAACCATTCGTCATGTCACCATTAATATTATTTAAAGGCAACTCATCGAGAATGCGCATTCTTTTTTCAATTCGAATTGGGCCATAAGATTTTTTCGCGCGGCATCGGGTTTATAAATCAAAATCTGACAAAGGACTGAGTCGCGGCTCGTGAGTTAGGGGTAAGTTATTTATAGCACTCTCGCCTGGTAATAAATACATAGGATACCGTAACTCCTTATTGCATCATCGTGTTTGAATTGCGGACGGTTTCGGGTTCGCACACTGTTACGGTGTTTATGTGGTGTTAAAAGGTCGAGTATTTATAAAAATATATTTGTAAGTACATTGTATAAAATGTTATTTTCTTACATTTCCCTTAAAAATTTGAACGATGATACTATTTAATTAACATCTTTGTTTTAAATGAAACTGCTGATATATGATTTTATATGGTATATTTTGTTACTGATTTTTTGTATATTTGCCTTGGCTAATATTTTGGACAAAATGCTTTATATAAGTATATGAATATTAATTCACGATTATATTCCCTATTGGTTTAGTCAGAGGTGTATTCATAGTGGAGCATCAATAGTGAGTAGAGAAGTGCGTAAGACCAACGTGGCAGGTGGAGCCTATGTAATACCTATTAAAAAAAAATGTTTCTTTTAACGTACAATCACTACAATAAATAACACAACAATTAGGTTTTGATTGAGTACATTCTGTAAATTAATATACTAATATGAAAGTACTTCAAACAACTTAAAATAATCGTCAGTTTTTACCCACTCTAACAGGTAACCCTACCACAGTGCGTCCTTATTGCATGTCTTCGACCACCTTTGCGTTGTTTCACGTCAGTCCGATACAGTTATGTTCCCGGGATCCGGGATTTACGACTAGCAAGGCTACCCGGCACCCCTCTCAGCGGGCGGCTTGACACCATTACACTTTAACCGAGTTTGCCTTACGGGATTTAGTATTTGGACCACTGTGCAGGACAGTTATCGTTCAATTAATTAAGCAATGTTATTAATTCCAGAAGTTACCTTGTGAATGGATCACGTGAATGTGTTCCTGTCTGTTATCCTAAGCATACAATAAGGAATAATAGATCGGCAAGTCTACGCTCCCCACCAGGGTCTGAGCTAGGTCTACCTCACCCCCTTCGGTCTTACTTTAGTCTTCAATCGTATGGGCGTCAGACGTCACACACACAGATGCGCGTGTACGATATCGTCAATGTGTAGTGTCTGTGTAAAGCGAGATTTTTTTAAATGAAGTGTCCGGGCTGTGATTAAAGTCTGTATAAGTACGTATTTTGAATGAACATAACAAAAACAAAATTGTTTTACAAAATATAATACGTTATACTGTGAAGTAACATGTAATCAAGTCAAATACATAATATCTATAATAATATAGAAGTTTTATTATAAAATATTGTTATATATAAACATCAATTTGATTTAATAATAATATTTATATGAATTACAACCATCTATGATTGCAAAATTATGTATTATTAATGTATTATTATCAGGCACCGAATCCTATCCACTTCTTAACCAACTTCTTAATATTCTTTCTTGCGGCAATTAATTCATCTGTATCAGTAGACGCATCGTGCAGCAGGTCTTCGCAGTGAAACGCTTTTGGTATCACTATTGCTGGAGCATCACTAGAAAGATCATTAACGATCCCAAGTCTACTCCACGGGTCTATGTCACCGTTGACGAAAACAACCATTGTGACATTAGGACTCAGTCCTTCATAAAAATTATTCGTATTTTCCACTCCCCTTTCAACTCTTTTTTCATCAAATTCTGATCCAAATAATCCGGTACATACATTGTAGTAGAAATTCACTGGAACGTTATTTGTAAACGGTTGTTTGACAGAAGTTGTTGTCTGAAAATATCCAAACTCAGTACATACTTGGTAAAACCAAGAAACCATGGTCCCTCCTTTTATTTCATTTATAAATTTGTTATAATCGAAATCAAAACAGCCACGATATTGTCGAAATAACTTTGATTCATCATCAAACAACCTTTTCAAATAGGGAGTACTAGAATCCATTATTTGGTGACAGTGATTTACTATATCATCTGGGGTACCATATTGTGCATTCATCTGAAATATGGCAATTTTATCCACAAAGAACAGTTGTTTATTTTCAAGCTTGGTCATATCAGTGTCATCACAAATATTCTCTTCTTTTTTGAGTTTTTCGATGCCGTCAGCAGTTTTTAATAATTGTTCGTATCTTTGAAATATTTCGGTGATCTTGTCTAGACAACCACTGGGTCCTAGTTTTTGATAGTCCTCGGAAACTTTTTCTAAATATTCAAAGAAATCTACTTTAGCTAAGACTGGTGCACTGCTGGCTACAGCTACATCAACTAAATTGGGGTACTTTAGTTTCATCCAGGCAACCAAATTTCCAGCGTACGATCCTCCAATGACAACCACCTTGGATGTCTCAAACGTGGAAGATGACTTTATCGTTTTGATAAGGTGCGCTAAGTCTGCCAAAGCTTGGTGAGAACTTAAATATTTCAAGTTGTCTGTTACGTGAATGTCCAAAGGTATACTTTTGCCGTAATATCTATGCTCTGAATAGAAGAGTGCCCCATTTGTTTCCTTCTGCAGTTGTTGGACATACCCAATAGGTATTGCGTCAGAAATTGAATATTCACCGCCAACGAATATATAGATAGGACCGTTGGGCTTCCAATAGTCCAAGTCTTCGATGTATCTCATTTTCCAAGTTCTTTTCTCGTTTGGGTCGAAGTGATCCAAACGCTGTTCGATCCATTAATCTTCTTTGCTATCAAGTATTGTAACGTTGTAAGTGTGTAACTTGGTAATATGTCTGTAACCATGATCAAAACTGAATAAACCGAACCCGAAGATTCCCCCGACATTTAGTAGGAATATTAAGTAAAAATAATACATGGCCGACGTCTAGCCACGACTCCACTATATTTTTGTACAATATGCGGTTCGAATACGTTATTGACACAGTTATGCCTTTTATATGACTTGAAAGGTAACATCGTTATCAAATGCTATGCTGTACAAATACTTTGGATTTTATTATGCACCTAACTGCGATAGTTTTAATGGCTTTTGGGGTTCTTTTTGACTGGGACAAATGCTTTGACAATAAATATAACGATAAGTGGACTGAACACCTACTTACTAAAGTGCGACAGTACAATTGATAGTGCTGTAATATCTGCCATTTTATGTCTATGAAGTAAATCGAGATCGATTTGAGAATCGACGTTTAAAGCCTATTTGTATAGGAAGAGTAGTGAAAAGTAGTACACAACTACTACTAACACTACAACTACTGGTAGTAGTAGTACTACTAGTAGGCGTTGTCTTTTGTCAGGGACCTGGGGAGACGTTTGAAACAGGGCATGATCCACGTTTTGGGTCATTTCTGGTTCAGTGCATTTCTCTGGTCATAAAGCGAGGCAACGCAGCCAGTTTGATGGGTACGTTTGAGCGGGACATGATCTGGGGTAGATTTTTTGAGTGATGTTGACGAAGCTTGTTGCTGATGGATTTCATTGACTGTTTTTAATTACAAAAATAAGATGTAGATACTATATAAAGACAAGTAGAACTAAATCAATATAAGTTTAGATCTCGCTTAGATAAACAAATTAAAAATAAATTATATTACAAGTTCATCGCTTTCTATTGCAAGGACATCTTCACCATCACCAGCCCATTAACGTCCCCATAAATTTATTTCTAGTAACAATTTACATTTGCTATAAGAAAAGTATTGTACGTGCTGGACACAGACTCAGCAAAAAAATATTGTAAAATGTCTTCTGATAGTACCTACTATCAACCACTACTCTATATCTAAATCAAATATTATATTCATTCTAATGTTATTTTCTTACATTTTCCTTAAAAAGTTGAATGAGGATACTATTCAATTTAAATCTTTTATTTATTGTGGTCAAACTGCTGATAATGATATCATATATTTTGGTTTGATAATGGTACATTTTGTAACTATTTAATTGTATATTTGCCTTGGCTAATATTTTGTACAAAATGTTTTATGTATATAAATATTAATTCACGACTATAGTCCCTATTCATTTAGTCAGAGGCGTATCCATCGCAGAGCACCAATGGTGAGTGGTGAAGCGCGTTAGACCAACGTGTCAGGTGGAGCCTAATTAAACCTATTAAAAAAAAAAATGAAAATGTTTCTTTTCAACGTAGAATCATTATTACATTACACAACATAACGCAAAAATCACTTTGTGATCCCTAGTTTGGTTAGGACATTACAGGCTGATCACCTGATTGTCTGAAAGTACGACGATCCGTGCCTCGGAATGCACGTTAAGCCGTTGGTCCCGGTTACTATTTACGTGAGTAATCGTTACATGAGCCATGTCAGAGGCCTTTGGCGGCTCAATAATAACCCTGACACCAGGGTTGATGAGGTTGGTATTCCACTTCACAACCCACACCATAAGAAGAAGAGACAACATAACAATTAGATATTCATTGAGTACATTCTGTAAATTAATATACTTACTAATATGAATGTACTTCAAACAGCTTAAAATAATCGTCAGTTTTTACCCACTCTAACAGCTAACCGTACCACAGTGCGTCCTTATTCCATGTCTTCGACCACCTTTGCGTTGTTTCACGTCACTCCGATATAGTTATGTTCCCGGGATCCGGGATTTACAACTAGCAAGGCTACCCGGCATCGCTCTCAGCGGGCGGCTTGACACCATTACACTTTAACCGAGTTTGCCTTACGGAATTTAGTATTTGGTCCACTGTGCAGGACAGTTATTGTTCAATTAATTAAGCATTCTTATTAATTCCAGAAGTTACCTTGTGAATGGATCACGTGAATGTGTTCCTGTCTGTTATCCTAAGCATACAATAAGGAATAATAGATCGGCAAGTCTACGCTCCCCACCTGGGTCTGAGCTAGGTCTACCTCACCCCCCTTCGTCTTACTTTAGTCTTCAATCGTATGGGCGTCAGACGTCACACACACAGATGCGCGTGTACGATATCGTCAATGTGTAGTGTCTGTGTATAACGAGATTTTTTATAAAATGAAGTGTTCGGACTTATTATTTATTCGTAGGTCCGGGGTGTTAATAAAGTCTGTATAAGTCTACGAATAAATTATATACTTAAGTACGTATTTTGGATTAACATAACATAAACAAAATTGGTTACAAAATGTAATACGTTATACTCTGAAATAATATGTAATCAAATCAAATTCATAATATCTATATTAATATAGAAGTTTTATTATATCCTCGTAAGGCCCGGATTTCCAGACACAATAGTTAAACAATGGGATTTGGATTTTAAAAGGACTTTGGGCCTTAAGACCATATAACATTGTTATATACAAACATTACTTTGATTTAATAATAATATTTATATGGATTACAACCGTCTATGATTGCAAAATTATGTATTATTAATGTATTATTATCAGGCACCGAATCCTATCCACTTCTTAACCAACTTCTTAATATTCTTTCTTGCGGCAATTAATTCATCTGTATCACTAGGCTGACCGCTCAGCAGGTCTTCGCAGTGAAACGCTTTTGGTATCACTATTGCTGGAGCATCATTAGACAGATCATTATGGATCCCAAGTCTACTCCACGGGTCCTTGTCACCGTTGACGAAAACTACCATTGTGACATTAGGACTCAATCCTCCATAAAAATTATTCGTATTTTCCACTCCCGTTTCAACTCTTTTTTCATCAAATTCTGATCCAAATAATCCGGTACATACATTGTAGTAGAAATTCACTGGAACGTTATTTGTAAACGGTTGTTTGACAGAAGTTGTTGTCTGAAAATATCCGAACTCAGTACATACTTGGTAAAACCAAGAGACGTAGGTCCCCTCTTTCATTCCATTTATAAAATTGTTATAATCGTAATCAAGACAGTCACCATATTTTCGAAATAACTTCGATTCATCATCAAACAACCTTTTCAAATAGGGAGTGCTAGAGTCCATTATTTGGTGACAGTGATCTACTATAACATCTGGAGTACCGTATTGTGCTTTCGACTGAAATATGGAAATTTTATTCATAAAGAACAGTTGTTTATTTTCAAGCTTGGTCATATCGGTGTCACCACAAATATTCTCTTCTTTTTTGAGTTGTTCGATGCCGTCAGCAGTTTTTAATAATTGTTCATATCTTTGAAATATTTCGGTGATCTTGTCAAGACAACCACTGGGTCCTAGTTTTTGGTAGTCCTCGGAAACTTTTTCTAAATATTCAAAGAAATCTACTTTAGCTAAGACTGGTGCACTGCTGGCTACAGCTACATCAACTAAATTGGGGTACTTTAGTTTCATCCAGGCAACCAAATTTCCAGCGTACGATCCTCCAATGACAACCACTTTGGATGTCTCAAACGTGGAAGATGACTTTATAGTTTTGATAAGGTGCGCTAAGTCTGCCAAAGCTTGGTGAGAACTTAAATATTTCAAGTTGTCTGTTACATGAATGTCCAAAGGTATACTTTTGCCGTAATATCTATGCTCTGAATAGAAGAGTGCCCCATTTGTTTCCTTCTGCAGTTCATGGGCATACCCGATAGGTATTGCGTCAGAAATTGAATATTCACCGCCAACGAATATATAGATAGGACCGTTGGGCTTCCAATAGTCCAAGTCTTCGATGTATCTCATTTTCCAAGTTCTTTTCTCGTTTGGGTCGAAGTGATCCAAACGCTGTTCGATCCATTGATCTTCTTTGCTATCAAGTATTGTAACGTTGTAAGTGTGTAGCTTGGTAATATGTCTGTAACCGTGATCAAAACTGAATAAACCGAACCCGAAGATTCCCCCGACATTTAGTAGGAATATTATGTAAAAATAATGCATGGCCGACGTCTAGCCACGACTCCACTATATTTTTGTACAATATGCGGTTCGAATACGTTATTGACACAGTTATGCCTTTTATATGACTTGAAGGGTAACATCGTTATCAAATGCTATGCTGTACAAATACTTTGGATTTTATTATCACCTTACTGCGATAGTTTTAATGGCTTTTGGGGTTCTTTGTGTCTGGGACAAATGCTTTCACAATAAACATAACGATATGTGGACTGAACACCTACTTACTAAAGTGCGACAGTACATGCACTATCAATTGATAGTGCTGTTATATCTGCTATTTTATGTCTATGAAGTAAATCGGGATCGATTTGAGAATCGACGTTTAAAGCCTATTTGTATTGGAAGAGTAGTGAAAAGTAGTACACAACTACTACTAACACTACAACTACTGGTAGTAGTAGTACTACTAGTAGGCGTTGCCTTTTGTCAGGGACCTGGGGAGACGTTTGAAACAGGGCATGATCCACGTTTTGGGTCATTTCTGATTTAGTGCATTTCTCTGGTCATAAAGCGAGGCAACGCAGCCAGTTTGATGGGTACGTTTGAGCGGGACATGATCTGGGGTAGATTTTCTGAGTGATGTTGACGAAGCTTGTTGCTGATAAGGTTTGTCCTTTGACGAAGCTTGTGTGGATTTCATTGACTGTTTTTTATTACAAAAATAAGATTTAGATACTATATTATTATAAAGACAAGAAGAACTAAGTCAATATAAGTTTAGATCTCGCTTAGATAAACAAATGAAAAATAAATTATATTACAATTTCATCACTTTCTATTGCAAGGACATCATCACCATCACCAGCCCATTAACGTCCCCACTGCTGAGGCACGGGCCTTCTTTATGGATGGATAGGGAGATCGGGCCTTTAACCACCACGCGGGCCTAGTGCGGATTGGTGGTTATTAACGACTGCTAATGCAGCCTTCCGAAGCACGGAGCTCGAGATGAAAACTTCTTTTTGTGGTTACCCATCTTATGACCGGCCTTTGCGAAAGTTGCTTAACTTCAACAATCGCAGATCGAGCGCGTTTACCGCTGCGCTACCGAGCTCCTCATACGCAGATACCTAATTCTTTCCTTTTGTTCTGTGACAATAAGAATAAAATAAATTTATATCTAGTAACAATTTACATTTGCTATAAGTAGAGTACCTATTATACGTGCTGGACACAGACTCAGCAAAAAAAATTGTAAAATGTCTTCAGATAGTACCTACTATCAACCACTATTCTATATCTATACTCTATAAATCAAATAATATATGTATTATATTCATTCTAATGTTATTTTCTTACATTTTCCCTAAAAAGTTGAACGAGGATACTATTCAATTTAAATCTTTTATTTATTGTGGTCAAACTGCTGATAATGATATCATATATTTTGTTTTGATAATGGTACATTTTGTAACTAATAAATTGTAAATTTGCCTTGGCTAATATTTTGTACAAAATGCTTTATATATATAAATATTAATTCACGACTATAGTCCCTATTCATTTAGTCAGAGGCGTATCTATCGCAGAGCACTAATGGTGAGTGGTGAAGCGCGTTCGACCAACGTGTCAGGTGGAGCCTAATTAAACCTATTAAAAAAAAAATGAAAATGTTTCTTTTCAACGTAGAATCATTATTACATTACACAACATAACGCAAAAATCACTTTGTGATCCCTAGTTTGGTTAGGACATTACAGGCTGATCACCTGATTGTCTGAAAGTACGACGATCCGTGCCTCGGAAGGCACGTTAAGCCGTTGGTCCCGGTTACTATTTACGTGAGTAATCGTTACATGAGCCATGTCAGAGGCCTTTGGCGGCTCAATAATAACCCTGACACCAGGGTTGATGAGGTTGGTATTCCACTTCACAACCCACACCATAAGAAGAAGAGACAACATAACAATTAGATATTCATTGAGTACATTCTGTAAATTAATATACTTACTAATATGAATGTACTTCAAACAGCTTAAAATAATCGTCAGTTTTTACCCACTCTAACAGCTAACCGTACCACAGTGCGTCCTTATTGCATGTCTTCGACCACCTTTGCGTTGTTTCACGTCACTCCGATATAGTTATGTTCCCGGGATCCGGGATTTACAACTAGCAAGGCTACCCGGCATCGCTCTCAGCGGGCGGCTTGACACCATTACACTTTAACCGAGTTTGCCTTACGGAATTTAGTATTTGGTCCACTGTGCAGGACAGTTATTGTTCAATTAATTAAGCATTCTTATTAATTCCAGAAGTTACCTTGTGAATGGATCACGTGAATGTGTTCCTGTCTGTTATCCTAAGCATACAATAAGGAATAATAGATCGGCAAGTCTACGCTCCCCACCTGGGTCTGAGCTAGGTCTACCTCACCCCCCTTCGTCTTACTTTAGTCTTCAATCGTATGGGCGTCAGACGTCACACACACAGATGCGCGTGTACGATATCGTCAATGTGTAGTGTCTGTGTATAACGAGATTTTTTATAAAATGAAGTGTTCGGACTTATTATTTATTCGTAGGTCCGGGGTGTTAATAAAGTCTGTATAAGTCTACGAATAAATTATATACTTAAGTACGTATTTTGGATTAACATAACATAAACAAAATTGGTTACAAAATGTAATACGTTATACTCTGAAATAATATGTAATCAAATCAAATTCATAATATCTATATTAATATAGAAGTTTTATTATATCCTCGTAAGGCCCGGATTTCCAGACACAATAGTTAAACAATGGGATTTGGATTTTAAAAGGACTTTGGGCCTTAAGACCATATAACATTGTTATATACAAACATTACTTTGATTTAATAATAATATTTATATGGATTACAACCGTCTATGATTGCAAAATTATGTATTATTAATGTATTATTATCAGGCACCGAATCCTATCCACTTCTTAACCAACTTCTTAATATTCTTTCTTGCGGCAATTAATTCATCTGAATCACTAGGCTGACCGCTCAGCAGGTCTTCGCAGTGAAACGCTTTTGGTATCACTATTGCTGGAGCATCATTAGACAGATCATTATGGATCCCAAGTCTACTCCACGGGTCCTTGTCACCGTTGACGAAAACTACCATTGTGACATTAGGACTCAATCCTTCATAAAAATTATTCGTATTTTCCACTCCCCTTTCAACTCTTTTTTCATCAAATTCTGATCCAAATAATCCGGTACATACATTGTAGTAGAAATTCACTGGAACGTTATTTGTAAACGGTTGTTTGACAGAAGTTGTTGTCTGAAAATATCCGAACTCAGTACATACTTGGTAAAACCAAGAGACGTAGGTCCCCTCTTTCATTCCATTTATAAAATTGTTATAATCGTAATCAAGACAGTCACCATATTTTCGAAATAACTTCGATTCATCATCAAACAACCTTTTCAAATAGGAAGTGCTAGAGTCCATTATTTGGTGACAGTGATCTACTATAACATCTGGAGTACCGTATTGTGCTTTCGACTGAAATATGGAAATTTTATTCATAAAGAACAGTTGTTTATTTTCAAGCTTGGTCATATCGGTGTCACCACAAATATTCTCTTCTTTTTTGAGTTGTTCGATGCCGTCAGCAGTTTTTAATAATTGTTCATATCTTTGAAATATTTCGGTGATTTTGTCAAGACAACCACTGGGTCCTAGTTTTTGGTAGTCCTCGGAAACTTTTTCTAAATATTCAAAGAAATCTACTTTAGCTAAGACTGGTGCACTGCTGGCTACAGCTACATCAACTAAATTGGGGTACTTTAGTTTCATCCAGGCAACCAAATTTCCAGCGTACGATCCTCCAATGACCACCACTTTGGATGTCTCAAACGTGGAAGATGACTTTATAGTTTTGATAAGGTGCGCTAAGTCTGCCAAAGCTTGGTGAGAACTTAAATATTTCAAGTTGTCTGTTACATGAATGTCCAAAGGTATACTTTTGCCGTAATATCTATGCTCTGAATAGAAGAGTGCCCCATTTGTTTCCTTCTGCAGTTCATGGGTATAACCGATAGGTATTGCGTCAGAAATTGAATATTCACCGCCAACGAATATATAGATAGGACCGTTGGGCTTCCAATAGTCCAAGTCTTCGATGTATCTCATTTTCCAAGTTCTTTTCTCGTTTGGGTCGAAGTGATCCAAACGCTGTTCGATCCATTGATCTTCTTTGCTATCAAGTATTGTAACGTTGTAAGTGTGTAGCTTGGTAATATGTCTGTAACCGTGATCAAAACTGAATAAACCGAACCCGAAGATTCCCCCGACATTTAGTAGGAATATTATGTAAAAATAATGCATGGCCGACGTCTAGCCACGACTCCACTATATTTTTGTACAATATGCGGTTCGAATACGTTATTGACACAGTTATGCCTTTTATATGACTTGAAGGGTAACATCGTTATCAAATGCTATGCTGTACAAATACTTTGGATTTTATTATGCACCTTACTGCGATAGTTTTAATGGCTTTTGGGGTTCTTTTTGACTGGGACAAATGCTTTGACAATAAATATAACGATAAGTGGACTGAACACCTACTTACTAAAGTGCGACAGTACAATTGATAGTGCTGTAATATCTGCCATTTTATGTCTATGAAGTAAATCGGGATCGATTTGAGAATCGACGTTTAAAGCCTGTTTGTATTGGAAGAGTAGTGAAAAGTAGTACACAACTACTACTAACACTACAAATACTGGTAGTAGTAGTACTACTAGTAGGCGTTGTCTTTTGTCAGGGACCTGGGGAGACGTTTGAAACCGGGCATGATCCACGTTTTGGGTCATTTCTGGTTCAGTGCATTTCTCTGGTCATAAAGCGAGGCAACGCAGCCAGTTTGATGGGTACGTTTGAGCGGGACATGATCTGGGGTAGATTTTTTGAGTGATGTTGATGAAGCTTGTTGCTGATAAGGTTTGTCCTTGACGAAGTTTGTGTGGATTTCATTTACTGTTTTTAATTACAAAAATAAGATGTAGATACTATATAAAGACAAGTAGAACTAAATCATTATAAGTTTAGATCTCGCTTAGATAAACAAATGAAAAATAAATTAAATTACAAGTTCATCACTTTCTATTGCAAGGACATCATCACCATCACCAGCCCATTAACGTCCCCACTGCTGGGGCACGGGCCTTCCCTATGGATGGATAGGGAGATCGGGCCTTAAACCACCACGCGGGCCCAGTGCAGATTGGTGGTTATTAACGACTGCTAATGCAGCCTTCCGAAGCACGGAGCTCGAGATGAAAACTTCTTTTTGTGGTTACCCATCTTATGGCCGGCCTTTGCGAAAGTTGCTTAACTTCAACAATCGCAGACCGAGCGCGTTTACCGCTGCGCTACCGAGCTCCTCATACGCAGATACCTAATTCTTTCCTTTTGTTCTGTGACAATAAGAATAAAATAAATTTATTTCTAGTAACAATTTACATTTGCTATAAGAAAAGTATTATACGTGCTGGACACAGACTCAGCAAAAAAAAATTGTAAAATGTCTTCAGATATTACCTACTATTAACCACTACTCTATATCTTTACTCTATAAATCAAATATTATATCCATTCTAATGTTATTTTCTTACATTTTCCTTAAAAAGTTGAACGAGGATACTATTCAATTTAAATCTTTTATTTATTGTGGTCAAACTGCTGATAATGATATCATATATTTTGGTTTGATAGTGGTACATTTTGTAACTATTTAATTGTATATTTGCCTTGGCTAATATTTTGTACAAAATGTTTTATATATATAAATATTAATTCACCACTATAGTCCCTATTCATTTAGTCAGAGGCGTATCCATCGCAGAGCACCAATGGTGAGTGGTGAAGCGCGTTAGACCAACGTGCCAGGTGGAGCCTAATTAAACCTATTAAAAAAAAATGAAAATGTTTCTTTTCAACGTAGAATCATTATTACATTACACAACATAACGCAAAAATCACTTTGTGATCCCTAGTTTGGTTAGGACATTACAGGCTGATCACCTGATTGTCTGAAAGTACGACGATCCGTGCCTCGGAAGGCACGTTAAGCCGTTGGTCCCGGTTACTATTTACGTGAGTAATCGTTACATGAGCCATGTCAGAGGCCTTTGGTGGCTCAATAATAAACCAGGGTTGATTAGGTTGGTTTTCCACCGCACAACCCACACCATAAGAAGAAGAGACAACATAACAATTAGATATTCATTGAGTACATTCTGTAAATTAATATACTTACTAATATGAATGTACTTCAAACAGCTTAAAATAATCGTCAGTTTTTACCCACTCTAACAGCTAACCGTACCACAGTGCGTCCTTATTGCATGTCTTCGACCACCTTTGCGTTGTTTCACGTCACTCCGATATAGTTATGTTCCCGGGATCCGGGATTTACAACTAGCAAGGCTACCCGGCACCGCTTTCAGCGGGCGGCTTGACACCATTACACTTTAACCGAGTTTGCCTTACGGGATTTAGTATTTGGACCACTGTGCAGGACAGTTATTGTTCAATTAATTAAGCAATGTTATTCATTCCAGAAGTTACCTTGTGAATGGATCACGTGAATATGTTCCTGTCTGTTACCCTTAGCATACAATAAGGAATAATAATAATAGATCGGCAAGTCTACGCTCCCCACCAGCGTCTGAGCTAGGTCTACCTCACCCCCTTCGGTCTTACTTTAGTCTTCAATCGTATGGGCGTCAGACGTCACACACACAGATGCGCGTGTACGATATCGTCAATGTGTAGTGTCTGTGTAAAACGAGATTTTTTTTTAATTAAGTGTACGGGGTGTGAATAACAAAAACAAAATTGGTTTACAAAATATAATACGTTATACTGTGAAGTAACATGTAATCAAGTCAAATAGATAATATCTATAATAATATAGAAGTTTTATTATATAATATTGTTATATACAAACATTACTCTGATTTAATAATAATATTTATATGGGTTACTACCGTCTCTGATTGCAAAATTATGTATTATTATCAGGCACCGAATCCTATCCACTTCTTAACCAACTTCTTAATATTCTTTCTTGCGGCAATTAATTCATCTGTATCAGTAGGCTCATCCATCAGCAGGTCTTCGCAGTTAAACGCTTTTGGTATCACTATTGCTGGAGCGTCACTAGAAAGATCATTAACGATCCCAAGCCTACTCCACGGGTCTTTGTCACCGTTGACGAAAACAACCATTGTGACATTAGGACTCAATCCTCCATAAAAATTATTCGTATATTCCACTCCCCTTTTAACTCTTTTTTCATCAAATTCTGATCCAAATAATCCGGTACATACATTGTAGTAGAAATTCACTGGAACGTTATTTGTAAACGGTTGTTTGGCAGAAGTTGTTGTCTGAAAATATCCGAACTCAGTACATAGTTGGTAAAACCAAGGAACCAAGGACCCCGTTTTTATTATATTTATAAAAATGTTATAATCGTAATGAATACAGTTACGATATTTTCGAAATAACTTCGGTTCATCATCATACAACCTTTTCAAATAGGGAGTACTAGAGTCCATTATTTGGTGACAGTGATCTACTATAACATCTGGGGTACCGTATTGTGCTCTCATTTGAAATATGGAAATTTTAACCATAAAGAACATTTGTTTATTTTCAAGCTTGGTCATATCGGTGTCACCACAAATATTCTCTTCTTTTTTGAGTTGTTCGATGCCGTCAGCAGTTTTTAATAATTGTTCGTATCTTTGAAATATTTCGGTGATCTTTTCAAGACAACCACTGGGTCCTAGTTTTTGATAGTCCTCGGAAACTTTTTCTAAATATTCAAAGAAATCTACTTTAGCTAAGACTGGTGCACTGCTGGCTACAGCTACATCAACTAAATTGGGGTACTTTAGTTTCATCCAGGCAACCAAATTTCCAGCGTACGATCCTCCAATGAAAACCACTTTGGATGTCTCAAACGTGGAAGATGACTTTATAGTTTTGATAAGGTGCGCTAAGTCTGCCAAAGCTTGGTGAGAACTTAAATATTTCAAGTTGTCTGTTACGTGAATGTCCAAAGGTATACTTTCGCCGTAATATCTATGCTCTGAATAGATGAGTGCCCCATTTGTTTCCCTTTGCAGTTCATGGAGATACCCATACCTGATAGGTATTTCGTCAGAAATTGCATATTGACCGCCAACGAATACATAGATAGGACCGTTGGGCTTCCAATAGTCCAAGTTTTCGACGTATCTCATTTTCCAAGTTCTTTTCTCGTTTGGGTCGAAGTGATCCAAACGCTGTTCGATCCATCGATATTCGTCGTTGCGAAGTATTGTAGCGTTGTAAGTGCGTAGCTTGGTAATATGTCTGTAACCGTGATCAAAACTGAATAAACCGAACCCGAAGATTCCCCTGACATTTAGTAGGAATATTAAGTAAAAATAATACATGGCCGACGTCTAGCCACGACTTCACTATATTTTTGTACAATATGCGGTTCGAATAAGTTATTGACACAATTATGCCTTTTATATGACTTGAAGGGTAACATCGTTATCAAATGCTATGCTGTACAAATACTTTGAATTTTATTATGCACCTTACTGCCATAGTTTTAATGGCTTTTGGGTTTCTTTGTGACTATAATTATCACTTTGATTTAATTTTCATTGACTATACAGGGTGTTAGTGACATCGTAACGAAAACTTTGAGGGATGATTCAGATCATGATTCTGAGTTGATATCAAGTGGAATTTTCCGTTGCAAAAGTATGGAACACTCTGTATAAATAAAATATAACCTCACGACTATATTTCTATTTTGGGTAGTCAGACGTCATCGTATGATGAACTAAGTACTTACATCTCACCGAGTAAAAGTTTTTTTTGCGTGACGTAAGTTTTCCTCAAATAGTATTAACTACATGGCTGGACAAATACAGAATGCTGAGGGCTGCCGCAAAAACTCGGTACAAAAATTTAAGACCACAGGCATGAAGGAGCCCCTGAAGAATCCTGCTCTCAAGGCGGCATAGGAAAGGATTATATTTAAAATGATTAATCGAGATCGATTAATAGTTATAAAAGTCATATAAGTATAATTTTTGAGTAATATAACCTCCCTGTGTCCCTGATGGGGTAGGCAAAGGTGTATATAATATACACACCCACTCCTCGTCAGCTATATGGTCGTATATTGGCAAAGTGAGTATTATACCTCTAGTTAAAATGAATTCCATGGGCCCAGTCATGTTGGTGGTCAAACCAGATCCGTATCAGGTTTGTAAACCTTCCATCATGACATATTTTGTAATGAGGTCACAATTGTCGCGATACCATAACAAAAAACCAACAACCCTTGCAACATCTTTTGCGTTTTAAGATACTCTTTGTAACGGGATTTTTTGCGCACACGACGACGCAGAGCTTGTAACCGAATACTACGTTTTCTCCAAACAAAATAAACGTTCATACAATATTACATTTTGCTGTTGTAAAATCGGAAATATCTTAACACTAGGGGTTTATTTATTTATTTAAGGTACACCATCGGTATATACATAAAGATCACATGAATAAAATTCAACAGACAATGACCGTGTGTTATACCATCACAGGCGTTTACAACATTCTAGTTAAAGTTTTAAACAAATAATAAAATAACACGTACACGTGATTGAGGTAACTTAAAGCTAGAGGTTAAAAAATAATAAAAACTATATAAAGTAAAATTATAGGAAATTAAATGAATTTATATAATACTTACTCCTAATTTTATATTTAAAGTTGGTGAGGGTTTCGTGGAAGATGTCGATTTGGGTTTTATTTGACTGTATTCTTCTTTTTCTATCGTGTGGGTTGTGAGGTGGATGACCAGCCGCATCAACTCTGGTGTCACGGTTATTATTAAGCCGCCAAAGACTACGTACTTACATAAGTAAGTAGTAACCGGGACCAACGGCTTAACGTGCCTCCCGAAGCACGGATCATCTTACTTTCGGACATTCAGGTGATCAGCCTGCAATGTCCTAATGAAACTAGGGATCACAAAGTGATTTTTGTGATATGTCCCCACCGGGATTCGAACCGAAGACTTCCGGATCGTGAGCACAACGCTCCACCACTGGACCACGGAGACCGTTGACTGTATTGGTATTTGCAAATATCCAAGCCTACTCAATATTATTAAAAACAAACATTGTCATTCAATCGTAAATTCACTTGTTCAATACTCGTTCATAACTCAATCATTCATTCCATCAGCCACACTGTATTTTTCTTTCACTTTAAAATAATTCGTTAAACGAGCAAGTTGTTTTCTTTACCTGCGCCCACCTTTGCAATAGACTGTATTTAAAATCGCGATGTCTTGTATAATATATATTTCGTATAATTTACTAAAATAAATATAATTATTCGCTCAAAAACAAAAAAAAACAATCTTTTCTTTTTTATATACGTTTTACTATATAGGTAGATGGTTGGTGGTAGGGTTGACAGAGGAAGACCTAGAAGGACGTACATTGACCATATTAGAGATGTCCTTAAAGAATGTTCAGTACGGTCTACTCTGAACCGGCGTGCGTGTATGGCACGATTGATGATGTGGAGAAAGCAAGAGAAGTATGTCAGGATCGAAGCAAACAGATTTTCATAGTCTGCTTACCCATATAGGAAATAGGCGTGAGTTTATGTATGTGTGTGTACTATATACTTAGTAGCCACTTAATGTCTATTTTCTCATTGCTGGGGTAAATACATAATTATATTTTTACCTAGAAATGCAGGGAATAAATGCCTTTTAAAAATATAATCTTTTTAACTGTGGTACAAAAACGATTCAGTGCAGCGAATGTTTCAGTCTGCCAGATTCGCTAAGTTGGGTGAGAGCCTTCAGCGCTCCCCATTTGTCCGGCCAAGTTAATGCCATTTGCGCCAATTCTACAATAGTCACGCCAAAAAGAATACGATTTCGACAAAAACGCGTCTCTTAAGTTTAGCCGTCAAAATATATTATTTATCTCGGCCATTTGACGCTCAATAAACCGTTAAGCACACAATGCTGCGTGTTTACTGACCTAATACAGGTATAAAAGCTTTTTCCTGTTAATTTTTCGTTTCAGATTCCGTTTATTATCCGTTAATAGCTACAAAATAAATAATGTAAAAGCTTTATAATTTATCAATAAATACTAATATTTTTAAACATTTTTAATTTTAACCGTTATTATTATTTAAAATGATAATATTGTTTGAGGTATCTCAAGTATTACGTGGTCTATAGCTGTTCATTATCAATTTTAGATATTGTACTTATAAATACTCTGGATTTTATTACCTTACCGACGTGGTTATAGCATGTTAAGTATTTTTATTTTTTAGAATTAAGGATGTTTATTTTTCAGTGATTGAATTGACATAATTTTAAGAATTTATCTTTTTATCTTCTTGAAATATTATTACCATACCTAACACACATAAATGTAATGCCATAAAATGCGTGAGATAGATAATAAATTATGTATTCCACAATATTAATAGTACATTATTATAATAAATTAATTATTCGAGCTTTCGTTTCGAGTAACTTTCGTATTTCTGCGAACTTGTTCGTAATTTGTTCTGGATTGCAGCCACCATATTTTTAGGGTTGGCACATATATGTATATTTTGCTTTTGAAAATAGGAGCCTGTTTAAATATCTAATTAACCTCACGAAAGTCATTGTATAACATATAACAGAACCACAAGGAGACTACGGAATTTAAAAACTCCGTTACTACTAATCTTTAAAGACACCTCAAGACTAAGTAATTATTTTAAAGACTTTAGTAGGTCTTGCTTACAACACTACTAATACCAGTACTTGCTACTAGTTAATGTATTACGTTGCTGCATTTTCACTATAAGACTCTTATAATTAATTATTTATAACGATTGACCAGATGGCAGACAGTGCGCCGCGACGTCGTAAAAAAATAAAAGTCGCAGCCGGTGTGTGAGTCGTACAAAAAAAAACTGAAAAAAAAGAAAACGGGTTGTAATCTGTTTAATATTTTGAACTTATATTTATGGGAATAATTTAATAGTTATTTTCTCCAGGTGGCACTAATTACTTAACCTTATTAGTATTAAATATTGTTCACTACTTGACCGGACTGTGCTAACCCTATACAACAGTTTCTCTGGAAGAAGACAGATGGGTCGCGGAAGTGAATGTTCTTATTTGTCTGTTAACTGATTTATTCTTGCAAATTACCGCAGCGGCGCCTCGAGCGGTTTATCTTTAATGTATTATACAATACTGAACATTTAATGTTATACAGAGTGTTTGGGTAAACGTGTCTTTATGATTTTGTTTCTTTGGTTTTATAGGTAAGTACAAAGATAGATAGATAAAATACTTTTAATAAGCACAATGGACACAAAATACAGATATAAGGACAGCATATACAGAAAAGCACTACAGGCGGCCTTATAACAAACAAAGACAAAACAAAACACAAAGACATATATTTACCTTATAGATAGATACATAAACTGCAGCCTGTTAATGTCGTAACGTAAATGGATGATGCGTTTGTAAGAATTTTTATTTTATTTATTTTAACTACTTACATATCTTCCTAGAACTTAAAAATTCCAAGAACTCTAATTGTTAATAAAAAAATGAGAATTAATTTAGATAGCCAATTTGCCTTCCCACAATCCAATTTAAGTCAATATCAAACTATCAACTATTAGCAATATATTTTTAATAAAAATCCGAAGTCATCATCAAATAATATCAATATTTTTAATAATAGCTTAGTTTAAGAGGCTTTAACATCGTCAAAAAAGAAAACAGAAATTTTAATAACGAAATATCGCTTCATCCCAATAAGGATGAGCGAATTTTTTATATTCGATCGATTAATTGTTTTAATCGATTTGCTTTTTAAACAAATTGAAGAATGGTCGGATACCGTGTTGAAAGTAATAGGTTTTTAAACGTACCACGTTCGGGGTAATACATCATGTAAATGTCAAAGCATAAGAATTTAATGCGAGAGTGTTCGTTTGAAAAAACCCAAAATTGAAATGTTTGAATACGAAATGAGTTAAGTCATTTATTTTTAGAATTTTATTTGCTTGTACGTTATGCTTGATTTATATGGTGTATTTTTTTAGTAAAGTAACCATTTTTGTAAAATTATCAAGTTTAAAAAATATCATGTGTTTAAAAGTTTTTTGATGCAAACAATTAGTAGCTGTTAGTTTTGTATTTAGTTAAGATTTGTATTTTTTTTAAATATCTATACATACATTTCCCACCGAGGTAAGCAGAGGCTATAGATTGCCATTTGCTTGGATCCTGACACACTTCTCTTGTTTCCTCTACATTTATCAATCGCTTCATACACGCACACCGGTTCAGAGTAGATCGTACTATTCCTACGTACTTTTCTAAGGACATCTCCAATTTTTTAAATGTATTTGTAATAATGTTGATTGTGGGAAGACCTATGCCCAGCAGTGGGACGTAGGTATGTAGACTGTGTGCGTTGTAGACATGGTGTTCTTATAGAATTAATATATTCACAGCGTGTCCTTAGCGGGATCGCATGATGTCACATAAGCAAAGAAGGAAAATTATGTCTTAAGTAGTGTTGTATACCGTTATCTCTTGTTACGAGTACTAGAGTATCAGTTACAAATACGTGTTATTTTTATATGGTAAAGAGCCTTTTATTTTGGACTTTTTACTCTTTGGTGTTTTATTGTTTATTTGATACTGTAAGTACTTAATTAAAATATAATAGTACTTAATTAAAATTAATAAAATATATAACATAGTCAAATTAAATACCTACACTAAAATACGTCAAAACACACAAATATATAGAAAACCATATCACTTTTGGACTTAACATTTATATTTTCCTAGTCTAAAATTATTATTTTTTAGTTGAGACAAAAAGATGCTAGATATAGGGATTTTTATTTAAAAAATTATCATACTCGTGAACGTATTTTGAGCTCCGAAATAAATCCATAAAATATATTTTTTTAATTTTTATTAAGTAATTAAAAAAATATGTTTTTTTCATATTCCTATCTCATTAGAATTGTTCATTTCTCTTATCAACATCACTATTTCTTAGTCTCGTAGGTCAGCGACCCCACATAACACCTTAAAAGGAACATCTGTTTGTTCGTGCTACGGAATTGTCATACTTAAATTAAGTTTATGTACACTAAACTAGGCACTCTAGACAGGAATAACTTAATCAAGAGAAGGGACTTCTATAACATAACATAAGCTCATGTCGACAACGACCTCCGTGGTCCAGTGACAGAATCTCGACAATTTTCACAAAACTCACTTTGTGATCCCTAGTTCGGCTAGGACATTACAGACTGATCAGTACGTAGTCGTTACATGAGTCATGTCAGGGATCTATGGCGGCTCAGTAATAACCCTGACACCAGGGTTGTTGGGGTTGGTAATCCACCTCACAATCGACACGATAGAAGAAGAAGATTTGAAGCAATTCACCCATCACTAATATCTGTATCCTCATATAAACCCTCGTTCCAACTAATCGCCAAGGCATCTTAATGAAACCCCCGGCGAGTCAGGATCATTGTCTCCTCAGATTTCAACAGAAAGTCTAATTAAAACTAAAATATTGCGCTTCCCGCTTCGTTCATACTATGCTGTGGCATCTGACTGCGTGTAAGCTGGTGCGAGTGGTAAGACACATATTGCGCATGAAATCTCTAAGAATGTGTGTTTTAAGTTGTGATATTAAAATTACAAGTAATATCCCAAATAAATAAATAATTTATATTTTATTTGTACCATTTAGTAAGACCTTTTGTTTTCGGTGTAGGTATATTTTTATTACAATTATTTGTATAATAATAAATATTTATTGATAATAATATAATTATTTATCTATAATTTATTATTATTTTTATCTTGTCATTTATTTTTTCTTATTTTATTTCTAATGTCACGTGTTTCACTTAAAGTCAAACCAATACGTTTTTGTTTAATTTCTTTTTTGATCAGCTAAGCGTTGCGTTAACGAAACCAAATGTAGAGCTAGGCTCTCTGGGAAGAATGTGGTGAAACATATCAACTGCTTTTCTTTAAAAAAATAAAAAGAACTGAAACTGCCGGTAGCAGCGTGATTCTCACCGCGACATTTCAGTAGGTTTTTGTCAATATGATATTTGTAGGTTTATTTGATATATTGGAGATGTCCTTAAAAAAGGTTTAATACGATCTACTCTGGACCGGCATGCGTATGAAGCGATTGATGAATGTGGAGGAAACAAGAGAAGTGTGTCAGGATCGAAGCAAATGGAATTCTATAGTCTCTGCTTACCCCGGTGAGAAATAGGCGTGAGTTTAAGTATGTATGTTATTTTGTCAATGCTAATCGAAAGGATCCGTAAGGGTGCTCGATGCGGGCGTAAGCGCCTGTTGGTTATCACACTTCACGATCACAGTCGCGGTTGGCAGTGCAGCGGTCAGCAAGGCTGTATTGACTTGTATGTAAACCGTCCATTTTTAACCACCGCCTTACCGCGCGTCCGCGTGGTCGACCGCGCCATGTGATCACCGCCTAAGGGTCGTTTTGATTTGGATTATCACATATTATAATTACTAGCGTGGCATAGCGAGACTTTAAAAAAATATTTTATCTTAATTGCCATCTGGCAACGTAACGTCATTGATACGGTTCTTTGCAAATTCTAGTCAATATTATTAAAAAAAAAAAAACTAATACAGTAGTGTGTAGTGGTACTATTTCAAGTGTATCAGGATTGAAACAAACTACACTTATTAATTATATAAAAAACAAGAATAATTATACTGCGTATAAAACGGCAATTCTCCACTCCCAACCAGCGGCTGAGCTAGGTTTACCTCACCCCTCCTCGGTCTTACTTTAGCCCACAATCGTTTGGCCTACAGACGTCACACAAACAGATACGCGTCATAATGCACAGGATAACGTCAGTGTGTACTGTCTGTGTAAAACGAGGTGTTTTATCCCTTTTTTTCGGTGTTTTGTATGAAGTGTGGATGTGGTATATTATGTATGTAGTCAATATTATTAACGGGTGTATTTCCCCTCTAACAGTTAACATGAAGCCTTTGTTATCTCATCAACACACTCATAATTAAATCAACGTTCATTGAAAAGACATTAATGATATCGTCCGATATCTTCATTCGTTTTCTTGATAGATACATTTTTAATGATGAAATGTTGTGATACGATGTGATAGCCTTTGATAATAACACGATGTGGCCCGATAGAAATCGATTGTCGATTGTTATCTGCGATATGTCGATAGTAATTATGGGGAATAAAATTAAGAGGTTGTGACGAAACATAAATTTAACATGTTCATCATGTAGGTACATAATAGTTTTAAGTTTAAACTTTTTTTATTTTAGTCCTATGCCTATGTTATTCACGTATAAAAATTTCTTTTTTGTCCTTTACCATGGCTCGGGGGTAAATCTAAAGCGTAACCAGGTGCCGACATGAAATTATTATTGAAATCTTAAAATTTCTAAAGAGAAAAATAAATCGGAAAAATTTCGATATCTTCTTCAATTTTCGATTAATTTTCTCTTTGCGAGTGTCCCTAAGCACGGTGAGTGCTATAATAAACAAAAATAAATTACAAGTAAATCTTAAGATTTACCGCAGTTTGGGCATTTACAGTAATATATAGGTACTTACGTTGCAGTAGAGATGCGACTAAAATGGACATAATATATAAACTCGCGCCTATTTTGCACCGGGATAAGCAGAGACTGGAATTCTACTTGTGTCGATCCTGACACACTTCTCCTGCTTCCTCCACATCCATCGTTTCATACACGCACGCCGGCTCAGAGTAGATTGTACTAAACCTTTTCTAAGGACATCTCCAATTTGTCTAATCTAATCTCCAAAAGTACGCCCTTCTAGGAACAAAACTAAACTAAAATGGACTCGTCTTCAATATTACATTTATAAACAAGTGTCACCTCTGTCGTCTACTAAGTTGGAAAATTAGATGCTTACACATTTTGTGGTGTGGTTATAACCTTGACTCTGTAAAGCAGTGTGGTGTGTCTGTGTCATCCCACATGATAGTGTTGGCAATTAGAGTCGAAGGCTCGTCACTAGCACGCCGCGAGGTGTCAAACTGTAGGACAGAGTAGGTGAGATGGGCGGTGGTAAGGTCGGCTGTACACTATCGATGTTAGATAGGTATTTTGTGAAGTTCTTCTATTGTGTGGATCGTGAGGTGGAGTACCAACCTCATTAACACTAGTGTCAGGGTTATTACTGAGCCGCCATAGGCCCCTGACATGACTCATATAACGACTACATACTCTATTATTTTTATTTATTTATTAAATCTTAATACTAAATATACAGTCATTACAGTCATGAGCAATATAATGTACCCACTTTAGGACTCTGTCGCACTAACATATTTGACATTTAGTGAGACTTACAGTTCAATTTGTCAAAAAAGTTAATGTGACATGGTACTAAAGTGTATACATTATTAATGCTCGTGACTGTACATAACTAAAAGTCGTAACAGTCGCTTCTTCGTGTTCGAAAAGCCTTAGGCTGTTTCATCGCTAGTGTCGCGACATTGGCCCACTTACTGCCGATATTTGGTTGCGACAGACGAACCTGCAGTCTTGTATATGTATAATTAATGTGTCATTTAAGAGTTTAAATTCGACGCGCAACCGTGACATTATCGTCGAAAGTCTAACGATAATGAAGATGTAAGTGTTAGGGGTAATTATTGGTTGGTCAGTTTTTTTGACAATGATTAAACACTGCAGTTCATGCTTTATCTATGCTATGATGATGATGAATTTAGCAATGCCCTGCAAAACTTTTAAAAAAGTTTGCTTGTTTGTTTGTTTGTTAGTTTGCTCTAGTATATTACAATATAGTGTATTACAATAATTAACGAAATTAACAATTAATAACAAAAATTACCTAGGACACGAAATTGCTGCAAATCTTTATTCTTAAGATATAAACAATGATTAAATTACATTGGACTTTTCAGTTTAAGTACACTTAAATAAGGGATATTCACTACTTCGCTATTCGCCCAACCTATCATTTCTCTTTTTTAATAGAGCAATTTCCAATTCAATAAGATCATTTTGCATTCACGGAATCAATCTCTTTGGAATGCGTACAAGGTAAATGGCTCTATAACTACCCACTGAGACAGTAGGCATCATTTGTTTCGTCACACCATCTGCTTTAACTGGTCAAGTTTTGGTAAAACCCTTGCGAAACCTGTTGGTGACGTGTCAAAGTTAGTGCTTGCTTTTTTTAGCAAAAAATTGTGTGTGATATCATGAATGAGTTCTGTTAAGTCATTCAGATCTTGAATCATTGGAAATTGGCCGGATTTGGTGTTATATTTATTTATGCAAATAAAAAAAAAAAATTGTTTGAATACGGATTTGATGTTTGCGTGTTCATAAGACTGTGGATTACGGAAAAATGTAAATCCCCTTAATAGACATTGCTAACGACTAAGTTATACAATTATCTTAGCAGTTTGTAGTTCGATAGACGTTGTATTATTCCTTATTCTATGTACATAGTGTCGTACAACTGTACAAGACATCATTTCACAAAAACTGTAAAAAAAATTTTGGTTGGGTGAAAATGTAAAATGTGTTGTCGTGTACATTCTTGTAAATTCGTTTTGTCGTTGTAAAATTTTCTCTTGAAAGAAACAGTTTATACGCTTCTTCTCTTGAATCAAAACATTTTGATGTTAACTTCTTGGCCGGACAAATGGGTAGCGCTGAGGGCTCTCACCCGATACAGGCCAGGCCAGCAGGCATGGCCAGATGGACGCGAACTTCGGCTCAGGGTATAGTCAAAGAGGATTATATTGGAAAGAAATAATCGACCCTAGTGGGCCCATCAGGTGGCCTGATATGACACGATTCGTTTATGACAAACAATATAGAAGGAAAAATTTAAGGGAAGAGAGGAAAGGGTAGACCTAGGAGAACATTTATGAAACAAATAAAAGAAAAGGTGCAGGTCGTGTCGTATCAGGAGGTGAGGATTTGGCGGGAAGACTCTCTGGGCCCATAGCGATAAGCGCGCAATGAGGGAACTCGTCGACCACGCGGGCGGGTTTGTTTTTGCAGGCTGATTGAATACTTCATCAATCATCATCACTCATATAATAATCGGAATGATTACTCGTCAAAACTAAAGGGTTTACAGCCGACTGCATAATTAGTCACTCATCTACTTTTTACTTACAATCTACATCATTGGCACACATCATTTCTGGGTCAAAGAACAGCCGACCTATCGTACGACTTAAAAAAAGCTTATTCCTATTAGCCATATCTATTGTTCTTTAGTTTTTTTTTTTAAATCAAATACTAGTAATATAACAGGAAACTTAATTAGATGATCGGTAACGAAGTTTTTGTAGCAGCTTTGATAAGATCGTCTCAGTATTAAAGCTGACTATACAGAGATTCTTAGAAGCTGATTTGATAAACTAACTTTGTTGGGATTTCCAATTTACCTGATATAAATAGAATTACTTTATATTTATATCGTTTTGTAAAATTATTTATACGTGGAATTATTATTAATGAATCTAAAAATGCATGAATATAAGTAAAGTCACTGTGTTACAGCGGCGTGCTTCAGGTTATTAATTTATTTTAGTGCAGTTTACACTAACGCAGTTGATTCGACCATTATAGACGGCGATACGGCTCATCACCACGTTGATCTAACATAAAACACGGTGAAGTGTGGGTACTTAGTTCATCTTGCGATGGATGTATATTCAAAGAGCAAAAGTGCAGTCACTGAGCCTGAGAATAATTTGTAAACAGTGGTGAAATTATAAAATATATGTTTTCTAGGTGTTTTGGTCTTTTACAGAAACGACATGTAACGAGGAGGAAGCGCAACCAGCAAATTTATTGCTTTGCAAGAAACTGATTGGACTTTTGCACCTTATCGTACCTCTGACTACCCCAATCGGGATATGGTAGGAAGCTTATGTATGTATGTTCCAAGGTATTCCGAAATCTGTGACGTCAAAGATCACACCCAGTCATTCTCAAAGTTGACCTACTAACATAGACCTCTAGTCAAAAATATCCGGAAATACATGACTAATATGGCAATGGCACATTTCTCGTGTGACGTAGAGACCTCCGATGGGTCATTTGTGACCTTAACAATTATATTAAGAGAAATGAACGTCAACTAGATCCGTAACTTGTTCATTAAGTATGGTACAAGTTATGAAGTGAAGCGTAGAACTACTGGTTATTGGTTAAAGATATTAGTGACCTTTTTTTATTTTAATGGCTTTTAGTTTTAATTTGGCATACAAACTTACTCTGTCTGGGCACGTTAAGCCGTTGGTCCCGGCTATTAGCCTTAAAACAACCTCCACCAACCCGCATTGGAGCAGCGTGGTGAAGTATGCTCCATACCCCCTCCGGTTGATTTAGGGGAGGCCTGTGCCCCGGAACTGTGCAGTGGAACGTATATAGGCTGTTTATGTATGTATGTACAAACTTACTCTGTACCTCCATCCAGTGCATGATCGATTAACTAAATAAATTAATTTCTACCACTATGCGGCTGTGCGAGACATAATTATAGGTTGTTTTTTTTAGTAATGTTCATAATATTGCGGTTACCCATAGCGATACAAATATGACATACCTAGTAGAATAGTAACATTATAATAGTAGCAGTCTTGTGCCGTGTGCCAGGGGGGTTAAAATGGCCACACCGAAGCAATTCATCTAAGAAAGCAATATGGCTTATTGACATTTGTTTGCATTGCGCACTTAATTGTATATGCGCAAATGTTAAAATTGCAATATTGTTTTTAAGATGAATTGCTGTGGAGCAGCGTGGTGGAGTATGCTCCATATCCCCTCCGGTTGATTGAGGGGAGGCCTGTGCCCAGCAGTAGGACGTGTATAGGCTGTTGATGTATGTACGTATGTATGGCTTTTTTAACCCGCCTGTACGTGGGAAGAGCTTATGAATGCTGCCGATAATACTGTCCGAGTCGCAAAATACTGGCCTGAAAAAGTTCGAATGCCATCAAAACGAAGACAAAGAGATAATAGTATTTGTACTCACACGACCGCGAAAAATGGGAAGGGCTTTCCCAGCAGTAGAATCTTGTAGGCTAGATTACATTAGAGTACAATAAAAATCTTTAACTATTATTAATTAAAAAATCTTGTTAGCTCCTATCGCGTTTTACCTAACGCATTTAATAATGTAAATGAAACAATGAATTAAATTCGCCAGGCGTTCAAACTTAATTAACTCTGACATTAATTGCTTTTACATTCATGAGTTTTACACTTACACATTGAAAAATAATTTGTTTATATCTTACCGTTTTAATGCATTACAATGCAGGTTTATATAAATACTGTATATGTATACATTTTTAATAAGACTACACGTTAGTACCTTACTTACTATACACAGATAACTTATACAGTATAGATGCCAAAAAACCTCCCCTTTGATATCCTAAGCAATTTAACTGCGTTGGAAACCCGATACGCTTCATCTCACGTCTTGCGTCCCCATCTCGGTGTCGATAGCAAGGTGATTAGTATTTCGGGCGCGCATGGTGGGAGCGGCGCGCGCAGTCTCTCGCCGCTAGCCCTCTGCGCGCACGTCGCCGCGCACGACCACGCGCGCCAAATTCAAATTCAAAAATCGAACACCAGAAAAAAGTGCCTTTTGTTTTCACCGATTTTATGCCATCAAAAGTGAATTTCAGTGTTGTGTGCCAGTGTTCGCTTGCAAATAGCTACGCTCGACTCTGAGCGACTTTCACCCACACCAAGAGTTTTTGCAAGCGGTGAGTGTTATATTTTTAATCGCGTAATTGTTGTTACACAATACAATTTTATCTGTGGAAATTGTGACAAAAAAGTTTTTTCATATGAAGTTCCTTATGATATTGAAAGTGTGTAATTATAGACATGCGTGAGCAATTACTATTTATGCGGAATGCATACGAATGGCATTTTGATGTTTTTTTAATGAATAGTTAATTTGTATTGTGTTAATTTTCGATTTTATTCTTGGTTTGAGAGAAATATTTCTGTAAAAGCTGTGGGAGTCTCGTTGATGTCTTTTGTATGCGCGGCGCCGTATGGAGTGGAGCGTATTACGCATGCGTTGACTGGCTTGCGTTTCTTTCTAGAATACGCATACTTTATCTTGCTGAAAGTCATATTCATACATACACATATTCACACTCGTAATCCCTAATGGGGTGGGCAGAGCTTGTTACGAAGTTCTTGATACGTACTTCTAACATAAGTACTACCATACATAAACTATCTTGTATGTTAATATACACATAGAAAATCATTGTATTTTAAAAAATAAGCTTTAGTTAAGTAACTGCAAAAAGACTTTGTGACAAAAGTTATAAAAACAAATCTCTACATAAACAGTCATTTACTAAAAGGAAAGTTATGAAACCTAAAGTAAAGTTAAATGTTTAATATAGAACAAGTTAATGTGCTACTTGCGTTCAATACTGCCACTTGCCGTTACTGTCCTACTTCTGAGGACCGTGTAATGTTCACGCCTTGTCGCTTTCAAGGGTGACAGTGAAAATACAAAGTAAAACTATACTGTTTTTAAATGAATTCTATTTTTAAATTTTGTAATATTTTTCTGTAAGTGGCCAGTTCCGGATTCATAAATAAAAAAGAAGATAAAACACACATATAAACTCATGCCAGCCCCGTTATATTTTTCGGGTGGACAGAGCCAAAAAAGCTTAAAAAGCGAAAGTATTTTTTTTTGTAGAAAAATAAGTACGGAGGAAAATAATAATAAAGAGAATTTAATTGTATTGGTGTTGAATTTTGTGGCATCATAAGTCTCACTCATTATAAAATATTATTTTTTCATAATGTTCACTGCTGGACAAAACCCGAAAAAATACCATTACAAAAGAAAAAAAAAAATTTGTACGTGAAAAATAATATTGCAAAATGTGTCCATCATTGATGAATATATAATTTTAATATGCAATATGACATGCAAACATCATCAAATATTACAATGAACATAACATGTCAGATAATATATAAACATAATGTAATGTTTTAGTCAAGGATCCGAAAATAGTTGTATTACGAAATCAATATTAACCAGTTAAGTTAGGAAACGCGAGTTTGAGGGATTATGTCATCAATATACGGAGACGAATAAAAAACTTAAAAATATATCCGGAAAATATGTAATATACTGCTAATTATATAATTTATGTTTGTATTTTAAGGAGAATCATGGAAATATAGTGTTAATTTTAATCACGAAAACGATTTTAAATTATTACTTATTCTATAATTTCATTTGTAATATTACAATATTAATAAAATTGGGCTTTTATAAATATTATTTTTTGACGGAATAATTTACTTTTTTATTTATTAGATCATATATTAGTTAAATAAATATGAAAATCGACGCGTTCGGAGTCACCCAGTGAGCTTACCCGATAAAACATATAACGCCACGCTCACGCCGCTATCCCAATTGGGGTAGTCAGAGGTACACCCATCGCAAGATGAACTTAGTACCCACAATTTAGCGAGCTTTATGTTAGACCAAAGTAATAGGTGGTGAGGCGTATCGCCGTCTATAATGGTCAACTGTGTTAGTGAAAACTGCACATCCGACAAAAAACGATTCTATCTGTTTTGTGATAATGATTATAATTCCATACAAAACTTCTGACAGGGTGTATGTACGATGCGAAAGAATTTAGTGACCTTTAGGCGTTCCCCAAAAACACGATAGATGGCGTTGTTAAGTTTTTTCTTCGTTTAAACTTCTAATTTCATGGATAACAGACATTATCTTTGTTTTTGGGTATAAATGATGACCCTTTTTATCACACCAAAGTACAACTCGAACTTTCACCCATTATTATTCTGATCAAAATAAACTATGGGTAGTAACAGCAATATCCGTATCAAACTGGATTTACAAAGTTATTTTTGTGGTATGTACTCACTAAGAATAAAACCTGGGACCTCCGGATCGTTAGTCTAACGCTAAACCACTGGACCACAGAGTTGTGTAAAATATACGTTTTCAAAACCCCAAAAACAAGTCTTTACAAAGTCAAACTCCACTACTGTAAAACAGTGACAATACGTTTTCACACACTCGATCGAGCGTTGCACAAGTGGCTCGCTGTCATTGTATTCGTCACAAAAAATGTAACTGTAGCGTTTGCGTTAAATGAACCATTACCTTTCCTTTGTCAAACGTAAACGCAGGACAATATACGTTACGGACTGGGTCGCCTAGAAATAAGTAATTGGGGACCTTTTGAAATGCTAATTTTGTGACGAAATTTTGAAGAGGGCGCGCCGCGTTTTTTAGTTGATGTTCAAATTCGAAATTCACGCATATAATCTTTGTTAGGTTAGACAGAGCTAGAAATCAGACGACAATCTTCAGCCACACGTTTAAGCATTATATTACTGTTAACTAACATAAGATAACAAACATTTTATTGCACATGCAGGAAATACAAAATCACAAAACAAGCGAGAAATAGAAAGAGCTGCCTTATTGCTAGGTATAAATCTCTCCCAGGCAATTGTTGGGTAATTAATGACTATTAAACTTTTCTTTTATTGTAAAGTAAATTCACTTTCATTCGTTTTCAAAGTTCATTACAAATATAGCCATACAATTCTCTATAGTTCACTCAGTATCGCATCAAATAATAGAATCCACACTTTATACAGTACAACACGGCATTGTTTTACCAAGTGATTCCAATTCCGAGCCTTGAGGCCGTCGGAAGGGAGTCATTTCGGTATCTTTTCAACAATTATCTCTTTTCCGATTCAGTAGAAAACTTCCGACAGGATATACTTCATGTCAGACATTGCCAACTGATACTAAACCCTGTACATACGTGTTATGTAGCTCGGAATCCATTGAACAGTATATCCGGCCGATTAGACTGAGTGTATTGAAGTTATAATGAAAGAAAATAACAAAAATTGAACTCTGTTTCTGAGTAGTATAATTAGCTTTACGATTGGCAAAATTAACATTTAAATTAGTGTACTTAGCGAAGTCGAATATTTTGTACCTACACTCGTAGTTGATGGATTGATGTTATGTAAAGGTTGAGTATAAAAATATTTTAAGAGATTTAAGAAAAAGTGCTTTTCATCCGTATTCTAATCCTCCTCTGAGAATTTTGGTATTTTAAGTTGAGATTTAAATCCTCGACTTCATCACAACAACGGCCTCCGTGGTCCAGTGGTTGAGCGTTGGGCTCACAATCCGGAGGTCCCGGGTTCGAATCCCGGTGGGGAATCACAAAAAATCACTTTGTGATCCCTAGTTTGGTTAGGACATTACAGGCTGATCACCTGATTGTCCAAAAAGTAAGATGATCCGTGCTTTGGAAGGCACGTTAAGCCGTTGGTCCCGATTACTACTTACTTACTGATGTGAGTAATCGTTACATGAGCCATGTCAAGGGTCTTTGGCGGCTCAATGATAACCCTGACACCAGGGTTGATGAGGTTGGTAATTATCTCACAACCCACACGATAGAAGAAGAAGAAGAAGTACATAATAACGTGTATGGGTGCCGTTTACGATTAGCAAAACTGTTGATTTTTCTTTAAACATTTCGGGTTATTTTAATAATGATGGTAAATGTACAAATTGACTTACAGATTTGTGCAGTTCATAAAATTTTATCGTCTCATATTTCCATATTTTTTGACGCTGTAATGTAAAGATCGAGTATCACGCGCAGTCGAATTGATTGCGATGACTCTGGACTTTCTTACATATCAAAATTGACGGATTTTGAGTTTGCATGCTCACGCTTAATATCCCGAAGGTCTGTTCTGAATGTAATAATGATATGTCATTGTGTGATTATAACGAATTGTAGTACTTCTTCAAAAGGTAAGGTGGTTTTCAATGTGCGATAATTTTCAAATCTCATGTATAATAATCAATTTTAAGATATTTAAAATTTTATTTTCTAATTTAAAGTACGGTGATTATTAAGAATATATACTTAACTCTAACGTCTTTCTTTTGTTGACATTGAAATGTCAACTTAAATCTGTTAAACACTTGTAAAGTTGTGATGGTATAGATAATACTGGCGTGAAATTTCCGGCGTAGTAGGATGAACAAGAATAATAATTATACTCGGTCCTTGTTTGAGACGGTTCGTATAATTGAGATAGAACTTCACTTACTGGTAAGTTCATTTAATCTCTTAATTATTGATATTCTTATCTTCAGGTAATATTTCATACAAAATTTCACTTTAGCGTCCGTTTACTAAACTACTTTTTAATTATAGAATTGATAACCTCCTTCTTTTTTGAAGTCGGGTTAAAATTCTTCAAAACAATGGTTTTAAATCAACAACACAACAAAGGACGAGATGAACCGAGAAATGAAATTCCTTTTTTGCGATGAAACAAGTTACTCATAACGGTCTCAAATAACATCCATTAATATTATAAAATAAAACAAAAGACGAATATCTAGGTAAATGGCACTATACTGTCTCTTTTGATGACATTTATGCCGCGCGGTCAGAAAGAGAAATCATGCGACAATCAATTTAGGAATTTCACACCTCTCAATGCTATCTGTTACTCGTAAAACAAACAAGTTTTGTAAAAGATAAAAAAATACAATTATTTGTTTTTGAAAACACGAAATGTTATAATAATTTGTATTAAATGTAGTAGTTCTACAGTGTATTGTAGTTTTTAATTCTTAATGTTTATATTCATAATTCTAAATTTTTATTAAATTCGTGTTTAATTTTTTGATTGTACTCGACCAAAAATATTTTCATTTTAAAAGTTGTTAGGATTCAAGATCCCATATAGATCCAAGCTTCTGACTCTACATGCCCTAACTCTATAAGTACTAACTCCACGTGTCCTAACTCTACAAGCGCTAAAATATGTGGCTTAGCCGTTTTGTTCCTACAAGAACTATTGTTTAAGTACCGTGCCCCTAAATGTCTACTGCGAGTTTAATTTCTACGGTCGACCTTAGAACGCCAATCACTATGTTATCGCATGACGTATCGGATTGAATATTTCTTCTCCACTGAGTTACGACTGGAATGACTACTCAAATGGTTTTACACATCTCATCCATATGGAACGTAATGATGAAATTAAAGATGCCGCCACTTAGTGAACTGTTTTTTTTAGTACCATGTCTGGTCGCTTCTATGCATTTTTCCCCTCATTCAGCGCTTATCGCTATCGATCCACTAGGGTCGATTAATTCTTTCAAATATTTTCCTCTCAGACGACGTCTCAAGCCTGTTGTCTTAAATTTTGTAACGGGTGAGAGCCCTTGGCGCTCCCCATTTGTTCCCATTTGTGTAAGTGTGCAACGCAAACAAAATGTTGAATAGCAATATTGCTTTTAGACGAATTGCTGCAATGTTGCCTTATTAAACCCCCAGTATAGTCTTATCAGATGCGAAACAGTACATTTTTATAGACAATACGACAGCTATAAATATTGAAAGGATAAACAAAGTACACGTGAATATATATATCACAGATTTTTTAACAACTTAAATAGAGTTACGAAACTCATATAATTTGCATAATATTAGACCAAAAACCATTCGCCTCCCCATATCACTTCAATACATATCTGGATCAAGATCGTAGACCATTATAATGTAACATTAGGCTCACACTTTCCATAGTGTAACAGTGTCCTCAGGCCGAGTGTTGCAACGCGCGTGCGCGGCTAATTGTAATGGCGCAAGTCAGGTGCGCGTGCACAGTGCGCCGTGCAAAGAATTTTATTCAACTCGCATTTTCATATATTGGACAGGAATATTTTTGATTATTAACTAGTTATAAATTTGTTCGTTTTTACTTATGATCTGATATAAAAATATAGAACGGATTCAGCTGCGTATCTTTATTCACTAGGTAACATAGTTACACTTTGAATCGTAATTTTTTACATAACGAACGTCTCATCCGCCAAAAACTACTGCAGCTTCTCACAACCTGTATAGCCGGGGAAAAGAACTGCAAGAAAACCCTCGGCACAGGACCCTAGACGTTCTTTTAAAAAAATAAATATAAAATATTTTTATACAATTGATATCAAATGTGTTATAAATATAAAATATGTTCTCTAAATAAATTAACACTACCTGACATAAATCAATCAACTTTAGCGATATTATTTCAATTTCCATTATATTTTTAATTACTTATTACCAAAAGCTATAAAAAATAATTTAACAACAAAACGTCCATTTATGGAAATCCATAAATCATCTGAATAACGAAGGCAATTCTAATATTTTATCCACCCGGATTCATCTTGACCTGAACGAGTCTTGACAATTAAGAAAAAAAGATTATGGTTTAAAAAACACATTCCTAACTATTATTTAATATAACTGACCTCTTGAAGGTCAGGACGATAGTGATCTAATAATTCTATTTAGGTTTATATTGGCCCCGAGTCCTGCAGACACATCTTAATTTTATTTTAAGTTATACCCGTTATTTTGTTATCCGACGAAAGAGAAATGGACGGATCATTGAAAACCTCTGAAAACTGATAATTTTAAAACGATTGAGTAAATGAATGAATAACCCGGTCGAATGAAATAGACTACTCGCTCATAATGCTCGTTCGTTTGACGTGTGCTGTCAACTTAATTCTGTCGGGCTATTGGCCAATATAACATTTTGGAATGGGTTTTTTTTATTTCTGGCTAAAATTGACATGTGTTTCATAAAGTAAACGAAACAATAACCCTGATGAATCAAATAGGCATCTCGCTGGTATCCACGTTTAGCACGTGTCCTGTCAACTAAATTCTGTCGGGTTAAAGACACGTAATATTTTAAAAGGGTAGTTTAAGATTTCTGTGTATATAATTTTAGCGTCCCTTTCTTTTTCGGCGCATAAGAAAAAGACAGGTGTAAAATACATCCGGTTTTTACTGAACCATAGTCATAGCCGCTCCTTAAATGCTACAAAAAAGAACATTTGTAATGATGCGTGTTTTCCAACTTTGTCTCCAAGCAAGGGATCTCATTTGAATCGTCTTAATTGATGACACTATAATTTAACAAATTGACAACTTTTTTGCTAACTTTTAAACTAACCAGTTGGATTAGTTAAATCAGGTTTGTGTGTTGCTTTCTTTAAATGTTTTTAAATAAACATTATAAACTGACGCCTGTGATCCAAATATATATTTATTCAATTTGTGTTTTATTTCAAGACGAAAATCTCAGCACAAGTTTAAACTAATGATTTTCGAATTTGTTTTCGAATTCATATTTGGATCATAAATGATTATCACATGCTCAGCGGTGAAAGAAAACATCTTGAGCTATATTGGACTGATTTTCACTTGAGCTGGAAGGCCAGACAGGCAGCCGCTTCTGTAAAAAAACCGGACCTGTCAAATCATCAGGTTAGGTAAGCGAGCCTCGTGAGAAACGGGATATCGCTTGGGAGATATTGATATAAAATATATGTAAAAGAAATTAAAAAGTACGGGAAATATTAGTGAAAGTTAAACTCTATGAAAACAACCATTCAAATTCTAAAACAAATATTAGCGTGTCAAAAGCATAAAGGATATTTGCAATAACTTGTAAGTCGACGTCGAGTTAGCGTAACTTTCTTGAAACGCCACTCGTACGCAATACCGCGATAAATACCTCCTTAAAATATGTATTGAGCACTAGGACTGCATAAAAGTGGGGGTAATTAATAAGTAGGCTTAATATAGGTCTTTAAAAGTGCAGTGAGATGTAAGTATATACCGTTTAAATTTCAATTTGCTAAATTCTAATGATGTTCTTTTGTTTTTTACAGGTAAATATCACCTCAGTTCGTTTCTGTAGCGGTAAGAATCTTTTTTGTTCAGAAGTTGCTGCAAATTCTCCACTATTCTACTTACTTCTACTGCTCTAATTATAACTTGTGGCTACGCTACTTATTTGGTACATTTTACGAGCGTGAATTTATTATCTTATAAAAAAAGGTGTACAGTAATGAGCAATATAATGTACCCACTTTAGGACTCTGTCGCACTAACATATTTGACATTGAGTGAGACTTACAGTTCAATTTGTCAAAAAGTTGATGTGACATGGTACCAAAGTGTATGACATATTAATGCTCGTGACCGTACTTAGGTCTCGTCTAGGTGTGTTGTAAAATAACCCGTGCGTATTAAATAGACATCCAGTGTCAGGGGGTTGCTTCCAAATGAGGTGTTTACATAATTCGGAACAGGAATCTAAGCTACTATTTTAAGTAATCAAAGCAATTTGCAATATTATGTTAGACTTCATCGTCTTCAAGCGTCAGGATTATTTGTATCTTGAAGACAGCGCCTAGAAATAATAATTCTCTGACATTCTATTATAGATTTATTTATTTATTTGTACACAATAGAACACAGAAAGAAACATACAAAGAAAACAGACAGTACAGGTAAGCTTATCTCTAAGAAAGAGATTTCTTCCAGCTGACCTTACGTGATAAGGAGACATGCAGTGTATAATACTACAGATAGACATACCTACATACGCGTATAGATATGACCTTATGGAACGCGTGAGATATTCTAAGCAGACAATTCAAACAGGCGTTTAAAGTGTAATTTCAAATAAAAGCTTCTTCATTCAATTCGACGGTGCGGCCAATTACTTTCTAATGCACTCCCGATCATAGAGCTAAGATATGCTCTTCAATACGCTTGTATGAGTATATCATTGGAAGCGTTTCTCTTTAGATAATTAATCAAGTGTTTAATTAAACTCATTATGTTACTGGTACAAACTAGTTACATCCATGTTGGAAAGCAAGCTGACAATTATTGTGAGCAATAGTGAGCATCTTTTCACCTTCGGCTTGCGGCTTGCTTACTAGTAAGAACTTATACTATACGATCGCAGGACACACACAGTACGGTCATGAGCATTAATATGTATACACTTTGGTACCATGTCACATTAACTTTTTTGACAAATTGTACTGTCATCAATTTAAGAGCCACGCTCTTGTCGGTGTAGCATTTTCCATTCCAGTCTATCAAAGGCCAATTCCTTGACTTCCCTATAAGACACGACTTTAACCTTTCCTTTTCTGTTCCATGTAAGCTCTTCTTGGTCTTCCCCTTCCTCTCTTTCCTTCTATGATGTTTTTTAAAAAATTCGTCGTGTTTTATTTGGTGTCCAATCATCTTGCCTCTTGTGTCTTGTGTCTGTGTGAAATTGAACTGTAAGTCTCACTAAATGTCAAATATGTTAGTGCGACAGAGTCCTAAAGTGGGTACATGATATTTCTCATTACTGTACACCTTTTTTTTATAAGATAATAAATTCACGCTCGTAAAATGTACCAAATAAGTAGCGTAGCCACAAGTTACTCTCGCGTCAAGAATGCTATAGCAAACTAAAAGTTTCACGATGTCACTGACTGTAATGGTCAAGCCGACTGTATAACTGACAGTGTGTCTAACACAGTTGGCCATCCACCATCGACATCGTAACGAAAACTTTGAGAGATGATTCAGACCATGATTTTATAATATAGATAAGTATGGAACTTTCAGTTCAGTTTCAGTTTCAGTAATGTTTTTTTAGAAAGGATTATGCAAACTAACAAAGAATTAAGATTAACTCTTACAAAATAAAACACAGATTTGGCAGAGTGATAGACATCAGATGAGGTTTTATTCATAAAAAAAAAGATTAATACGCATACTTAACATGTCCTTTGCCACCTGAATATAATTAAACAAGTTAATTTGTAGATTTCTAAACGTCAAATTGAATATGCAAACTTCGGTGCTTTATTGGTCAACAGCTATCCTTGAACTCAATTTTTTTTTTTTTTAATTGTTTGAATGTGGGTTTCCTTACGATGTTTTCCTTCACCGCTGAGCACGTGATAATCATTTATGATCCAAACATGAATTCGAAAACAAATTCGATATTCATTGGTTTATTGTGCTGGATTCGAACCTGCGACCTCAAAGTGAGGGGCAAGCGTTCTACCAACTGGGCTACCGAATCAATTAATTATTATTACAAGACATGACAAAGCATCACACCTGTATCCCCGAAGGAGTAGAGAAGGTGTATAGATATACTCATTGAGTGGTGAGGTGGATTACCAACCTCATTAACCGTGGTGTCAGGGTTGCTATTGAGCCGCCAAATGCCCCTGACATGACTCATGTTACGACTACGTACTTACATCAGTAAGTAGTATCCGGGACCAATAGCTTAATGTGCTTTCCGAAGCACGGATTGTCTTACTTTCGGACAATCAGATGGTCTCCCTGTAATGTCCTTACCAAAATAGGGATCACAAAGTTATTTTTGTGATATGTCGCCATCGGGATTCGAACCCAGGACCTCCGGATCGTGAACCCAACGCTCTACCACTGGACCACGGAAGCCATTTATGTCTATATCTACGATGTTTATATCTATATCTATGATCAAAATGTGAATTATTACCATGTATTGTTTGATCCTTCGTTAACGAATGAAAAGTAATTTGAAGAATGAATAAAATTATATTTTATTTATATCTTCGGTAAAAATAAAATGCAAACAACAAACATAAACATAATCTATTACACTGTCATCATCATCACATCAATATGACAAAAAAAATCGTGAAAATTGCATTGAATTATGCATAAGAATTAATTTAATGAACAATGTTGCTAGGTGGTACAAGTTGTCACTAAAAGTCGATGTTTTTTTGATCGAATGTCTTATGACATTTGGAAACGAGTTTTACATTATTTTGATAAAACTTGTCGACCTTACGGTCGGCCTTTGTCGCGCGGGAGCGATAATTATAGTATGTAGAGGTATATATCAGAAACGCCCGCGACTTTGCTTAAAATTCGGTATATTGCAATATCCTTGGTAATAAAGTATATATTAAGTAAGTACTTATATACAAGATAATAATTTGCTCTATTTGTAATTATTTTAGAATATTTTAAAGTCTCATGCAAGATACCTAATTTTACATCTTATAAATGTAATTTTGATTTTACTTGCTTTCCGCACGCGACTTTGTCCTCGGTTATTACACGCGACACGTTTTTTCCATCCCCTTAAGGGGTGATTTTCAGGATAATAAACCTACTCTCAAACTATAGACATAGTTAACAAGTTTCATCTTAATCGGTTTAGCAGCTTAAGAGGGAAAAGGTACAATACAATACAATACAAATACACTTTATTGCACCAAACTAAAAATAAATAATTACAAAAAGTCTCTTAAAGGTAACAGACCGAATTGCATATTTTTTTTTGTCATAATATTTTAATCATAAATCCTTTCGAGTTTTGTCATTTGTATATATTGTACATGTTAGTGTTGAACATGTCAATCAATGACATGTTTTTTTTTTAATTTATAGTTCCGGCTAGTACGGGTATTCCGCGTTGGCTCGTGGGCGGAACATGGTGTTATAACTAGTCTTCATTTGGTTAAAAGTAATCAAGTAGACATTTATTCTTAAGCGTAACTTTTAGAACACAAAAACCCAAACCGATAGCCATCTTTGTGCAAAAAATATGTTTATTTTGTGATGTTTAAACATACTTAATTTAGGTATAAATTGGATTTTTATGAAAAGTAGTTTGGAATAAGTGGTTGTGAATTGGGTCGCGTACTGGGTTCAAAACAAATTATGAAATGGTACTTAATTACGAAATAAAGAGAGGTGTAAACCGAACGAAAAACCGTTTCTTTTTCTATTTAACTTATATGCTGGCGAGTGGGTGTATATTAGTTTTTACATCTCTGCCTTTCCACAGGGCACAATTTACCACATGCACTACTGAACACATACATAAATTCATTCTACACACATAAATAGAGAAACTCAGTTATTATACATATAACAATTCTTAAGTATTACAAACGTGAACCTATTAAAAGGATGTCGAAATCGAATTCGATTTGTGATTGATCAATATGGTTATCACTATTCTGGTTTTGATTGATCTTTTTTTTCTGTTCAATCGTAAGCTAGAATTTAAGTATAAAAACAATTATTGTAGAATAGTTGTTAGTTTAAGTGGAACCATGGTAGCCCAGATTTTTGCGTCGCGCACTTACTTTTGGATGCGCAAATGTCATATTGCAATATTGCTTTTTTAGATGAATTGCCTCGATCATCATAATCATAAACAGCCTATATACATCCCAGTGCTGGACACAGGCCTCCCCTCAATCAACCGGAGGGGGTATGGAGCATACTCCACCACGCTGCTCCAATGCAGGTTGGTGGAGGTGTTTTTACGGCTAATAGGCGGGACCAACGGCTTAACGTGCCCTCCAAAGCACGGAATCATCTTACTTTTTCGGACAATCAGGTGATTCAAGCCTGAAAAGTCCTTACCAAACAAAGGACAGTCCCACAAAGTGATTTCGACAATGTCCCCATCAGGAATCGAACCCGGACCTCCAGATCGTGAGCCTGACGCTCTAACCACTAGACCACGGAGGCTGTTTACCTCGATATGGTCTTTTAAACCCCCTGTTCTTACCTATTTTCCATTGCTATCACACCTCACGTCCGTCAAACTGCGGCCGGTAGCCACAAGTGCTGTGGTGGGTGAAATCCTATCATTTCCACCATAAGAAAAGCCTATACCATTCAGTCTAGACTTTCACCGGCCTAGATTCTGCGAGGCCGTTATTACATCTAGATATTTAAGTAGAAGAGGTAAAAGTGATAGTTATGTTCTCAACATAGAGTCGAATTAACGACGTAAGGTAAAAAAGTATAGGATTAAGTTTAAAGTTAATGTTGACTAAAAGAGTCAGTGTTGTCCAGTAGTTCATCGGCTTGCTTCTCAAACGGGGAGCGTTGGTTCGAACCCGGTACCGGACTTGCACCAACTAGTTGTCAATTTACATACATACATAAACTCACGCCCGTAATCCCTAATGGGGTGGGCAGAGCCACAAGTAATCAAAGACAACTTGCAGCCACTGTTGATACGAAGTCCAAAGATGGATATGATGAACCTTATGGTGATAAGGGATCAGCCTATCGCCCATAACATTAGTCCATCATGTTAGAGGACACAATCCCTCTGTCGGTTTTTACAACATGCCCGGGAAGAGAAGCAGCTGAACGTGTTCTATGTTATTTATATGCTCCCAGAACAGCATAGTTGTCAATTTATCTTAAGTAAATCCTACGTCTACGTTGGTCTAACAGAAAGCCCAGTGAAGTGTGGGTACTTAGTTCATCTTGCGATGGATGTACCTCTGACTACCCCAATTGGGATATAGTAGTGACTAAAAAAGTTATACAATCCCGGTGGGGACAAATCACAAAAATCATTTTGTGATCCCTAGTTTGGTTAGGACATTACAGTCTGATCACCTGATTGTCCAAAAGTGAGATGATCCGTGATTCGGAAGACACGTTAAGCCGTTGGTCCCGGTTACTACTTACTGATGTAAGTAGGTACGTACTCCTTACATGAGTCATGTCAGGGGTCTATGGCGGCTCAATAAATAACCCAAACACCAGGGTTGATGGAGTTGGTCACCCACCTCACAACCCACACGATAGAAGAAGATAAAGCGATACATTTCAGATTAAACATGATTATTCAATTATCAAGCGATAATAACAATTATTCTAGATTATAACACTGTATAGTCGACGTAATTACTCAATGTGTAACGACGGTTATTCAACCTTACTTGGAAAGTAAGAGAGAAATGCAGAGAAATTCGCGTTCATATAAAACGATCATGCTAGATCGAACCATACAGTGGAACGGAGTGAACCGGCTGAGTTTATGCTCTACGTAAAAGAAAATAAGGTTTAAGTTGGGTAGATTTGTAGAGACGTTTGAAAAGATCGCAATTTAAAAATTGAATTGGTTTTTAATAGGGAAGATAGCGATGAGTCTATGAAGACACTTTTGCATTTTACGTTTAGTGTTTTTTTTTTTATTACGACTGTATTTCGTTTATCATTTACAATTGAATTAATGTTCCATAATATAGATTAAAACAATAGACAATTTACGACACCTTCTACTCAAAGTAATTATTGCAAACCTTGGTTGGGAAAACCCATAAAAATATATAGTAGCAGACGTAATGTTAGCGAGGAAATATATCTATACAGTCTCATACATACATACATACATTAACTCACGCCCGTAATCCCTAATGGGGTGAGCAGAGCCACAAGTAATCAAAGACAACTTGCAACCACTGTTGATGCGATGTAAGCTGGATATGATGAACCTTATGGTGATAAGCGTTCAGTCTATCGCCCATAACATTAGTCCATCATGTTAGAGGACACATCCTTCTTCGTCGTCGGATTTTACGACATGCCCGGGAAGACAAGCAGATGTGTGTCTGTCTTTTACGAGTATTTACGCTCAGAATTACAGTCTCAGTCAGTCAGTATCTTATAAATCAAAACATAAAACAAGTATTTTTTTTTTAAATAATTTAGAAGCAGCATAGTGCATCCGAAACTGTCACTTAGAATGGTTATTTTTTTATTTTCACAAAATGTAGCACAGAAAAAACGGCATGCTTGTTATTAGTCGCTCGCTATTCACTCGATATAAGAAGAAATTTCCGCTAAGTAGACTAATCTCACGACCCTTCACACTTTTATAAGAAAACATAGAGCACTTTTACCAGATCGCAGCTAAATCGACCTCGTAACCGACAAAAAATACACAAAAGTGTCTCGGAGCGTCACGACGTGGTTTCTTTAGTAATTCTTTATTAGCCGGCTTCTTTACACTGTGGAATGTCTAATGTACTTGTGGAAAACGTCGTGTCGAATTGTGTGTCGAAATTTTTCAATAACTTTTGAAGAAAGTCGAAGTTCGTGTCATTTCGGAATCGGTGAAAAGGTTGTGTCATTTGTGTCGTTGGATTCTTCCGGCCAAGCAGTGAATGTCATCCGACGCAAATCTACAATAAGTCACATCAAAAACGGTGTTGCGAGTGACCGATAGATAAAGAATTTGACACGTCATGGGAGAGTACACCAGCTTTTTTTTTCGAATTTCGAACTATATTGTTTTATTTTTTGTTTTGTTTTTTTGCGTTGTCGGAGGTATATGACTTATGTGTTGGGCTGGATTTCTCTTCACGGGTTAGAAGGTCAGACAGGCAGTCGCTTCTGTAAAAAAACCGGACCTGTCAAATTTTCAGCTTAGGTAAGCGGACCTTGTCATAAACGGGATAATGTAAGGAGGATGATTGTTTTATTTATTTGTATTCAATTATTAATATAAAAGATAAAAAGAAGCGCGGTTATAAACTCTCTAGCGAGCGAATATTCATTACGACATAAACAAATATATTTTTTTTATATATTTTTACGTTGGTCTAAGAATGAATGTAGTTCTGACTACCCCAATTGGATATATAGTCGTGAGCTTAAATAATGTGATGTTTTTTAATATCATCTTCAGAAACTATACCAATTTTATACCACGTAGGTGAAGGGTTAACATCAAATTATATAATAGTGGTCTAGACTTTAATTCTCGAACACAATAGTGATTTACGTTTAGATAATAGCCGATTGCGGTTGCCAAAATAAAATGCCATCGTTATCAAATTATATTGCGTAAGAGTCACAGAATAAAGACTAATGCACACAGTACCACGATAGCGGTATGCCCATCTAGGCCTTCTTCTTCCAGCTCCTAAATATAACATCGCATCACGCCTGTATCCCCGAAGGGGTAGGCAGTGGTGTATAGTGTACACATCCACTCCTCACCGCCTATGTTGAAGTTCCATGTAATAGGGACGAGCATATTGACATTAACCAGATACCTTCATCACTAATAGCCACGCTCTTGTCGGTGTAGCATTCTCCATTCTTGTCTATCAAAGGCCAATTCTTTCACTTCCTTACAAGACACGACACTCACCTTCTCTTTAAACTGTTACATGTAAGCTTTTCTTGGTTTATGGTGGGCAAGAAGAGAGGAAGGGGAACCTGACACCAGGGGGTTAAAAAGGCCTCATCGAAGCAATTCATCTAAGAAGGCAACATTGCCATTTGACATTTGCACATATAAAAAGTAAGTGCGCAATGCAAACAAATGTCAAATAGCAATATTGCTTTGTTAGATGAATTACTTCGATGTGGCCATTTTAACACCCCAGATAGAAATAATTCAAACTCATGAATTCCATCGTGCTCCATAAACATGTGTTAATAGTGTACGTATATACATTATAATATATACCAAATTATTTTAATAGAATTTATTATAGTGTACATAAACAAATATTATCGCAAAGATGTAATCTGTTAAGCACACAGTTAATTATTGTCGTCTTAGAACTTATTATGGCTCTGCCTACTCCAGTACGAATTACAGGCGTGTTCATGAAGTATGTATATATTAAGAGTCACTTCACTTTTGTTCACTTCTTTATCACTTTATTGCATACTAATCATAGTAAGAAAATAAGGGCGACCTTATAGCTAATTACGCTTTTTTCCAAGAAATATTGATGTGAATACAGATTGACACCGTGAACTGTACGAAAGTATAACGTATTACATGACTATCCGTATAAATCTCAGGAAAATTATCTTAAACAAGTTCATCCATAACGATTTCTTTTTACAAACAAATTGATTGCAACACTATTGGTATCAAAACTAGCTGCAAGTTGTGGACTGATTGCTTGTGGCTCTAGCCACCCCATTATGGGGCACAAGCGTGAACTTATGAATTATCATTATCCTTCTGCCCTTATTTCACTCTTAAGTGGGATATTTTTTTTTTAGTTTTATGCCCCCCCAAAATAATACCCCTGTCTGTACACCTTTTCATGATTCCCTCCGATTGATTGAGGGAGGAAGCCTGTGCCTGATAGTAGTATATAAGTAGGCTGTTTATGTATTAATTTGTCACCAACAGTCAACATAACATTGTAAAACTCATGAAGCAGATCAAAGACACAATTTCTAGTTCCAACTCCAGCTACAAGTTGTTTAGAATCACATTAGTCAGATGCACATCAGTTGTCTTGTAAGTGACGCAACAGACAGACAAGAAGACAGGTGGACATTGGTAATCCTCACTGACAAACTATCCAACTGGCAGCTCGGCACACAGAGCACGGAATCAATCGAATATTTAATTCAGGCAACTAAGGCCCCCATACAATATATACCTTAACCTAAGAATACATACAATATTATTAAGAGTATAATGAATAAATCTTTTACAGATATTTTTTTTCCGCTCATTTTTATTTTTCTATACAAGATTTCAAGGTTTTTGTTACACCGTCGATTTACACCACTCAAGCAGCACAAGAAATTCCAACATGCTAAAGTCGAGGTTTTAATAGTATGTATTTTAGGTTAAAGTTTTTATAATTATGGTACAAGTCATCAGTAAAGAGTTAAGTAATAGTCGTATTATATCAGGTCAACGGTCGCGTCTAGTAGCCACTACAAGCATAATTTGCTTCCGTGTTCTGTATCTCAGTAGATTTAGTAATTAATCAAAACTAAAGCCGAATCGAAAATAAAACATTCGTCATAAATAATTGGACTTTTGATTCTGTACAGATGGGTTAAAGCAATTGGATTTTAATGCAGTTGGAAAAATGGTAAAGCGATTTTAGTTGTAAATTGTGTTTTGATAGCACGAGTAAGAAGATAAACGGTATTTTTTTTCTAATATGTCAAAAACTAACAAAAATTTTGCCTCGGACTAAGTAGGTATTCATTGAACCCGTTCACACAATTCGTCTTAATTTATTTTACAAAATCTTAAAAAAAACTTAGTTTTTGGACGCGATTTCTTTTAGATACACACACAGATATCAGTCGCAACTTAATCGAATGTATTTTAAAAGTCTAAGAAGACACATCGACATACTAGCCAAACAAAGCAACCAAACATGACATGACAACAGCAACAAAGTCAACTTGCACAAAAACCTCGCTAATTACTGGCACTTACTTCCTACAAGTAGTTACAGACATTCACTGACACAAGAACACTGAAAGGCAATCGGGTGTCGAGACAGACACGAATGTCGCGGAAGTACGGAACTACAGGCATGGCGTCGTGTCGTAACGCGAATTCGAAATAAGATTCTATACTGCACTTTATCGAGGACTGTTAGACAGGATAAAAAAATATGTTAAGGTACAATCAAACAGCAAAAGTTCAGTCACTGAGCCCAGCGAATTATTTGTAAACAGTGGTGAAATTATGGAGCATTAGTTGTCATAATTATAAAATGTATATTTTTGTAGGTGTTTTTGGTCTATTACAGAAACGACATGTAACAAGGAGGTCGTAAGTGCAACCAGTTAATTTATTCCTTTGCAAGAAACTGATTGGACTTTTGCAGCTTATCGAACATCACGTAACGTGTCTTACATTGTAGTCTCACACGGCTTGGGAACTGAACCACTGAATTCAACTTTGATGAGTTTGAATTCGTGTTTGGATTATGGATAATTGATATCACGTGGTTTCCCGGATTCGTGAACGGTTAATGGCAATATGTTTGCCCTCTATTACATGGAACTTAAACATAGCTAGCGAAGAGTGGATGAAAATAAGTTCCATAGAGAGAAAGTAGACCAAAATCCTTCCATATCGCATGTGAATATTTTTTAGTTGTATAAGTTTATAATTCCATGATATAAGACTGAAAATTCTGCTACCTTTAAGAATTCACATTTTAAACTCATATGTTATGTCTTAAATACTTACTTACCTCAGATTTTTTTTTCTGGACTATTATTGTATGTTGTAGAAATTAGACCAATAATATAATATACGGACTACATATAACTTCATAGAAAAATCCGGTCATAATGAGTAAAAGTAACCTAAAGCCAAATTATGTGTGCTGTTAGTTTGTATAAACTAAATAAAAAAGACACATCTCTATGACAATACTTTTATTATCTGTCTCTTTTGACTAAACTTCATCTGTCATATTTTTTCCCACTTGTCGTTCTGTTCGCCCTATATGCAAACAAGCATATTACGTGTACAGTTTGTTTTGTTTTATAAACCACGCTATAAAATCTCACATGTGCCTCTGTACCAGACTTCCCCCAAAAGAAGGCTAATGATTTTTGTTCGACATCAACTCCTATATTACTTTGTTGATTCAGACAAGTGTGTATTGTCCTATTCTTTACAATATGACGTGTAGGTGTTCCTAAAATGCCAACATTGATGGCATACTTAATATGTTATAGGTACTACAATAAGCTGGAAGGATTAACCTAAATTCATAATGACATCACACTTTCATAACTTTACCATATGTTTCAATACTGTATGATATAATAAAGTTTATCGAATGTTAACGTGTTTGTAGGTAGCAGTTACATTGCAAGTAATGTATGACTGTTGCATGAATTGTATTGAAGTTGAATGAGTATTTTTTAATGGACGATTTGCTTACCGTTATGATGTATGTTCAAATACAGTATTGTTATTATACTATCTAAACATGCATCTATTGCGTAGTGGGTAGATATTACCTACATTTACCTACGCATAAATTAAAGAAATACATGCAGTAACTTTGATTGTTTTTGCAAGTGATTTTTTTTATTGTAATAAACTTAATTATTAACTATATTTTTATTTTTTAATCATTTTTAATCGTTACATAAGTCATGTCAGGGGCCTATGGCGCCTCAATAATAACCCTGACACCAGGGTTGATGGGGTTGGTAATCCACCTCACAACCCACACTATAGAAGAAGATTTACAACAGTTATATTAACCGCTGATATCGTAATAACAAACGAATTAATTACATACATAAACTACTATTTCACACTCGGGTAAGCAGAGACTATGGAATTCCATTAAATAATTTTTATTATTTTTTAATAAAAATTACTCTACTTAATAATAGTATTTAATGATTTTTTTACAAGCTTGTAAATGAGATATTGATAGACAAAAGATTAAGTCGAATTCTAATCGTCTTCAAATCAAAATTTCATTAGAAATATTTTACAGCTGTACAACTTTCACGTCTTAGAATTAATGTATCAAAAGTTATCGACATATTACAATATAGGATCTAATTTTATCCGCAATGGAACTTAGACCATACTAGTTGAAGCTTAACATACATAGTCGATTGACAGGTTGGTAATAAATCATTTGTTTCGAGGCGTGACGGACTGACGGACGAGTGACCGGTTAGGAAAAGTAAAGGAGGTGACACACAGATTTTTAGTCGGTAACGGTGCGGGAATTAAATCGGCAGGTTTTAATTACTACAATAGGCTAGATTTCAACTAACTACAACACTTATTTACATCTTAAAAACAAAATAATATCATCATCACCAGCCCATGAACGTCCCCACTGCTGGGGCACGGGCCTTCCCTATGGATGGATAGGGAGATTGGGCCTTAAACCACCACGCGGGCCCAGTGCGGATTGGTGGTTATTAACGACTGCTAATGCAGTAGCCGGGACCAACAGCTTAACGTGCCTTACGAAGCACGGAGGAGCTCGTGATGAGCTACTTTTTTTTTGTGGTCACTCTCTGGTTTTATGGCCGGCCTTTGCGAAAGTTGCTTAACTTCAACAATCGCAGACCGAGCGCGTTTACCGCTGCGCCACCGAGCTCTTCAAAAATAATATATAATGTGTTACATAATAATAACAAAAACCAAAAATACCTATTTAAATAAACATTGTAGCAGGGGTCCCTGCTTAGTCGATTATTACGTTTTTCTTGATAAAAATTCATAAAGAAATTAAATAGAAAAAAGAAAATGTTTTTCGTCAGTTTTAGATTTGTCTTTATTTAGCAATCAGAATTAATTCATAATTTATCTTCAACCTAGTACACGACCCAATTATTATGAGCAGAACTTTTGTAGTATTTTTCTTAATAAGACAGCAATTTATTAATTATTATCATACATACATAAACTCACGCCTATTTCCCACCGGAGTAGAGACTATGGAATTCCATTTGCGTCGATCCTGACACACTTTTTTTTCTAATCTTCAGGTTTTTAACTTCTTATTTGAGTTTAGTGTAGATATAAATGTAATGCGGACATTGTTTCGTTTCGCCAAAGCCATTCTCATATCACATACAATGTACGGTCTCGAGCATTAATATGTATACACTTTGGTACCATGTCACATTAACTTTTTTGACAAATTGAACTGTAAGTCTCACTAAATGACAAATATGTTAGTGCGACAGAGTGCTAAAGTGGGTACGTTATATTGTTCATGACTGTACACATTCGTAATGTGATGTAAGTACCAAAAAAGTCTGGAGCCACCTTTACAAGACAAAATTAGATGAAGTTAGATTACCCCTCGGAAGATAAGTTGTTTATCTCAACCTGCCCGGTTTATAGTCGTCAGGCGTGCAGTGAAAGTATATTAATTGATCGAGTGCATACATTATGATGCGATGCATCGTTGCACAACGATTTACAGACTGTTGCTTCGAGGTGTTGAATTAAACTGTGAAAGTTGATTTATTTCCCGTTTTAACGCTATTTTGTTATCACACTGTATTTATGAACGTATCTGTTAACGATATTAGTTGAAATTGGAATACGTTTACGATGATTCTATTGTTATTGTACATTTATCATTTATGGTTTTTGTTTCTGTTTATTTTGCAATAAAATGTGCTTGATATTTATTTATTAGTAACTAAATTGCGCTCGTCTGCGATTGTTGAAGTTAAGCAACTTTCGCAAAGGCCGGTCATAGGATGGGTGACCACAAAAAAAAAGTTTTCATCTCGAGCTCCTCCGTGCTTCGGAAGGCACGTTAAGCCGTTGGTTCCGGTTGCATTAGCAGTCGTTAATAACCACCAATTCGCACTGGGCCCGCGTGGTGGTTTAAGGCCCGATCTCCCTATCCATCCATAGGGAAGGCCCGTGCCCCTGCAGTGGGGACGTTAATGGGCTGGTGATGATGAGTAACTAAAATAGTAAGTACTCTTTTGTACAATTCTCGGTCGAACTTGGTCCTCAAGATCGTGAGCCCAACGCTCTAACCATAAGCCCACAGAGGTTGTTACAGCACCTACAAACTTGGGCAGGTAGGTTCCTTATAAGGTGCAGATATCTGCTAATAACGGATTTTATGAAAATCCACCTGTAAGTGGGTAAAGCGGGGGTCGGAAGTTTGAACCTACTAACGCAACGTGTACGGAGTCGCGAACGGCCGCTGGTTGTAGTATAATTGGTTGTTGTTGTTTAAATACGCCTTACAGAAGGCAGGCAAAGATCTGAGGACCATACGGCCTTGAGTTCAATTGTCGAAATTCACTATCAAAATAGATTTAAGCCTTGATAGATAGATAGATCATTTATTTGCATGAATACAGTACAATGGCCTTAATAGGTAATATTATTATCTTCTTATTTTCTTCAGTTTTCAATATTCAATTTAGGACAGAGCCCCACTTGACAGTTGTAACAATAAAATATGAAATATTTATGTCGGTAGTTTTTCATTTAAGTGATGATAATTATCCAATAGCTTTTTATTCAGACAATTTTTAAATATTTTATTTTACGAAATGAGAATGCGATTTTTTATCTGTGTATTACAAGACCCAAAACAGGGGCGGCACTGTTTGAGCTTCGTGTGACGTCACATATCACATAAACACACGCGCAGTTTGACAGTTTCTTTGTTTATTGAAATGTGACGTCACTGGGCAAAATGTCACGTGACCAAGCGATTTCGCGCGAAATTTGAAATTACCGAAGCAATATTTATAATATAGAAAAACATATATTATATTATAATATATGTTTTATTATAACCTATTTTATATAATATTATAACATATATTATAATATAATAATATATTATAATATATGTTTTTCTTTTCTACTTATAAATATTCTTCTATAAATAAATTATTGTAGTGGTATAAAATAAGCGTTTGTATTTTTTAAAATACTTATCCGAAAACTGACAAGTAGCTAATTGTCTAACTATCCAATTTTATAGTTTTATCTTTCCAGTAGTAGTTTTAAAAGTCACATTCTAATCTGAGCTATACTTTACAACTTGATTACTTCAATGCGGTTGGAAATCTCAAATGACTGCAATTAAAACGTTAGAGCCAAACCGGCTAATCGTTTAAAAACGATTACATCCACGTAGACGACTCACGCCTGTAATGCCTATTGGGGTAGGCAGAGCTGCAAGTTCTGAGAACATGACTGGCAGTCTCTAAATATAGTGCGAAAAATATCGCATTATATTTATCAATACATGTTACTTGTAGCATAGGGGTTGGCTGGAAGAAATCTCTTTTAGAGATATGCACATCTTTTGTAACATCTTGACCTTTTCTTGATCTTCGTTTTAGTTAATATTATGTATACAAAATATATAATAATAATATACCGGGTGAGGTAAATCCAGCTCGATGTCGCCCGATATAAAATTGCGTCCATTCTATACGTATACATAATAAGTATACTGTATTCTATGCTCGGCAGTGAAACTTGTACGTACCCACATGTTCAAATGATTTCGAGTCGCTAATTTACCCTATAAATTATTCTAATCCTTTATTTTTGCTCTTTTACAGGTAACTATCCCCACTTGGCTTTCGTTAGCGGTAAGAATAGAAGTAACAAAACGCAGACGCGACACGTTTGTTAATTAAAATGCATCAAGGTTCACTTTGATTAATTTCTAAGAACGGGGAGTCTTTGCCTAGTGATTTGTATGTATAAAACGTAAAGTTGATCAATAAAAGATACGGCAAAGATAATGAAATATAATAAGACAGATGTTACAAAACAGTGTAGGTTAAATGTCAACATCATTAATCCATAAATAGTTATTGTTTATGATAATAAATTCAAATTTTTGTATAAATTGCTTTAAATGAAGTGTGAACAGATAAAAACTATGCGGATTTACCTATTTTTGTTGCACGCTTATTAGTGTTAATACTATATTATAACTAAATTAAACAACTTATAATTACAACAAATTAAAGCGTAATAAATCCGACGAATAAGGTTACGATGGCCGTTAAAAGCCGGCGCATTACAGCATGGATTCTTACCTAATTATTTCTATACTGTTTGCAAAACACACATATCAAAGGAAAAAATCACAGCCTAATAAAATTACTTACTTTAAAAATGGTATGCTGTTGAATGTATCAAGTGTCAAGGTGTTCTTTTTCTAAAGTATCCACATAATAAAACATTTTGACAACTTGATGCCCGTACGTGGTCTTTAAAGGGACCTTTAAATTAAAATAAAAAAATGAAAACAAAATTGTACCTACTTATTGTGTCATAAAGTTGAACATACTTTTATTAACAAGAAAAGGTCACGGAAACAGGATTTAATTCTTTGTTCATTAATTTGTCGCATATATCACAAATCCAGCGACCTTGAATAATTATTATTGATTAACTTTGACGTAAAACGGACACGTCTCCGCCATGTGATGAAACCGTGTTATTAATTTACACTTCAAAATATGATTAATTCCAAAATAATTAATCAAAACTATTTTTACGGCTGACATAACGTCTTAGTTTGCTCACTGTGAGTTGTGACGTTGCCTCACTGAGGTTGTGACGTGATAGGCATAAAATGAATGCAACAGTATCAGTGTTTGGCATACTAATCAGGAGAAATTGGCAGGTAATATTGAAATATATGGCGGGCGAACAGGATATTGATTCTCGAAGGTTCTCTGTGGCAAAATTCTTACATAAGCGAGGAAAACTTTCCATCAAATGTTTAATTGTATTGTAGGAAAAGGCCACAACATGGTCAGACGACATCAACAATGGCTGTAACTCCTTTTGTGGATTAACAAGTTAATATCAGAGCGTTATTTTTTACTTACCATTTCTCACATTTGAACATCACATTTACATTACACAGGGTGTTAGTGACGTCGTAACAAATACTGAGGGGGATGATTCAGCTCATTATTCTGAGTTAATATCAAGTGAATTTTCCATCGCAACAGTATAGAATTGAAAATAATTTAAAATGACTAAAAATTTCACCAATTTTGCGACAGAAAATTCAACTTGATATTAACTCCGAATAATGAGTTGAATCATTTCCCTCAGTATTTGTTACATTTTCACTAAAATCCTGTATATTATACATATAGGAAGACATTGTGTAATGAAAAAATATTAATTTGTATAACGGGCACTAAATTAAAAAAAAACTGTGTGTTTGTAGTGTCACCATACGTTTGAAATTCGTAAAACTGGGAATTTAACGTAACATAATCATGGTTTTTTGGCCTATAAAATAGAAACCACGTTTTGTCACCAGAAAAAACAAAAAAGAACATTTATCTAGCTTTGTTATTTAAAAAATACATTACAATACATCAACGTCAATTGTCTCTTAACATGAAATAAATTTCAAATAACGTTAATCAATCCTTCTACGGGTAACCAGAGTCGCCCACAGCAACATTTTTAGCCCTAGTTTTTTAGTTCCACACTTAAAAGATTGCGTGAAAAGATCTTTTTAAATACTAATTTATTGTATCTTAATTCAGGATTAATTGTTTTCGATCAGACAGGGGTGGCGTGATTCTATCGTTTTGGACACGCAAACATTGTTTTATAGAAAAGAAACTGGATTACACTGGTTTTACTAAGGCTCTGCTGGTTATAAAATGTGGCTTCCGAATACCGGCAGCTGTCGCGCGCTACTGCCAAAGGAGATTGACTAAAGTAGTGGACATTTGAACCACTTTTGGTCAATCTCCTTTGTAACTTTCTCTATGCTACGGTGTCTTATGATAAGTACCTTTGCAAGGAGATGCTAATAAGTAAAAATAAAAGTAAGAAACTATAATATAAGAACGCCTAAGGTTCTGTACGGGAAGTGGAACAGCGCAACTTCAAGTGACGAATCACATCCGTCTCATCCGTCTAAAACTACTACAGCTTCTCACAACTTGTATAACCGGGGATGTACTGCCTACCCCAATTGAGATATAGTAATGAGCTTTGGTTATGTCATTCCTAGAAAGCATAAGAGAATGAACGTCTTGATATCTAATCTACTACTCCCTTCTTCATCGTGTGGGTTGTGAGGTAGAGAACCCATCAACCCTGGTTTCAAGGTTACTATTGAGCCACCAAAAGCCCCTGACATGGCTCATGTAACGACTACTTACTTACATCAGTAAGTAGTAACCGGGACCAACGGCTTAACGCGTCTTCCCAAGCACGGATCATCTTACTTTCGGACAATCTGGTGATCAGTCAGTAATGTCCTAATCAAACTAGGGACCACAAAGTAATTTTTTTGATATGTTTGCACCGGGAATCGAACCCGGGACCTGTCGATCGTGAGCCCAACGCTTAACCACTGGACCACGGAGGTCGTTAGTAATTTATTTTATTTTCCTTCCTCTACATCACTCTTCTCACACCTTCCCCGTTCTAACTATCTACGACTAAGGCCAGGCTCGCACTACGAGTTTTTCACCGCGCGACAGAAAAGTGCAGCGGCATAATGTCGCACTGTAATACTGCGCCGCTACGGTGGCTCTGCCGTCAAGTGCGCGCAATACAATTTAAAACTGTTTGGTACAGTATTTTTTATTTAAAACTGTATGGCGAAAAACTCATAGTGCGCGCCTAGCCTAAGTATTCATTACTACGTGTACATAATTACCGTGTACTACAACATTTTTCCCAAGTGGTCATCAGTAAACACTGCGTGCCATGTGGTTCCTCCACGTAGGTGACATAGTTCTCGGTTCCCACCGCCATAGTAATGTGGTCTGTCACCGAGTTACTCAGCCTATCTAGTGTAGTAACGGCACTTGCTTTAGTTATGCATATACATATGTGTTCATATAATTTATAGACGCAGTAAGATGACTTAAACCGGTCTTAGACGTCCCTTATAAATAGACGGGGGGGGGGGGGGGGGGGGGAATGGCCACATTGAAGCAATTCATCTAAGAAAGCAATATTGCAATTTGACATTTGCGCATATAAAAGTAAGTGCGCAATGCAAACAAATGTCAAAAAGTCAAAAATGTCTTACATGAATTGCTTCGATGTGGCCCTTTTAACCCCTAGTTTCCAACTAGTCAAATTACTTACTTTTTACTAAACGTCAAAGCACGAAATGACTGTGGAATTTGTGTGAAAAAGCACCTTTGACGTCATAGAAAAACGTGATAAAATGTCGGACTTATTATAACGTTTTCTTGATTAAAATTAATAAATAAATTACTTAAATTGAAAAAAAATAAAAGTTTTTTGTTAGTTTTACATCTTTACTTAGTAATTAGAATTTCAAAATTTATCTTGAACCTAGCACACGATCCAATTGAAACAAGGTATAAGTAGTTATTTAAGGCTGGTACACATTTTGATTTTTTTTCCAGACGTAAGTCGAGTTACCTCAATACCCACTTTATCTCAATACTAACTCAATAGTTATTATTATTTCATTGGAATGTAGTCCAAAGTTTATTTCAAGGATTTGATTCTCTTATACAAATAGCGACAAATAGACAGTAACAAATTAATATTCAGAGCACATACTGGCAATAACGGTTGAAGAAGGCTCGTCGCTGAAGTAACGTTATTGGTTAGCGTTATAATGGTTATGTCATGGAAAATAATGACATTGGTTGCTTTTAAAATTTTGCAGATATTAGGATAAGTCCAGGGGGGTTAAAAACGCCACATCGAAGCAATTCATCTGCAGAAAGCAATATAGCAATTTGACATTTGCGCATATAAAAGTAAGTGCGCAATGTACACAAAAACAATTATTGCTTATTGTTGCTTCTTCCATTACATTGTATTTTAGAATAATCATGTACCCGAGTAATGAGAAAATAGTTAATTATCACGTTAAAGCTGTACGACTCCATCTATATTGTTTTTGATGAAGGTTGCCTGGAAGAGATTGCTACCTTAGCAATAAGGCCGCCTGTTGTACCACCTATCCAATTATAATAATGAATTTTAATATGTTTTAAGTGCAATAAAGAGTTTTTGTATTGTATTGTATTGTATTGTACTGTACTGTATTGTATTGTAGCATGGAAAGTCTCTCATTATCAATTAATACGTAAATTGATATAAAAAGATGGGTATAACTTTTCCTGTTGGTCTTCAGTAAAAAGAGTAAGTAACATAAACAAGAACCTCTTATGTTCCGTGTATTTTATACTATATTTCATAACAACGTTTTTAAACGGTAATATATACCAACTTGTCTTTTTTCTGGCCCAGTTTTCCAACCGCAAACTCTATTTACGTAAACATTATGTCAACTGCAATTGGTTATTCGATTCACTAACTCCAAACAGAAATAAGTAAAAGAATGTGATTGCATCGACAGAGGTAACAGTTGCTTATGGTTTTATTTTGGGAAAGTTGAGTTAATATCCCGCTGGGTCGCGGAAATTCTGGTACTTAATTGAAGACTGCTTTGATTCTATTTAGTACTTGAGTTACTTTGTTTGATTATATTGTACACAATACTTAGACAAAAAATCATGGATTTACTACTAAGTACCGTAGATTTAACATCAGCGCTCAAAAAGTGGGACGCAATGTTACTGTTAATATAGCAACGTTGACAGTACTTTACCTCAGTGCGCAATTAGGCGCCGAACTGGCAACACGGAGAAGTGCGTGGTAATTTTTTGAAAAAATAGAACTCAAAGCGAAAATAGAAGGATGGAACATCATATTTCTAATAAGTAACGACATTTTGCATGTTGTCATTAGTATAAACATTTTAATTTTCGCAGTAAATTCCACCAAAATTAAAATACTTACACTAAAACATATAACTCGACCGCGTAATGAAGCACCCTGCGCTAATATACGTAATAAGACGATATGTACTTTCTTAATTGACACGATTTTATTGAATGTATATACCGCTGTGTATGTAGGTATAGCTAAACAAGCGCCAAGTTTACGCCGCATTTTTGTATCAAGCGCTGTATCCACGGAAGTGGTAAATCAATGCACAAACTATAAAAAGTTACACGTGAAGGAAACCGTGAAAGATCCCTTTAAATTGTTGGCTGCGTATAAAGTTGTAATACGACTACAATGCTATATATTTTATTCCGTTGAAATAAATACCTAATAATATGAACACAAGGTAATAAGCTACTTAGTCGCTTATTACCTAACGCCTCGTAAAGCCTAGTTTTCCAGACGCAATAATTGAATGGGGTTTGACTGTTAAAGGGACATTCAGTCTTACAACTTTAAAGTGTCGAAAAGCGTACTTAAGTATTTTTTTATAAATAATTTCAAAGTTATTTGTATTTAGAACTAACATAATATATATTCACGGTCTAAGTAGAATATTATTGTTATGTAATTACTAAGCTTTAACCTCCTAAGAACCAGATGCCTTTTAAAATCCAAATTCCATTGTATGTAATATCTTTTCTGATACTACGTTTCCCATCTTTATCTATGCGTCTAAACTCTTCCATCGTCACATTGTTTCTGTTTTTCCCTTTGATATTAGTTGTAAGGTCTCATTTGTTTAACTATTGTGTCTGGAAATCCGGTTCTTACGAGGTTAAATCTTTATGAAATAAACCACCTATTTTGGGAATTTTTATATTAATGGAATCATCCATCAAGAATGTTATAATTATATTACACTCTTTATGACGTCGTAAATTATTAAATGATGACGTATCCACTTTATCATCGCGTAGGGAAAAGCCAGTTCATGTAGTTTTTCTTACAATTTGTATTAATATAGAATAAATACAAAACAAAATAAAGGAAAGTTTTGAATATTAATTATATTTATTAGACTTAGACGTTCATGCACCAAACTGGAGATGTCTTTAAAAAAAGTTTTATAACGATATCTGAACCGGCGTGCGTGTATGAAACGATTGATAAATTCCATAGTCTCTGCTTACCCCGGTGGGAAATAGGCGTGTGTATGTTAAATATTAATATACATAGGTCGCAAAAGTTCCTTTGCGTTAACGCAAAATAAAATGCCAAAATATTCCAGTCGCATATTAGGCTAAAATGGTGTACTTATTTTTTCTAAAAAGCGACTACCTGCTTTTTATCTAAAACGTGTATCGGATATTTTCCACTTTACGTGTTAAAGCTAGACTTCTGTAAGGCCTAATACAGCGTTACATCGTCGCATCTCGTAACAGATAGCGCTTGCGCACATTTCTTTCTTTTTTGGAGCTATGCCACAACGTTCACTGTTAAACCGGATGTGGACACTTTTATTTCTTTACGGATTTTATGGATCTGTGAAATTGAAAAAAAAAAAGACACACCTACTGCTTAAACTTTGTTAACGGCGAATCTTTTGAAGAAACATTTTTTTTTTAATTTTTTGGCTTTACACTTTGTCAAGTCAGTTTTATGTACTATTTAGGTTTAAAACTCGCTCTCTTTATTTAAGAGCTCTTGTCGGTGGAGTAATCGCCATTCCTCTCTTCTTCCCGCCAAATCAGGAGGTGAAGGATTTAGTTGTAATAGTATGCAAAAAATAATTTACATTTTGCACATATAATTATGTTTTATTGCGTAACACTTCCTTTTATTGCATTCTCAAAAATTACAAATAAAATCCAGTTAATTAACAATGTTGTGTTTGCGACATCTCAATGATTTCGACAGTACCAACTTGATACTATCTCTTTCTACCACGTGGCTCGCGTTACACGCAAGAGCGAGATGCAAGAAATGCATTATAATGTAATTTAACTCTAAAGGCTAAAACCTGAAATTTTTATGTTAATCAGATTGCAAAGTTTGTTCTAATTAATGTACTAGTTGAAATACAAGCAGTACAGTGAATGGTTGTGTTGTGTTCCGTGTAGTGATTTGATACTAAGGTTTTTTAGTCTGTGGAATAGTGGATTTTGGTGAAAATGGATTTTCGGAACAGAAAGCTGTTTAGATTCGGGAAGAAGGGTTTGTTGCGGTCTCTCTCTGTGTCCTCACCGAGGTTTGTTTTGTCCGAATTCATTATTTACCCTTGACATACCTACCCATCCCTTAAATGTAACATCTTAGTAAAAGGCTTGCTTTTAATGAGTACAAATATCATTCGTCTTTTGTTTGACGTGACGTGATTTGCCGTAAATGGCATTACTTTAGTACTTGGCCGGACAAATGGGGAGCGCTGAGAGCTCTCAACCGATTGATTCGAACCTGTGACCTCAACGTATCTTTCGAAAGGAATCATTTTCCTTTTTCGGACAATCAGGTGATGCAATATCCTAGCCAAACAAGGAACAGTCTCACAAAGTATTTTCGACAATGTTCCCATCGGGAATCGAACCCGTACCTCTAGATAGTGATCGCAACACTAACTACTAGACCATGGAGACTTGTTATCGAACAAATTTTGTAATATGGTATTTTCAAATGATAAATAAATTAATTAGTGTGATTAGTCATTTTTTCGCAGTAACTGATTTGTGTTTATCCCTTTATAATGAAGGTCGTTGAACTTAACTAAGAATAGTGGATAATAGATATTTGACCAAATAAATAGTTACGTCGTATCTTATAAGGAAGTGAAATAATTGGCCTTTGATAGACAAGAATGGAGAATGCTACACCGATGGGAGTGTGGCTCTTAAATTAGTGATGTGAAATAGTTACAGGTTGGCTCGACTATTATAGACGGCGATACGGCTCATCATATCACGGTGGTCTAACAGAAAGCTCCATGAGGTGTGGGTACTTAGTTCATCTTGCAATTGGGATGTAGCTGTGAGCCTATGTTTAGTTGAATAAGTATATTGGTCCATAGTTCGTGTCATTTATTAACTTCACTTACCTTGTGACGACCTCTGTGGTCTAGTGGTTGAGCGTTGAACTTACGATCTGGAGGTCCTGGATTGGAAGCCCAGTGGGGATATATCACAAAAAGCGCTTTGCGATCCCTAGTTTAGTTAGAGCAAGTCACAGTGGTTGGGGCAAGTCACAGGGACTGTAACCTGGAAACTGACAGAGGGCAGCAGTAACTGTCAGTACTATTTAGAGGCGGAGGACAGGAGTCCTAGTATGGCATTGTAATAGATTACTTAGGGCACCATCCCACTTCGAGTACTGCGGGGCGGAAGGCAAGAGGGGAACCACTGCCCTATTTTTCCCTAAAAAGTGGCATGGAAAATGCTGTACCGACAAGAGCGTAGCTCTTAAATTGATGATGATGAGTTGAGTTAGAATACTGCAGGCTGATCACCTGATAGTCTAAAAGTAAGATGATCCATCCATCCCGACTACTGTTTACTTAAGTAAGTATGTTGTATACGAGCTTTTTCAGAGGCGGTTGTGGACTCAATAGTAACCCTGACACAAGAGTTGATGAAGACGGTTATTGACTTCACAAGCCACGCGAAAAAAGAATAAATTTCTTAAAAGCCTTGAAATAGGTACCAAAATCAGTGTAAGAGAAGTTCACAAGTTTACTTGATAAGTCAGGAATAACAAAAGCCACAATTTTCTATTGAGCAGATAGATATCTCGCAAACTAGACAGGCTATGTCGACTAAGCCGTGATTACGCAGTAGCAGATTGATGAAAATGATGAATACATTATTGTAAGTGGTCGTTGAGAAGTTTGCTTATCATTTTATCTTTGAACAGACGCAAGCGTAAGTGCTTGCGTCTGTTATATTTACGGGCTTTAGCATGTGGGATGATTGTTTATAATTTGCTAGTGAGAAATATTAGGGAGGAAATCGTTCTCGGAGATAATAAGTATGCCTAGTTTTCTAACTCTTGTGAACTGCAAGGAAAAGAAAAATAACCTTTAATAGCTTATGTTGGTAGACAGTGACAATTATCTTTGCAGCCTCATTTGATATTTGAGTCCGGAGATGAAGTACATATATAAACTACGCTCATAATCCCTAGTGGGGTAGGCAGAGAAACAAGTATACAAAGACAACTTGCAACCATTATTGATCCATTATTGTCTATAACCAATATCCACCATGTTAGAAAGAATGGAATCCCTCTGTCGGATAAACTTCGAATATGATAAACTATTATAGTGACAGGTTTCCAGACAATTTGTAACGCTGTAGGTGTAATTTTGTGTACCAGTACAGTCATGAGCAATATCATGTACCCACTTTAGAACCCTGTCGCACTATCATATTAAATTTGACATTAATGAGGCTTACGGTTTAATTTGTCAAAATAGTTAAAGTGACATGGTTGTAATGTGTATACATATTAGTACTCGTGACCATACGTCCTTAAAATGAGTTGAACCTTTCAGCTACACAAAAAATGTTTTATAAAAATAAAGAAGATTATGTTTAAGGATTGCGATTGTTGAAGTTAAGCAACTTTCGCAAAGGCCAGTCATAGGATGGGTGACCACAAAAAAAAAAGTTTTCATCTCGAGCTCCTCCGTGCTTCGGAAGGCACGTTAAGCCGTTGGTCCCGGCTGCATTAGCAGTCGTTAAGAACCACCAATCCGCAATGGGCCCGCGTGGTGGTCCTTCCCTATCCATCCATAGGGAAGGCCCGTGCCCGTTATGATGATGATGTTTAAGGAAGTAAATGTGTATGACTGTTATAACAACAGCGTGTTTCACGCATGTAACACAAATTTAGCATATTAAGTGTAAAAATATGAATTAGAGTTTAAAAATATGAGAAAAAAAAGAACGTTTGCGTAACATAATGTGCGTTAACATAATCAGTGAAAGTTGGCCATTGTGACTTTATCATTATGTAAAATATAAGACTTCCTCTTAAAATTGTTGATGAGAAGAAGTATTTATAGCGTCCCATGCTGTTTGTAAAGGCTTCTACACACAATCCAAGCCGCGATCCGCATAGCGGGTTTCAAATGCTCTTGGCAAATGTCAGCAGTCCGCGCCGCCGGTGCGTGTAGGAGTCTTAAACTTAAGTCAAAATTAGCATTGTGACCTCCGGTCGTGACTTATGTGAAGTAAACAGACTAGATTATAACGTATAATACTTAGTCAAATAAAAAATAAATCGAATCGTCAAAACGGCTCATTTATATAACGTTTGCATGTGAATTTAAAAAGGTGACGTCATCAATAAAAGTGGTCAAAGGCCGTACTCATTGTTGGTAATTGTTTCGTATAATTCATAATTTAACACGCAAAATGAGTTTATTTTGATCATCTTAGACTAGCATCTATTTCTAAATTAGGTGCATCAACATTTTCCACGGATGTGAAACTTAGACACTGACACAGAAAGACAGAGATAGACTCGTGGCCTTCGAAATTTGGTGTTGGAGGAGGATAGAAAGGAAAGAATGAGTTGGTCAGTAAGGGTTACTAATGAGGAAGTGCTAAAAGTAAGAGAAAAGAGGCAAGATGATTTGGACACGTAATAAGACACGGGAGAAGGGAATCTACAAGGAAATAGAGGAAGAGAAGACGAAGAAGAACTTACATGGAACAGATCAAAGAGAAGGTGAATGTCGTGTCTTATAAGGAAGTGAAAGAATTGGCCTTTGATAGACAAGAATGGAGAATGCTACACCGACAACAGCGTGGCTCTAGAATTAGTGATGATGATAAAAATTGAAATATAAAGTCATCATTGTATAGGTATAGTTGCAGTTATGTTTGTTTCGGCCAAGTAGTTAATGCCATCTGCGGCAAATCTACTATAAGTCACGTCAAAACAAAAAGTTATGTTTGTTTAAGTTATGTAATATCATTCAACTTTATACGTGTTAAGAAGGAAATAGGAGTATATTTTATGATGTGTTACGTTAAGGTGTTAAACAACGGTTCCGGTTTGTTTAAGGTAAACTTATCATAATACTATTTATATTTACTATTTATACTATTTATATTTATATTTATAAATCTCTCACTGCTGGGTATAGGCTACTCTTTCACGCCATGCTTTCCCGTCCTGTGCAAGTCTCTTCCATTGCTTTCCGGCATACCGCACAATCTCATCCGACCATCGGGCTGGTGGTCTGCCTTGATATCGCATACCATCCCTTGGCCACTCTTTATAGATAATAACTAGATAACTGCTTTCCACTCGGGAACTTATTTTAGGTACTTAGTAAGCAAATAAAAATATAAGTTTTAAAACTAAAACTCTACTCAAAAATCGCGTTCTAAAAGGTATGAAAACATCCAGGTATAATTATAACGGTGAAATACATAACGTGCAGTCGGACAAATAGAAATAAAAGCGAAAGAAACTTCAATCCAAACCAGCACAGCGGTTTAGGCATAAAAGTGTAGCACACATAGATATTTACTTTCGCATTTATAATATTTCATTCATATGGATTTTTCTAAGTCTGCCAGCATTTCCGTTAAAACAGTTTAGTCTGAGATGTATTATCCGAATAAGGCTTTGCAGGCATAAAACCGTGTGACCTGAAAAGGTATTTTGCTCAACAATTATAAACTCTAAGTCGCAGCTTCTGCCTAAAATGGACTTTTCAACTGCTGAGTTTTTATCTGTAGTTCGTTCGTGAGAACTGTGTTGTGTGCAAGGTTTAGTATGCCTGCTTTATAATATAAACTTTACATTATGTTTCTATGCGCATCGTTATATATTATTTACTTGAGCGCGCTTATCGCTATCGGCTCATTAGGGTCAATTAAATCTTTCAAATATAATCCTCTCAGAGTCCTGACCCGAGGTTCGCACCTAACTGGGCACCCTCAGACCTGGGGGGTTAAAAAGTCCACATCGAAGCAGTTCACCTAAAAAAGCAATATTGCTATTTGACATTTATTTGCGCAAATGCCTTTTAATGAATTTTAATTTTTGAGATGAATTGCTTCAATGTGGCCTTTATAAACGCCCGTCTTAAATTTAGTAGCGGGTGAGAATCCTTAGCGCTCCCCATTTGTCAGGCCAAGTAGTTAATGCCATTTGCGACAAATCTAAAAAAGTCACGCCAAGAAAAGAGGTATGTTTTTAAATGATAGCTCAGTAATTGACGTCACTACTCACTTCTTGCCACATTTCCATTGCACAAACATTTCCCAAAAAAAAAAAAACGATATAATTAACGCGAATGAGCTATCAAATGTTAACCTATGACATTTAGGCATTTTGTTATGATATATCATTGAAAATATTTAAAAATAATAATATATTAAATGACAAGTAGCTTGTGAACGTAAATGCAGAGAGGACAATTAATCCTTGAACGTATTCGCAACTGCCTCTAAGGGACCTTTAACCTTTCACAGACTCCGAAATCTGTTAGCTAACCGCGAAATGTGATCTGATGGCAAAACAGAACGCGACTAGATGAGTATAATACAGCCTTAATAAAAGTAACGGTACAGCAGCAATAAACTGCTTTTGTGGTACAAAGAAATACAATTTTGACATGAAAACTTTTGTGAAAGAAATATACGAGTAATTAAGTAATAAGCGAACCATGTAAAAACAAACCGAACCGAAGAAGATAATAGCAGTTTTGTCTGCATTTGTGGTACAAAGAAATACGATTTTGAAATGAAAACTTTTGTGAAATAAATATTTTATTGTACTGTGATAATTATTTATGATCCAAAAATGAATTCGAAAATAAATTGCGCAATCATTGGTTTAGGCCTGTGGTGAATTCGAACCTGCGACCTCAAAGTGAGAGGTAAGCATTCTACCAAATAGGCTAACACGGCTTGAAAATTCGAAAACACAGCAACAAATTAAGCATTGTTTCGACAATCATAAAACACGTAAGTAGGTTGCAATGGTATACTTAATAGTTATGATATTGTCGGAGCTCTCAAGTTCTACGTATTAGTATTTTTTACATATTTACTATTTTATTTTTGTCGTGTGTTACATACATACATACATACATACATAAACTCACGCCTATTTCCCACCGGGGTAAGCAGAGACTACAGAATTCCATTTGTTTCGATCCTGACACACTTCTCTTGCTTCCTCCACATTCATCAATCGCTTCATACACGCACGCCGGTTCAGAGTAGATCGTACTAAACCTTTTCTAAGGACATCTCCAATTTGGTCAATGTAATTCCTTCTAAGTCGTCCTCTGTCTTACCATCAACTTTCGCTTTATATACGGCTTTCGTTTTTTTTGTCGTGTTTTATTATAGATTATGGATCCCAAAACCATAAATCTATCCGTGTCTGGAAATCTGGGCCATAGGACGGTGCTCACGACTATATCCTGTACCGGGTGAGAGCCTTCAGCGCTCCCCATTTGTCCGGCCAAGTAGTTAATGCCATCTGCGGCAAATCTACAATAAGTCACAGCAAAAAAAAAAAAACGACTATATCCCAATTGGGGTAGTCAGAAGTACATTCATCGCAAGATGAACTAAGTAGCCACACCTCACCTTACTGTTAGACCAACGAGATAGGTGGTGAGCCGTGTCGCCATTTGTAATGTCGAGCCAACTGCGTTATTATATGTAGCTATATATTTGTAAACATGACAACATAATTTTGGTGTCTAGTTGTAAAGTAAATAAACTACATTCTTTCTTGTACGTGATCAACTCTCTGGAGTTTGCGGTTTCCGTTTGGTAAATTCTTAGTCAGATTCATTCAAATAGATTGCCTAACAACGGGTTTGGTTGAAGAGATTGTAACAACATGACAGATTTAATACATTTAAAAATGTTCCTGATTTGGAAATAAAATAAATAAATAAATATTCCAAATATTTTTATAAGAACCCGGGACGATCATAAGTAATTAATTACTTTTATAGTACTTATTAAAAAATATATTCTAACATTTACTGAAATAACAAACATAGCAATATTAAAGATGTTAGCTAGCATTTAATGTATAAATGCCTCCTGAATGTCAATGCAGTCAAAAATAGCAACAATTCACTTAATATTAATGGTTCAGCATATTTTTATAACAAGAATAACACAACGTAAGTTGAACTTTGCTTTAAGAAGCATCCAAGAGTGAAGGTCAGAAATATGTGAAACCAGGTCCATTAAAATCACTTAAAAGCCTTGTATTTGCTCATAGTAAACAATTTCCATATATTCATTTCATTCAATTTAAACCAGCACACGTGATTAATAATTAACTTTGGAAACATTTTTCAACTGCCATAAAACACGCTTTTAATTAACAATTTATGTTAAAAATTAAAATGAATAATACAAAATAATTAAAAAGCAACGTCGTCCATCAATCAGATTAATAAATAAATTAAAATTTTAAAAGCGTTGCATGCTAAATGTAATAGGTACACGCATAATGACTGTAAAATAAATAGGTATAATTTCTTCTATTACCAGCCCACCTACACGGTCTCACTGACCTTTAGCCGTTTACGTAACTGTGTGGGACCTCCATTAGGTAAGGTACACATCGCGTGAATCGCGTGCATAAACACGGCACACGCATTCGCATGCATTGATGCAACTTGTGGATCAGCGGATTAGATAGTTCAATTGCGAATATTCAAATGTGGATGGATAGATCATAATTATTATAAGTGGCAATCTCTGGGTAGATTTGTACATTAATTGCACATTTCATAATTATAATTAATTTGAAATAATTTTATGAAGAAATTTAATTAATAATTAGTTCATCTAGCCTTGAGGATAAAATGGGCTTCATTCTAACTCTACCCGAATCTAACTCTACTCGATTCCAACTCTACCCGACAGATGGGATTCGATAGAGTTGGAAACGTTTATAATTTTATTTTGGAAAATGTGCCACCTTTCCTAATCAGCTATTATACATAAATTTAAAAGATTACTAACTTATCACTATTAAATACGATGGTTTGTGTCCGCAACCTAATATTTCTAACAACATTGTAAAGTTTCTAATATGAAAATGTCAAACACTTTTCGCGTAGTTTCTTTTTACATAATAACTTACGTCGTTTAATTATTATTGATTGAGGAACTAAAGGTTAAAAATAAAAAGTTCATCGTATCTGCTGTCGTATGAACAGATTTGACTCTCTGACTTTAAATTAATGGGCTATTTGCATACTTGTCTTTATTTTTTATTGGCAAATTTTTAATTTAATAAAAAATTTTGGATGAATAAGACCATTTAAAATTTTGAATTTTGATTTTCGAATTTTGATTACGAATGAAATCACAACGAGTACAACGTGTGACTGCTTTCATTGATGACGTCACTACGACAGTACAAAAAACCATACAAATTCAATATGAAATTTTAGTTTTGTCGTTTCGTAAAAAGAATTTCATTTGACCAAGGTGCAAAATGGCCTTTTCCCCTGTTACCTACTATTTAATTAAGTAAGAATATACTACTAACTATCTATTCGATATATTATGAGGTTGTAAGAAGCTGCAGTAGTTTTAGGCGGATGAGACGTTCGCTATGTAAAAAATACGACTCAAAGTGTAACTATGTTACCTACTGAATAAATCAAATCAAATCAAATATACTTTATTGCACACAACGTACAAAACAAATAAAATAAAGATAGTTTTGCATTTGATTTTGAATAATATCGAACTCTTTGGCGGTTCTCTAATAGCTCTGACACCATGGTTGGTAAAGGCAATCATCAACTAAAGCCCACACAAGAAGAAGTAAAAACAATGCTCTTGGAGACACACATAATATGTACACATTTCAACATGTTGTTTACCTACTTAACTTAGACAGTGACAATCGCGTAGTTGACGTATGCAAATACTTAACCACTTTCAACTCGCCGATGAATACGTACATACAGTACATACAGTTAGTGACACCGTACCGAATACTGAGGGGGCTGTTTTAGCTCGTGATTCTGAGTTAATATCAAGTGCAATTTTCCGTCGCAAAAGTCATGACTATTTGTTATAATTAAAGCACATAATAACGGGTTCTTACCGCGTTTAAATGGGGATATGAGACTCCCGATATTTCGACACTGTTGCAAGTGCCATGATCACGGGATGACTGATGAGATTGGAGTGGAGTAGGTAGATCCATAATTTTCTACGGGCAGACATATCTGTCTACCCTCTTTCTCTGCCGCTTGTTTATGTTTTTGATACCGGAATGTTCGGAACCATCTGAACTCGCACGAAACTCACTACGACAAACCGCACTCACTGTGTCCTCACGTTTTTCCACATTAGGCCGTTTCAAGCTTTTTACAACACCTACTACTGGATTCCACATACTCGACAACTTAAACCCGTCTTCCCTGTTGAAATTTTTATGTTTTATGATTTCAATAGCCTCTTTTACGAGTCTGGGGATGTAATGACGTTCTGTCGATAATATTTGTGGATTGTTAAACTCGATCCAGTGGTTAGGGCCCGACTCCAGTACGTGCTCAGCTATAGCAGATTTCGGCACGTCGTTTTTCTTCATGGCACTAATATGTTCTTTAATCCGGCAAGAAATAGACCGTTTTGTTTGTCCGATGTACGAACTACCACAACTACAGTCTATTTTGTATACGCCGGGGCTCTCAAACGGAAAACAGTCGTAAAACATAAAAATTTCAACAGGGAAGACGGGTTTAAGTTGTCGAGTATGTGGAATCCAGTAGTAGGTGTTGTAAAAAGCTTGAAACGGCCTAATGTGGAAAAACGTGAGGACACAGTGAGTGCGGTTTGTCGTAGTGAGTTTCGTGCGAGTTCAGATGGTTCCGAACATTCCGGTATCAAAAACATAAACAAGCGGCAGAGAAAGAGGGTAGACAGATATGTCTGCCCGTAGAAAATTATGGATCTACCTACTCCACTCCAATCTCATCAGTCATCCCGTGATCATGGCACTTGCAACAGTGTCGAAATATCGGGAGTCTCATATCCCCATTTAAACGCGGTAAGAACCCGTTATTATGTGCTTTAATTATGATAATAACCGCGTAAACTTAAAACAATGTATGACTATTTGTTATTTTTAATATTTTCAATTCTATACTTTTGCGATGGAAAATTTAATCATCCCCCTCAGTATTCGTTACGATGTCAGTTAAACCTCGTATAACTACGTACAAAAGCCTGATAGTGACACCGTAACAAAAACTATGTGATGATTTAGTCTGTGATTCTGTGTTGATATCAAGTGGATTTTTGCGACGGAAAATAACATTTGATTTCAACTCAGAATCACGATCTGAATCATCCCTCAAAGTTTTCGTTACCGTATCACTAACACCCTGTATATATCCGGGCGACAGAAACAGACAGATCGATTACGCATATAATATATCTATCGTATGTAAATCTTGGTGCCAAATCTTTGTACGCAACTTGATAAGTATCAAACTGCTATACTGTTGACTTTATGACTGACACTTCATATTCTTTGATCCGCCCTGTGTGTACTTTTAGATCAACGTGGCAAAGAGTAACAAATGGGAGTAGACAATAAAGAGAACAGTTTCTGCCTACTTTGTCGAAAACAAAAAAAATGGAAAAAAAAATGTGGACGAGAGGAAATAAATGCTACCAATTAAACATCAGATAACATAAAATACCTAAGTTCACGATTTCCTAGAAAACAATTTCCAATTCGATAATCACAAGTAAGTAGCCGGTGTTTTTTCCTCGAGTAAATGATTAGTGTAAATACTAAAAAAATACACCAGCTAATGCCATAAGAACTTGAATGACTGGTTATACTCGTATTTCATAATTTAGTATACTCTTGTGAGATTTTACTCATTCAACGATTAGTTGCTAATTCCGAGTCAATATTAAGAGTGTTTAAGTGAGAGTGAACATTTGATATCTTCCGGCTTTAGTTATGTTTCATCATCATCATCATCATCAGCCCATTAACGTCCCCACTGCTGGGGCACGGGCCTTCCCTATGGACTTTTTGTAATTATTTATTTTTAGTTTGGTGCAATAAAGTGTATTTGTATTGTATTGTATTGTATGGATAGGGAGATCGGGCCTTCAACCACCACGCGGGCCCAGTGCGGATTGGTGGTTATTAACGACTGCCAATGCAGCGGGGACCAACGGCTTAACGTGCCTTCCGAAGCACGAAGGAGCTCGAGATGAAAACTTTTTTTTTTGTGGTCACCCATCCTATGACCGGCCCCTGCGAAAGTTGCTTTACTTCAACAATCGCAATCCTTAAACATAATCTTCTTTATTTTTATAAAACATTTATCTGTAAACGATTATGTTAAAGAATAAAAAAGTACTCGACATAATGTCTTACTAACATTTTTTTGTAAGTATGAAATCTATGAATGAAAGGACCCTACGGAAATGCCTTACCGTTTCCATTAATGGGTTGTCTAATGTAAATAGTTAAAAAAAATACTATTTTAATTTTTACTAGCTACACTATTCCATCACAGAGCAAAGGTCTCTCGTCTCTATCTTTCCAAGATTACAAATATGCATCCAACTCGTCATGCCTTCTGATTCTCGGTTGGCCACGACGTTTCTTGAATTGACATGCAAAAAAAATATTTTGAATAGCAAAAGAATACGTACGTTTTTAAATAGCAATAACTTTATCTGTATATTTACTTTATCAACGAAAAGAGTACACTTTTTCTTTCTTTCTTTCTTTCACTAGAAATCGAGCTCACTTCAGAAGACTGTCAGTTCTGGTATTGTATTATCTTATTTAGTTTAGCAGTAGGCAGTGGGTCGGCGTGGGCGGACAATTGTGTCTTCGATATCGAACCACTGTGGTCTAACAGGTATCTAGTAATTAACATAATTTAGAAAACTGACTTCATAATCGGACGTTTTCTAATATTTTTGTTTGTCTATTTGTATAGACCACTAAAAGCTTATACAGTGGTCTATTTTTAGGGGTTTATAGTGTCTGTCGCTTTATAAAATGTTGTGTTTAATTGTGAAGTGTAGTGATAAGTAATTTGTTGAGTGCCGTGGCGTATTGCTAGAAGCCTAAATTCTGGTTGATTTAGAGAAAAACCAGACCAAGAGTACCCACTCTAAACCAGCAAACGTGCTTGAAGATTTTGATGAGAATGGAAGACACGAAAGCAGTGTGTCAGGAACGTAAGCTAGTAGAATTCCGTCCTGAATTGGTGTAGGTTCGTGACGTTAATAACAGTTTCATCATTTACAAACTATGCCGTGTTATTGCTTAATAGTATCTTCTAAAAGGCGCACATGTTTCATAAATAGAATAATTAATAAAGATCATGACACTATAAATAATAATTCACATTTCACAAGCCAAAATTTCAAAGACAAATAAAGTAGTAAAAAAACAACTTCACAGGTCCAATTCACCTTTAAATCAAATGAAGCATATAATTATGACACCACTTACAAGATACAAGAGACATAATAATTTATGATAACTTAATAGTTTGAAGATGACGATATGACATTTTGCTTCGAAACGACCGTGAACCTAAGATATTGGTCATTGCTTAAAGTCGAAAATAAACGCTCATTATTGTCGAAGACGACTCGAACACATTGCGAAAATGTCGTTTCGTCAAACAAAAACACTTCTATCGAAAATGGAACGTAACAAATTTTGAAAAAGACGACTCTATCCCAAAGAATAAATACCTTACAAAGTAAAAACTCAACCTAAAACAGACAAATAAAACCTTATTACCTATGACATTGGTACTTGTCGAGACAAGTTTGAAATTTGCAGCACCTTTAAGTATTTTTCAGTTCGGTAAAGAACATAATGAGTGTGTAATTAGTATAGAAGTCACGTAGTAATTTGACTTGGAAAGTAGAGTGACAAATATTTGAGAAACATTCTCTGCAATAGTCTGTGTAACGGTTTTTATTTGCTTCATCTTTCGACTGTAGTTACCAATTTGTTTTGTAACTTGATATTGTCAAAGAAGAATTTGGACATTTTTACTAATGAAATCCTATTAAATTAATTGTTTTACAAAAAAAAAACTGCTTTGTATTTTTCTCTCTGCCATAACCGGTCTTTATATGTTTATTTCACATATATTTTTTTACTTAATATTAATCAACATTAGCATCTTTATCTATCATAGTCTACCTGGTGATCCCTTATAATACGATACGATATCCCACTAAATAAAATCATTCAATACACAACATTCTTCATTTTAACGTACTAGTATTTTTCCCTACATAAATCAAAGCACCGCTAAGCGCAGCTTAATAAACGACCAAAGAATAAAAAACAAGATGGCGTCAACATACTATTACGTAACGCGTGCTATCCTGTTCTATAACTGGCAGTAATTGCGCCGGAGTGGAAGCGCGGGCAAAAGGAAAATAAAAGTAAACGGGCTCCGCTAGCGTAATGACTGCGACTAGAGGTGGACCCTAGTCGATAGGAAAATATTTTCCAAACATACATACATTTTTATTTATGCCGGAGGAATAATCTTTGGAATTCCTTTTTTTTCTTTGATCTGCTTCGATCCTGACGTACTTCTTCCACAATCACCAAACGTTTCATAAGTGCGTGTCGGTTCAGAATAGATCGTTCTAAACCTTTTTTAGGACAACTCCAATTTGGTCAATGTACGACCAAATAACCTTCGCCTTGTATACCGCTTTCGTAAAGACAAATAAAAATACTTGTAATTTAAGCGGACTGTCGGAGATGATATCTTTTTCTCTTGTGTAGGTTGTGAGGTCAATATCCGATGATATCGACCCTGTGCCAGGATTACTTTTGAGCAGCCAAAGGCTCCTGATATGGCTCAAATACATGAAGATGATAATAAATGTTGTAGATACTTCAATGTAATTATTTATCGCATTAACAACTAGAAACTCAAAACGAAGAAATACGATACAAAAATCTAAAAGTGTTCTAATAATAACCAACTGATTATAATGAACTTATTTTTATATTCGCATTTCAATAATTGAATCTAATACCCACAATGCAATATTCTGGTAGAGCAATTACTTGTATATATATTTTTACACCTATTTTAATTATCTAACGTATAATAAGTTTTTATCGTTATCGATTTTATCGACAACCATCAACGGCCCGCTCTAACGCAGCCGTTAACCTCTGATATGGGTCAGTGTGCCGAACGGGTCCTGTGACGTACGCGGCGTGTGCGCAGGCTCCATACCGTGACGGACAGACATACCCAACTGTTATTATAGTACACGTTACGCTCTAGTTACTATGTAACTTTAAGTAGGGGTTTGTGATATAAGGTTCTATAGTGTTGTATGTGGTAAGAAGACATATCTACTGTTTTGACGAAGTTTTTTTGCATGATAGGAATAGTTGAGATTCTAAGTTAGATCATTTTGTGTTTAATGTTTATTTATTTACAGAGATCCGCTTGTCTCTAACAAAATTACTTCCAGCTGGCATAATGTTGTATAGATATATAAACGCGTTCAAATGATTAAACTGTTGTTATTTTTGTTATAACAGATAGATCGGTGGGATTTGGTACTTAGTTCACCTAGCGATGGATGTACCTCTGACTACCCCGATTGGGATATAGTCGAGAGCTTATATTATTGTTTATCCCTAGATCTTCTTTTATCGTATGGGCTGTGAGGTTGATTACCAATCCCATCAACCCTGGTGTCAGGGTTACTATTGAGCCGCCAAAGGCCCCTAACATGGCTCATGTAACGACTACTAACTTACATCAGTAAGTAGTAACCGAGACCAACGGTAAAACATGCCTTCTGAAGCACGTATCATCTTTCTTTCGGACAATCAGGTGACCAGCCTATAATGTCCTATAACCAAACTAGGGATTACAAACTGTTTTTCGTCATGTGTCCCCACCGGGATTTGAAACCGGGACCTCCGGCTCGTGAGCCCAATGCTCAAACCACTAGACCACGGAGGCCGTTTAGATAATGTTGTATGTGTTATGAAAGTCAAAGTACAAAGATCTGAATGTAGTTCATGGTATCCATAGATACCTTAAAGCACATGCACTATTTTTGTGCAATAGATATTGACCAGATAAGGTCTCACAGTGCTCCATAAATCAAGTTGTGAATGTAATAATATAAGTCACGTCAAAAAAATAATAGTTTTCGTTTTTCAAATTATTCTAACAATTCTCTTTCGATTCTATGTAGATAAGTCTATAAGCGAATAAAGACGCAAATCAGAATATTATGAAATCGATTTTATTAAAATCGATCGATATTATCTATCACTCGTTATTCATAACCTGCATTGTACTGGTGAAACTCGATGAAATTCGAGTATTTTATCGGAATTGAATCGTTCTTTTATCGATTAAAGAGATCTGCTTTGAAATATTGTGTAACAAAACGGTAATAAAAGATAAAATAATATAAATTCCTGCAGTAAACGGACTGTGAAAATATTGACCTAGTAAGCCATGAAAGTAGGTATATAGTAGCGTTTCAGATTTTTAAGATAAAAAAATTATCCTACTTAGAAATTCGAGTGCGAATAGAATTTAGTTAGTAAACAAAATCTGCATAATATAACATTAGTTATTAAATTAAAAAATATGTTATATAATATAACATTTTTAAGACAGTAGTTAAACAAAAACTTTACAAAAAAGGTTATTATAAAGTTAGTGATTATTTAAAAGATATGAATGCATGGGATTAACTGTCTGAGATCTGATATTAAGCAGCTGAATTACTCAATTGTATACCAATAATTTATGATTATTTTTTTAAAGAACTTCTAGGGCCCTGTGCCGAGGTTTTTCTTGCGGCTTCTTTTCCCCGGCTATACAGGTTGTGAGAAGCTGCAGTAGTTTTAGGCGAATGAGACGTTCGTTATGTAAAAAATGACGATTGAAAGTGTAACTATGTTCCCTACTGAATAAAGATATTTTTGAATTTGAATTTGAATAGCACCCCTGTACTCCCAAAGGTGTATAGACCCACTACTCGATATCTATGTCTAAGCCCCATGTAATATGGGGCGAGCGCAGCGTGATGATATTAACTGGAAATAAATCCTGGAAACCACGTGATATCAATTATTTATGATATAAACATACCAATAGGATTTAGTTTATTACGATTAAACTGGATAATGTTTTATTTGTTAATTTTAATAAATTCAAGAAGACACTCGTTGATGTCTTTTGTATGAACTAAAAAAAACTATCGTATATTATTTTGATTATTTTTATGTAAGTATGGAATGATGAATGATAAGCTATGGAATTATGTAATCACTATTATGAAATTCTGAAATTAACATTTTCTTTTTTATTTATTATGTAATATAATTATTATTGTCATTTTTGTAATATAATTGTTATTGATAATTACTATTTACCTATAACGATTGTCTTTATTTTATTGATGTTCGTAATAACTTAAGCTGCTATTTTTATATATTTTGTATAATATATCCTATCTTATCTTATGTGTGTTCCTTCTATGCAATTTTATGCATTTTGCATACCTCTATGTTTAGCTTTAGTTGTCTAACGTACCTGAATACAGCTTTCCACTTTCCAATAATACGAAATGCCATTATAACGTCAATATGCACGTACGAAGGAATTATACAAAGTAATTATACACTACAGTCGTATAATATACAAAGATTTCTACTTTTACCTGTATAATTAATATTAAACTTTGACTTTAAATTAAATAATCCCTTGACATTAAAGTGAGTCATATTTTAATGATTTTTCCTTTTAAATTACCAATTTTATTATTTAAATGTTATTTTGGTATTATCTTTACAAGTACCCCTACCTTCTATAAAGGTAATAATAACATTACATAGCATCAAGTCTGTAACCCAAAAGGGGTAGGCAGATGTGTATAGTATGTACACCCGCTTCTCGCCACCTATTATCTATGAATTTAATTACCACGTAATAGGAATCCTACAAATCAAACATGAATTTATCTATGAATTTAAATTCAAAGTCGAATTCCATGGTTTATAATCTGAGTCGGGATTTACATCTGTGACACTACTATAACGTGGCTGATTTTGCAAACTGACGTATCTGCAATTTTTTGCTATAGCAAAATTATTGACAATGGAAAAAGTGCAAATCAGTTTCGCCGAAAATTTCGGATAGGTACGTCAGTTAGAGTTGTCAGCGACGATATAATTCACGCGTTTTATACACAGGGCTGTCACGAATTTACTCCAATGTAGTAGAAGATAAATAAAGATATCAACCTTTACTAGTGCGATGGAAAGTTAAAGAAGAAAAACAATTTCAATCAGATTGTTTGTTTAATACTTATCATTATTTAACGTACAATATAAATTTATTACGATAAGATATTATATCCCGAGATCTAGATCTTTCTACTAGAAATAAGTTGAAACGTTTGTCAGTCTTATGTTAGTCTAATTGTTTTATATCCTGTTCTGTGTACAATAAAATATTAAATAAATAAATATACCTCTATTTTACAATAATGATATAATACATTATTAAATCACAAACAAATTGACCTATCTATAGTTCGTAAATGGCGCGTGCCATAGATCTATTCAATGGCCACAAAACAAACCTGAGATTCCATTGAGATTATTCGAGATACGAAGGTGAGATAAGAGAATGATCCGTGAAATTGGTGTTATTTATGGTGAGGTAACTGATGGCTTGCGTGTTTTATGTTGATAGAGATGGAAAGGTTATTACATGCTAAGTGATTTGCTCAATAAATAAGTTCGACTGATACATATACTTCTTCTCTTCTTCTTCTATCGTGTGGGTTGTTAGGTCGATTACCAACTTCGTCAACCTTGGTGTCAGGGTTACTATTCAGCCGCCAAAGGCACCTGACATGTATCGACTTCATACTTACATCAGTAGTAGTAACTGGGACCAACAGCTTAATGTGCCTTCTGAAGCACGGATCGTCTTACTTTCTTAGGTGATCTGCCTGTAATGTCTTAACCAAACTATAACTTATACTTATAGCTAATATTATAACACTTTGCGAAATAACGTAGAATCAAAGAAATATCTAAAATTGACCTTCAACTAGTTGCTGTATGGTTGATAATAACGTAGAAAGAATAGTTTTGGATTTGTAAATTTGCATATTCGTAAATACTTTTAGAACCATGCAAGTACGGTACCATTGAAATAAACAAATTCTAGCCAGTACCTTGCGTGCTTTATAATTATTTTCAAGAATGATTTATATTTATGTATTAGCAAATGCTTAACCTCGTAAGGCCCGGATTTCCAGACACAATAGATAAACAATGGGATTTGGATTTTAAAAGGACTTTGGGCCTTAAGACCATATAATGGAAAGAGAAAATAATGAGCATATAATTAGGACTCGTATATATTTAGATTCATGCAAGTAAGTACTTCCTATCGGGATAGTGAAGGCAAAGACAACAGGAACTAACCTACATCCTCCATCCAATAGTGATACTGAAGTGTATTAAATAAATACGATGAATCCTACAGTAACAAATTAACAAACCAGGACCTACAATAATCATTTTAAGCAAGAAATCATATCACCAAGTACAATAAATTCTAGTAATGTTCCTACCCCATATGAATGTACTTCTGATTTCTCCATTCGGAAAGGTAATTGTGAGCTTATGTTATAATGTTTCTACAAAAACATTAGTTGTATACAATAAAATATTTAAAATAAGTAAGACTCTTGAGACTGTGGGTGGTATGAATGGGAGGAACCGTCAGAGGCGATAGTTAGACACGGTTGGCGGCCGCCAATGTCGATCCCAATGCCACGATTGTTGGAAGGAAGGAAGTGCGATTGTTGAAGACGCTACCCACACTGACACGGCTAATGTAGGAAACAATGAACTAAACGGAGACTGACTTGAGGCTTTAGTATGAAACAAGGTGATTAAAGAAGATTCTTTAGAGTTTGAAAACTAAGATGTGGTATTTGGTTGTTGCATTGTAGAAGCGGCTATTGTAAGCAGTAATAAAGTAGTTGACTTGTACATTGTAGGTGTGGTAGGTCAGTAGAAACTTGGTAGGTACTTCCTTTTTTCTAAACAAAATCGGAAATGAAATCGGTGATGGTGTTCATATTGAAAAGCAAGCATGAGAGGAAGATCCCAGTATAAAGCCGGGAGTCAAAAATGTTGTTTAATAGAACATCTGAACTGTATGTATGTTGTTAAAACCATAATTTGACTGAAAACCAATTTATTATTCCGTAGCTTTAAATGTGAATATGAAACTTGCGTTGCCCAGGGCATCCAAATATATACGTACACGCTCATAACAGTAATGTAAGCACACATTAAACGCAGAAATTAATTACTTCAAAACGCTCGCAACTATATCCGGGATTAAATATTACAAAACACAATAATCATAGAACTAAAACTCGAGGCGCAAATAAAGACATAAATCAGCCTATAAGTGTTAATTTCTCACGTTACAAGTTCAAAAGCATCTATTTTGACAGATAGACTATCATTATAAGAGAATAGAGGACTGATGAAGAGCTTAGCTAACACAAGCTACATCCGAATGGCAATAATGCCTTTGGCTTTCACCTCCTATTGTCTAGGTTTCATAATCGTTACGTGTATACCTTAATCTGGTGTAGAAAGTTTGACAATTGGATCAATGTTGATTGTTGATACTGATAGGGAGCAGAATTTGGCGTCTGCACGCCTACTGAAAGATTATCTCGAGGCTGTCATAGTAAATTTGAATGAGCTTATAACTGTCGGTGAATTGTTTGAAGTTATTATTTGAGATTTGCGTAATCGATGATTGTAATGTTTTATTACTGGTCTAAAGGTTTAGTAGTTCGTTTTATATAACGTGCCTTTGTACGTTTTGTCTGCCTTAGGGTACATTATTAGGACCTTGTTTTATAATAATGTTTATTTAAAAGGACTCTTAAGATTATTTTGAATCAATGCGTATAAGTAAAGTAAAAATATATTAGAACTGTTTCTAAATATGTTTTTAGCAGTTTAAATTTGTTTTTTACATCATAGTCAATTAGTTGAACTTGTAGCTGTGAATAATGTCAATCGAAGCACAGAATCAAATATTCATGAACATATCAAGGTGTCATAGCACGTGTGAGCAAGGTAAAAGCAAGTCAAGGCTAAACACGGTTTATAACAACTAGAGAGCTTAGATAGTATTATACGAGCATTAAAGTTAGCTGATAATGTTGATTGGAGTTTTTGAACCACAAGCCAGCTGCAAAATGGCAGCTATGATGCAGATTCCCATGAGCATAATTGCATCAAAACTGCAAAATTATCGTATTAAAACCACGTTATATTGCAGTTTGGAAGCAGTTATGCCAATCGCACAAAAATATCTTAGTTGATTTGAATTCATTGAATTGTTAGTTTTCTGCACATACATATCTTTCAAGTGGTTCAAAAAATACGCCGAATCCTAACATTTTCAATAAGTAAATATGAATAAAAAATTAATGATATTTTCTTTGTTTCAGCCTAGGGCCGTTTGAGGCGGCGACAGGAGGCGAGATGGTGTCTAGAAGACGTATACTGTCGCGGTCGCGCGACGACCTCACACAAGCCTTTGCCACACAGATGGAGGAGGAGGAAGATGTGTGGTACCAGAAGGATAAGCTTTATAAGGTAAGTCAGATGATGAAAAGTTGTAGAAGATAAATAAACGTTTATATGTATAGAAGAAACCAGAAGGTATAAAACTGTTTCAGTTGTACCTATCATAATCATGAGTTGAGTATTCAATAAAGTTAATACCATGACACAGAATATCCCTTTCTAAAGAATGATATTATTGTGTGTTGAGTATTTACAAAAAGATGCTTAAGAAAATCAAAATCAAACACATTTCTTATTTCGTTTATTTTATTCATTCATTTATTTTATTTTATCATCAGTTATTACTTACTATAAGGTGAAATTATGTTTATTAATAATTTCGTTAGCTGTTATAAAAGGCGTTCTCTTTTCCTATATGTAACACATATTGTTACGTTAACACATATCTTGGCCGTGTTCTTGTCACAAATATCATCGTGAAATTATGTATCCAGACGGCAACGAGGTTGTTAGAAATTTCTAAATGGAGACATTTGTGATAGCGAACGCCATTCAGACACTAGATGCGCAGATACGTACTGTACTTTCTAGGTTTATAGCCTTGCGTTATTAAGATACATGTAAAGTTAAGATTTATGATTATGAAACTAGAATTATTAGTGTAACAAAATGGGAATGTACTAAAACTCCCAAGACATGAATGAAACACCCAATAGCTTGATACAAAAGGAGTGAGAATTTTTAACATAAAGGAACAAAGATTAATGACCATAAATCAACAGCGAAGTAATCAAATTATAAACGATAGAGCACTGAGCTTTCTACCTATCAATCACGAGTTTATTGACGCGATGTAAGTAACGACCATGGTTCAATTCACAGTGTTAGTGTAATAGAACATAAATGATGGATCATAGTGAAAACCGTTAAGACCATTATGTCAACTGACAAAGAGAAATCTGACGGCAAATGTGCACTTTTCTAAATTATTGGGCGTTAAAGTGAGAAAGCGTTTTGACATCGTAAATTTTGTAGTATTGGTTTTGTCGGTGCAGTTTCTGATAATGATTACATTTATTGCAGTCTGCCGAAATCACCAATTTCTGTTCTGTTTCCTGCAACTTTCTAGCATCTAAAATATACGCAATTGGAACTTCAAAGTCATCTGATCTCTATAATGGTGCCGTATGATAAATTTTGCCCAAATACAGATTCAATTAGTTAGCAGTTACATCATCAGCTACTGGAAGTTACCTACTCTTCTGAATTAAGTACGAATGAATAGATAGTTTAACATTTAAATTAACACGCATCCATCCGCTCCTAACTCAATTTGCGTTACCAAACACTGTCTCCCATGTTCCGCGTATTACGTTTCCTTTCCTTTGTCTGTGGTTACGTTTTTGTAACCGTTTCCGACTGCTTACGGTTATTAAGGACGTGAGAACATGGTGTACTGTGTACAAAGTCGGTGGCGATTACAACGTTACTTTTAGCTGCCGTTTCATCGATAACATCGCCAGTTTGATTATCCATAGCTAGTTTACCTTCACTAGTATTTATATGTGATTAGTCATCGTCAGCGTCAGATCTCAATCTGTCAGCAGCAGTCCTAGAACCACATTCGCAAAGTGTTACAATGGTTTCCACTCTCACTTCTTCAGACGTCACCAAAGCTACAATTTAGAGTCTTTTTTTATTGTGAAAGAATCTGCAGCTTTAGATAGGCACCCATTTGTGGTTGACAGTGAAAGTGAAACTTTGTAGATTTATCTCTGGAATTAGTGGTTATGGTTACATGATTTGTTATGGATTTTGAATACCATTTCTTATAAGCAATCATGGCCGTCTTATCAAGTACATTATTTGCAAGCACGTCAAAATCTTTGATATTGGTTTTGATAAAAACTGCTTGATGAATATTGATCATTTTGTTTTTGCTTGATAGCTCTTCACGACTCTGCCTAAGTTTTTAGCAGTTAGTAGCATGTTACTAAATATAATAAATGTCATTAAGTCTCGTTTATATAAACTTTGTTCCTATTTTTCTCCTTTTCGAATGTCGTTCGTGACATGTTCATCCCATACGAATTTATCTAAGACTAACTAGTCCCATGCCGTTAGCCTTAATCGCTGGAACAAATCAACAATGGTCATCCTTTGACACACGATGTTATCGAGTAAGTAGTTCCGTTGTATTACGTGTGTCGACGAAACGTTTACATTGCAGTTGTACGCTAACATTATAAAACATGCAATTATTTGTGACTTCACTTAAGTGGTTTGTGGGTAATATGTCGAAGTCGAAGCATTGGCGTCAATTGCAAAGTTATATTAAAAAATCTCTATTACATGGAAACGAGTGTTGATTACATATTGTTGATAACCTATCGGAGTTTATTGTTCCTTTTTTTCTTGCACAGAAACACGGTTTCTCCATCCAAACATTTCAAAGCATTTATCCAGCTGATTTTTGCATTGAGTCTGTCAGATTTACTCATTTATCGTTTACCATAATGACTACTTGATCCGCCAAATCCGCAAAGCGAACTTTAAACGACTTATGTTATTTTTCGTGACTGGTCATCAGTTAAGTTGCCTGTTGCTGGTTTGACTACGGTCAGCTATGATCATTTTGACCCATTGATCGCGATCGTGACCGATCAATAACAATGGTTTCGTTACGGAATCGCAAATCGTCCGGGAAACTCCAAACATCTGGTCTATTGCTGTTTGGCCTTATTGACTATGCAATGTCAGCGTCGAGCAAATGTTAAGAGGTTAAGTGACTTCTTAAAGCGTAATGCTTCCGACTTGGCTTAATCTCAATATTCAGAAGAGACATGTTTTCTTTAGTCAAGAGTACTCGCAACCGGCGAGTATGTATATGAAGTTTTTTGATTAGAGTGCGGAAGCAAAAGTGGTGCGACAGGATCGAAGTGGAATTTTGTGGTTTCTTCCTCCCCAAAGGAGAAATACGCGTGATATGTTTTCTCTATCAATATTATTCAATTTCTTGGTTGGCAAGCATTTCATTACGTCCATCTCAAGACGAATATCAGGAGTGGTTATAGGTTGTATTCTGTTAGTATGTTTTATACTTACCAAATAGAGATACAGGTGACTTTATGTATGTATTTATTTGTGTATGTACCTACATATTGTGTGTCTACTTAACTATTAACAAAACTCGTAATTTATCTTCAGTCTTTCATCATTCATAAGCATGTTTTGACCAGAAGCATGACATGTTGCAAATCATTTGACAAATCTTTCCTCTGTCAAGAGGTCATTGAACAAAAGTTGAAATATCACCATAATCAATTTTAAGGGTCAACATTCTGTTTAAATGAGCGGTCAAATTACTTTGAATAGTGAGAAATTTTGTTTCGTGATTAGTGTTAGTCTCTATCATTTTTTTTAAATACAAGTGAAATGATTTAAAGAAACATTTTTATATGGAGATTCATAGTAACGTATTGCGAAAAATCCTACATCTATCATATTTTGTGTAACCTACTTCGCGTTTCTTGAGCTTCAAACTTTAATAATAACTTGCTGGTTATTTTATTTCGACCTTCAATAGTACATACATACATACATAAACTCACGCCCGTAATCCCTAATGGGGTGGGCAGAGCCACAAGTAATCAAAGACAACTTGCAGCCACTGTTGATACGAAGTCCAAAGATGGATATGATGAACCTTATGGTGATAAGGGATCAGCCTATCGCCCATAACATTAGTCCATCATGTTAGAGGACATAATCCCTCTGTCGGTTTTTACGACATGCCCGGGAAGAGAAGCAGCTGAACGTGTTCTATGTTTTTTATATGCTCCCAGAACAGCATAGAAGCACCTTCAATAGTCCTTAAGACTAATCAATTTTATTATACACACATAAAAGTTTTTATTTTATTTGTATTAAAATCGTGATTACCTATTTTAGACAGGACGAGAACACTAAAACCGTGTTTATATTTATTTACCTACCTTTGTTTAAAAAACTAGTCACGACTTTAGTAACTTAAATCGATATAGCATTTAAGAATAGTATGGCCTCGAATTGGTTTAGGAAAAGAGAATTTGATGCATTATTTTGCTTCGAATGTTTCGCTGAATCTAGACCAAGGTTGCCTTTTAAATGTGCAGATAAACGTGTCTATTATGTTTTTTTTTTTAATAAAATAACAATGACTGTAATACACGAGTCATAATTATAATAAAATAAAAACAGAATGCGGAGATGTGGATGAATCAAAATTCTTTATGTTGGTAGCGTAGATTTCTTCGCTGCATTAATAAATTTGCAAGGCACAACCAGTGGTCAACCGTCACAAAGTTAACCTTAGTTTATTGTTTTATTCAATTTAACTTCATCACTTTACCAAGTATCTGCATTAAACACATAAAATTCGCAGTCCTAAATCCCATACATAATTATTTAATCAAACTATTCTCTTATTCTATTTTAAATTCTATTTCTATTTACAGTAGCTTCACAAGACGAGTTACGCATCGTTCGAAATGCAATAGGCTAGTTTCCAACTAGTTAAATTAGTTACTAAACGTCAAAACTCGAAATTACTATGGAATTTTTATGAAAAAGCACAGTGACGTCATAAAAAAACGTGATAAAGTTCCTATTACGTTTACTTGATTAAAGTCATAACTAAATTATATAGGAAAAATAAATATATTTCGGCGGTTTTAAGTCTGTCTTTATTTAGTAAACGGAATTTCATAATTCATCTAGGATACCTAAATATGTCCTAAATTAATTTTATTTTTCATATTTCGAACAACAATACGATGTAGTGGTCAAAACATACGGTACAGTTAGTCGGCAAATTATACAGCTATGTCCTTATTACGCGGTTGGCACTGGCCAAGCTTTCGCAATGTTCTGACACTTCTTAGCCAACACCTGTTCTCAGTGTGTTTGGTGTAGTGGCCATTTTATGTTTATTGTAAACATGTTAAACAACTATGGGCGTTCCTATATTCGATTTAATGTTTATATGGTCGTCGGCGAGGTATTTGAAGGCCTTTATTGTCTTTTGTTTTACATGTTTTGTGCAATTTGTTGTGTTGTGCTTGTGACTTAGGGGTCATCCCTTCGAGGGCATGTTTTTGGTTGATGTTACTTTGTTCAATCATTTACAATTTTGTAGATCTAAAAAGATTGTATTGAGTGAATAGATGTCCTTAAAAGAGATAAATGGCGTTATCCAAAAATCAAAAACGCATTAATCTTTTGCACTTTACTCAAGAATTATCGTTCTGTGTATTAGATTAGACGTAAAATTCTTAGACTTTATAAAAAATCCTACAAAAATGCGCACTGTCAAAGAGTTTAAAGATACATTAAATTCTATAATCTTGACATATTTTTTAAGAGTCAATTATGACATCTCTAAGTTCGCAGGTGACGTCATTTTCAATAGGTATATTAAATTAGCACATAAACATTTTATGCGAAATAATTCTCTGAAGGCCGTATAAGATTTAATAATTTATTTTATGAGATTATTAATTGTGTTTTCAAAAGCCGCTAATATGTAAAATTCCATAAGTTCCTTATTCTATAGTTACTGTTGGATTCAGTATTTACTCATATTTCACCTTTTTTGTCCTTACTATTTTGCGTTGAATATTCTGTTAAGATTATTTTTCTTTATATGAGTATTGCATTACACACGCATTAATTTATCATAACAACTTACGACCAATCACTTTGAGTCGCGTCAGGGGCCTTTGGCGGCTAAATAATAACCCTGACACCAGGCTTGATGAGTTTGGTCATCCACCTCACAACCCACACGATAGAAGACGAATCTTTTTACCCACTACCACTATTCCTTGCTTTGTACAAAACAATCTTTCACTTTTAAAGAACAATAATAATTTTGTTTTACGTAACATACAATTTCTCCCTTGTAATTTGTATGAGTGTAATAGTTGTAGACAATTTAATTGCATCAACATCACGACTGTGACGACGCGTGACGGTCCTAACGACTTGCAACGTACGAGAAGTGAAAACTTTTGTGCTAAGATAATGTGTTTTGATAGGTGGGTGGCTTGCTCTGTTATACAAAGTCACTATGATTTTGGCAAAACTACACAAACACAGCAGCTTAGGTAGAGCAAATATTTCATTTGCAATATTTTCTTCTATCCCTTAATTCACGGATGTCATTCCAATGTTGTAAATGTTGCAGTTCTTTTTCTCTGTAAGTATATTTTATCCATGTCTTCTTGGATTACCATTGTCCAATTTTCAATTTTATAAATTGATGTTGATTATAAACCTTTTTATGCTAAATAACCTTAGATTGTCACCTTTTTTTTGATCTGTAAATACTTAAATATATAGCATTTTATCTAATAGTTTAGTTTACATCGTCATCGTCAAAAATCTGTTATGGATTAGGTTCATCCTACGTGTTTTAATATTTTTTGTCGACGTATCGTTTTTGCTGCAATCAGATGCATTTCGTAAGAAGTAATATCTTCTTAGTTTTTGTATGTCGAGACGAGTTTTTTAATTATTGTGTCCAATTGGTTTTGCCGCGCGAACACTATGCACGTAATACGTCTTTTGCTTTTATTGTATTTTTTTATTTATTGTCCTCTGTAAATTAAAAAGACTTATTATTGTAATTGGCAACTTCTTAATATCATTCTCATCAAATTTTGATTAACTGGTCATTTCAAAATTAAATTCACCTTTTAAAATCCCCATTGCACTGTTTTTAGGTCACGTGCCACAATTCTAATATGGTTAGTAATGTCAGTAGCTAGACAGGTGGCCCCATCTTTGTGTCATGGGTCAATATTTGACATTTAAAATGTAAGCATAAGTAAAATTACGTCACTTTCGGACGGTGAGTCTGTGAATCCTACATACTTATATTACGAAAGTGGTTGTCACTAGTACGCGGAGGCTGGTATTTATCTGTGCAATCATGCAAAAAGGTCTCTATGACATAATGATTCTAACTGAAGATCAGAAATAAATGTCCAGCTAAGACAATAAAATTATAAGACGTTTAATAACACTATTAAAGATGAAGCAACAAAAACTGTGTGCGCTTTGGAAGTCTAAAACGACATTACCCTCACTGACCTTAAAAATGTGGGAACAGAAGGCATTCGAGGTGTCCTTGCACGAACATGTGTTCAAGTCATGAATGCTCCCCACATCCGCCTTGAAGTAGGTAGATTTTGTATTTCTTTATTTTTATACCACCCATGCGAATTTTGTAAAGGCGCATTCGAAGATCAAACTCTCGACGGTCATTAATGCGAATTGAGTACTTTTAAAAGGTCGTGGTGAACATGCATCTTACGCTTGGAATGCAAGTTTATTTTTATGTCGAATATGAAAAGCCGAGTTATCCTTGATTGGCCCCGTGCCAACAAACTGACCCTGAGAATGATATGCACAATCCTAAGATCCACATGCCAAAACCCAAGAACATCAACGTCGGTTAAATTTTATGCTCTTACATATTGGCAGGCCTGTCACGCTTAGTTTGCAAAGATAAGCAAAACAAATTGATGATGCGAGGGCCAAGACGAAGGTACAGCTCCTGACAGCAGAACCAATGGAATCAGACTCCGGCTGTTTATTTTTCATCAACACAACTTTAGCCGTGACCTTGCGATTTCGCTTTTTAGAACCAATTCCAATTATAGAAGTGTATAGTGGTATGTACGTCAATTCTTTAACAAAGGCAATTCTCACGAATATTTGTATCGGCCCTAGACATTCCATTCTATTTAGGTTTTACTTCAATCGCTCCATTGACATTTGGGTTCACTCCGACCTCTACAATGCAAAGTTCAACAGGGCTCGAAACCAGCTTTATATTGGCAGATTTCGATAATTATAGTACGGCGTTTTAATTGGAAGAACTCGAAAATAGGATCCATTATTATTATATTAAATAAAAAAAAACTTTTTTTTTTCATTATTTGAGTCACGACAGGCAGTCTTTGGTATTTTTTATCGGTTTTACGAGTGTTTTATCTCCAAAAGCATCACCAGACTTCAGCTCTATCATTTTTTTTTCCATCGTTGCACCCTGTTAAAGAGAATAATGTCTGAAATTAGACTCAATATTATTTTAGTTAAGTATCAATTTTCATAATGATAACGGCGATGAGGTGCCAGCTATTTTGCCCTCATGTCGTCTGTCCTTCCCTTTCCCTCATTACGTTAACTTGATGACCTCGAAAAGTACTTGTCGTGCAAAAGCTGTTTTACACCATTTGCAGGTCCATAAAGTACATAATATTTATTGTTTTCGATAATATATTTTTAAATATGCGTAAGTTAGTAATAAAACATTACTTTTATCAACACAGTTGTATTTTTGTATGAGCCTCTTATCAGCATCAACATTAAGTCGTATCACTCATTAACGCCATCTATGTTAGCAAGTATGTAAGTATAATATTCTCCTGAAATAGTATTATGATAACGAAGTTAATTAACTAGAAATTAATTAATTAGAATCTTCAATGAACTCTAATGACTAAAGCAAAGACTTTTTATCGAATGATGTCACTATTATCACAGTTAGCATTTCGGTGCGCCAGCGCAGATTCCAGTTTCACTTTTTAGCGTGTGCCGAGTGAAAGTCGCCGATCTGAGCTCCCAACTCTTCCTTTCGTCTGCTGCATAATAAGCTCATAAAGTCAACCTGTTCGTTGGAAATACTATAACTGTCTTCTGGTTTTATATAAACTTTGATGTCAATGGTCACTTTTGCTTTCTTTAATAAGATAAACAAACTGGCTGTTTTTAATTGACACTCTTGGGCCATGGTACACCTTATTTCGATCTTTGTAGATTGCTTTTTTCACCAGAGCTTTTAATTGGATATTATATTTTTTGTTAATAATATTATTTAATGTCATATATTATAATAAGCTATAAGCTTTTAATCTATCTTGGAATTTTCTATCCACATCTACTTGTTTTTTTCCAGTAACAAGAGAAAAATTTGCTGTTGCATTTTAAAACACTGCTTTTTTATAAACATTTTTCACCATAATTATTTTAAAAAACCGTACTTACAGAACTTACAGTTTTCAATACGACTTTAGGTAGGATTAGATCAAAATGTTTTATTGTCTGATTACAAGAAAGTCTACATCTTTCAACTTAGGTTACAACTAGAAACAGCACATGTTGTGTGTAACAAATCATTCATAACGCCTATTACTGCATAGCTGCGCTTGCGTCCTTGCATTGCGTCGTTCACGCGAAGCGGGGAGCAGGAAGAGAACTACTTTCATTTTCCACGCACCTGTCCTGGCCACTCGCTTTATTCTTACCAAAGATATTTATGTGGCGTTTGTAAATAGATTCGCTGTTCGATCTTGATATTGTGGTGTCTGTCTACTCTGTCTCATGTCTGTGACATGTAACATCACTGATAGTGATGATAAGCGCCGTTTTAGTGTTATTCAAACGAGTCGTAAGAGATGAATTTGATTTCAGATAATAAAACAACATCTTAATTTTTCGTCAAATATGACACGAACTTGAAAAGTTATACTGAATTTGTTGTTTAACTTGTATGAAATCTTAAGATGGATTTGCGTTTCCAGAGTTTATACTCGATGATTTTTAATATACCTATTCTCGTAAACCTGTTATCAACTGTTCTGTCTGTTGTATAGATTTATCATTATGGTAGTTTCAAGTTGCATTGTCTTTAGTTGTAGCATTTTCAGTATTTTCCATATTTTGCCCAGAGTGAAATTTGCGGCTTTTCGTTTTCATCTAAGTTTCAAAAGATTCTAAATGTAGCCTTGGGAAACGATGTCATTAAATCTAATGGACGTTCGTTTGACCCTTGCATGTTTTTTTTTTCTCTCCACTGTCCATTTACATTTGATTATGCCTTTTAACAAACCATTTCACGTCGCTAATTGACTTATATTCATTTTCGTCGTTTTGTTAATTTTCAAAATTATATGCTTTCTTTATAAATTACATGTTAAAGAAGCCCTAAAATTTACGTAACACCCCTACTCGCTTTCGCTCACGACTATGCGTGTGCACAATGCGTGCGCGCAAGTTTTCACACGATATTTGTACAAAATGGAGGGTCATACTTGAAATACTTTGACGCATCTCTACTTCTGGTTCTCAGATTAAGATTACGTCAATTGAGAGATTAGAATCTTTTTTGACATGCGCACTTTGTTTGAAAAAGCAGAAACTAATTTCCTATTAAAAAAATACTGTTTAATTTTCTATTAGCTGATGTTTTCATGATCATTTATTATTAAAATATTCTTCACGTTGACATATACACAATGTTCCTAATGGTTACTTATTCTTCTAGATCAAAGATTGAGATTGTCTGTACAACTCAATTTTATTTCATTACCATATAATAATAATGATATACAAAATCACAGTTATCACGTTTGTCATCATTAACGTTGATTTGTCAGTGAAGCGCCTCAAAACCATATTACTGACCGTCCGTGACGTTCCAATCTTATCATCAATCACCATCAGTATGACAAATGTATAACAGTATTCCATTCATATTATCCTGGTACCATCGTACAGTGACTCCATTTTTTTAAACCATCCATCAAGCACGCGATAGAATTACCTCATTCATGTTACTGCTGTCATTAACACCATGTGTCACTGCATTGTAGAACTGGACATGGCTTTGCCAAGAATTGTGCACTTGTACAAATTGCTCATTCATTCTTTTTTGCTTGGCCTTAGAAGCCAATTCAGTTTGAACTTTAGGTTTCTTTGCGGCTAGCATAACGTTGTTTTAAAATGGTTTACGAACAGCAACACCTGTTTATATCCACTGATCCCGTTGAATAGATTGTCAGTGTTACTAAAGCACGGTCTAAATTAAATTACCTTTGTAACCTTTTTTCTTCTTTCTTTTGTTTAAGTTGAGAAAGTCTCTTGCATCTTCGTAACATTTGAATGATACTTTCTTAGTTTTTGATTGTTTCTGCGTTTATGAAGATGCAAGACTATTTAATATATATCTCCATTTTGCAGGAGAATATTTGAAATTTTACTTCGGGTTAAATATAAGTTTTGTAATTCCGTATGTTTAGATAATTTATTTCATAAAATTACTCTATATGAAATTCAAATCAGTGTAAATATAACCTTATCAGCAATAATGTTAGGTAATATATCAATTGTCTGTCAAAACCATTAGCCAAATCTTCTTCGTGTTACATTCAAATCGTGCATTTACTGGCTTGTGTAATTGGTTCAAACATTTTGAAATTAGCCAACCTTTTCACTTTACAACCATTTTCTGAAACCGAACAATTGAATTGAATTGACACGGTTTTCTGTTTCAATTCTGTTTCGTCAAGTTGTTATAATCTTCGAGTAGTTCAGGGTCACTGCTGCCATCAAATTTATATTAATTTGTGTTTTAATGGTTTTTATCATCGTTTGTTAACTTTGTATTGTTATAAACTACATAACAGACTAATTGCTACAATAGAAACTGACAAAATGAACCTTGAATTAGAACCAAAACTCTGACACCATAGCGCAATATCCAAATAGGAAAGACATAAATAATCAGTATGATGTTGATTTTCCAATCAAAGATGGATTACAACTTAAGTATTACCTTTTGCATGACAACTATGCTCTTGAATCTTTTGTTGAAGTGCATAAACCCAATAAAGGATTAGTTATTAGAGATAAAATTCTTATACGAACGAACAAAAGAAGCAATACATGATATGGTTTTCGATGACAATAGATACATTCTTCGATTCAAGGATACTCATGCTTGTAACAGTGTTCAATACAATGTACGGTATTTGCTGTTTCGTGACTGACTGTCAAAGGTCAATCCCACTTATTAGCATGCTCTTTGTCTAATCTAATAAGTGGTAGAGAGAAACTATTAGGCTGTATTTAAGAGAAATAAGAAAGACATATTGTTCGTAGCTTTAGGGCTTTGTATCAGATCTCCACAATGTATTTACTCTAATGTAAATGAAGTTATCATTACTATTAATTCGCCTTCATTTTATTATTGTTGTCAATTGCAATATTGATATAATGTGTAAAGTATGCATTTGTATGTCATATGCCTATGGACTCCTTAAGACATTATAATCTGAATGTGGTGTTATTTTTATGCATTGTAAAGCATCTTGTCTTGACTTTCTTTGGATGTTTTCATTTATTTCAATTTTCATTACTGAGTTTCAACACCCAATCGTTTATGACATCTGTGACTTCTAACCTTTCGTTCTGTTTCATGTCATATAGTAGCAAAAACTGTTAACTTATGTCGACACCATTCGTGAACAAATGACTCTGTCTAATTAGCTCTAAGCATTTAGAACGCACCTAAAACAGGTGCAATGATGCGCGTACAAACTTAGCTTAGCTAATCTGATGTACATTTAAATGACTAAAAGTGAACGTTGGTTATAAAAGGTTAACCAGAGATGACCAAGGTTGCTCCAATAAATAATTCAGGTTGCAAGTAAATACACAGTAGACGTTAGATGACATGTTTTATTCAGTGGAATGTCGTTTTCTCTTAATTATGTTACTCAATGTCAAGTAGGGTACGCTGTAGACGTAACATAGTAATTAGTGTAGGTACGATTCAAGTTATGTTGCATTTACTTCACTAGACGTATTCTATAAATATAAATTTCGAATGTGGACTACTTCAAGTATTATTATATTTATAATTTTAGGTTGCACTATTGCACTCACTTTGACGAGGTTACATAACTCGTCAAAGTGAGTGCAATAGGGTACATATACGGACCTCTTCTTTAATTTCTAGCTGCAGAAATATCATATTTCGTTTAAAACGATGTGTACATAAATTTTACTTCTCTTGTGCTCTTTCCAAAAATGAATTTCTGGTACCTTTTGTATTATTTTTTTACAAAGTAATTTAAAAAATAAAATAATTGAGACCCATGTCAGACTAACAGATATATTATCGGGAATATTAATGAAACAGAATTCTGAGCTGACGGTGACAAATATATCTTCTTTGGTAGAATATTTAGGGTGCGTGCATTTTAGTGCAAATTCAAGTTATGAACTTACTCGTTCTTGTTTGAAACTCCTTTATATATGTATGTATTGGGCCAATAACATTATAGTTAAGTAATATTAAAATGTTGAATTTATAATCAAACTTTAAGGATCTTCAAATATTTATGACCATTCTGTACATTATCGAGTTGATAATCAGTAAAATCATAAAGTTTAGGATGTTATAAAGTTAATTTAGCGATCATATTTCATACTTTATCGTTTAGTCGAAAAAGTCTTTGATGTTAAGGAGCGGTAAAAATATTTCAAGGAATATGTTATACCTAATGGAAAAAGTAAAGTTTTCAAATTATTTATTGTATATATATTTTTATGTATATTATATTCGTAGTGTACGTGAAAAAACTTGAGTGGTCTATCATCCCCAGCAACCCGGAACGGAGCAATGTCGTGGATTAGCACACCAACTACGATTGATAGGTGGGATTTTGGGAGGTACTTATAATTATTTATTTGTTTAGGTACACATACAGCAATACATATGAAACTTTATCAGACAGCATTATAAATAGAAAGACTACTATTTAGACTATTTTAGGTTAAGTAGGTATGTTTATACTTAATACGTATAAAATATTCATCTATGTATTAAAGTTCTTTAGAATAACACTTTCTACATTGGAATAAAAATAAACAAGACAAAGTACAGGCCAGTTTACTAAAGAATGTGTTTCACGGAAACGACCATGCAAGGTCACAATACTGTTACTTATATGTAGAGCATGCCTATCCAACTTACAACTCAATATAGATCGTAGAGACATGAATTAGAGTACCAATTTGAATGTGTTACAAGTGAGGGTAATAGGTATTTTGTATATGAATGCGGAATATTGTAAAAGTGTATTAATGATGGATGGATTTTAATGAAGTTGCTGGGATTTTTGGTTCCTAATTTGGTTTGCTATTTGTTAATGAAATTTGTTTTATAAAATGCTGAATTGAAGTAACTATGTTGTTATTATTGTAAAATAAAATGATATTTTGGCGTCTAGTTCAGCCTTAATATTATATACCTGTTTAAATTTAGAGGTTGGCAGTTATTTGGCAAAGTTTGGCGCTATACTCTTGATATTGACGGTTTTTTAAGTTCATAATTCTGTACCTTCAGTGAAGTCCAAAATTCGAGTTTAAAGTTAAAAAGAATCTAGCTCGCTAGCGAGTTAGGTTAGGTGGTACAGAATTGTATGGATGAATAAACTGATGTAATGTCCGGGAGAAATTATTGATCGAAGCTGACGCTCGTATCTTTAATATTTCATAACATTATGAATGTCGTCTTAAATCTTAGCCTAGCATAAAGTAGCCCTATCAGTTATCGTTTCAATATTATTACGTGTTCATATCTTGTCATTATTGCCTCCTGTTTACATAACTAAAACAGCTCTGTGATTGACTAATTCTAATTTAATAATTGCCGTGACCTTATCGATGACATGATTGGCGTTAAACTGTTTGTTTGGTTCGTATTTTTTAATGAATACTAGTTACATTACGGAAGTCATGTCATGTGGTGTTACTGGTTAAGATTTGGAAACTTTTTGGCACACGTTGTAAAAGCGTTGTTTGATATGAAATTAATAAGCAATGTCATAAGTGAGCTACTGTGTTTCGTCTTGTTTATGTTTTAAAATGTTTCCTTTATGTGTGTGTTATTATGTGTATTTGATTATATTTGCCTCGGTAGGAATTCTTTAACAAAACGGACATTATATAAAAGGCAAATTTTGACATTGATTGCTGCAGTTATCTACCTCATGCTTAGCCAATAAGTTCTAGAACTCCCCTCGTTTCCTACAAATGATGGCTCTTCTCTATCGACCTTCGCCACGCGTGAAGCATACGATTTCATCTATCATATATGGTTCGATGCCCATTAAGTTTGCCACTCAGCAGTCGACTATGCGAATTATTTCACAATCAATCGTGAGAGCTATGACTATGGGCGTAGTATGATTGTCTAGGTTTTTGCTTTAGTAGCTGTTTAAGCCTCCAGGGCATTGTTGGTACTGACTTTCCGATTGTTCTTGGCTTGTGTGGAAGTTATGGAAGTGACTTCCATAGGAGCTGCGTTGGTTTGATTTCTAATGTTCATGTCTGTTTACTCTTCAGATTTTTAATTTTTACGTACTATAATCGCTTAGTTTGCAATATGAATAGGCAATTTAAATTTATTTAAAAAAAATCTTATCTCACTCTTTCTTCACTTGACAGACATCCCAATTATAAATTGTTATCCCATAATAAATAACAAGATTAGAAATGTATCGTTTCCCAAACGTGACCACTGGATTTATTTGCACGCAACAAAACCCTTTTAAGTGCTCCAAAAGTTAAAAGAAAACAAAACTGGTGTACAAGATTTGAGACACCTAATGAAGTAAAGCTTTTAAATCGTGATGTTTTAGATTGAAGACGAGCTCTTGAAAGATTAAGATAAGTAAATAAACATAAATTTACATCCAAATTTTTTTTTTTATATTCGGTTCTTAATAAATTGATGATTAACAAACAATTAAAAGAAAGTGAACACAACAAGATATACAAAAAAATATTAATATGAATATAACGCGTTAATATTGTACAAAACAATGACTAAGAAATTATCATTATATTTATATTATTTTTTATTACTGAGAAAACGGATCTAAGCGTCATTGTGGTCACGGATGACTGCACATTTTAATCTCCTCGTTATGACATATTTATTGAATGTGGCGTACTAAATTCTTTATAATAATTACACATGTAAGCAGTTTTAATGCTCGTTTATTATTATGAAGTATAGCAACACAACAATGTAAACACGATGTCTTAGATATCCAGAAACCTAACTCAGAAATTAAATGTCAAGCGAGTTTACTGCTCTGGTTTGAATACCTTGACCGTCATAGATCTTCGAAATGTACTCAAAACTTTATTCAACGAAAGTCGGGTATTAAAAAGAAATCAACTACAATTTAAAATATACTTAATATAGAAACCTTATTGCACCTACACTCACCATTTAAACTAAATAAATATAGGAACGTATACCAACTTGCAACAGTAGTTCCACTAAATAGCTTTGTTGAAAACTCTTGAAACTCAGAGGTAGGCGTAAAATTGTAAATGTATCAGACGAGATCAGATCGTAAGGTAAACGGGCGAGGTGTGGTCAACCTTGCGGACAGCGACGCAAAGCGGTGATACCTTAATAAGAAACCAGACCACATATTAAGATTTTGTAACTTTTAGCACTTTGTGAAATACTCAACAAAATTTTGTACAACTGCAGTGATTAAAAGGCGATAATTATGGAGTGGACAGTAATGTTAATGTCAGCTTAAAAGGAAATTATAACAACCCAGTTTTTGAAGATTTTGCAATCCTTCACTCGTTACGAAGCGCACTTAGTAGAATTTAGTCTCAACTATGTTTTAAAGAATGAAGACAACGCATTAATAACTAACAAGTTTTGTGTCGTAAGACACTTTTAATTTAATAGCGATGTATTACTAAAAAGAAGTTTTTTAAAGCAGAAACAAACTAGAAGATATTTGTAAATGTAAAATTAGTTATAGCAAACTCACAGGCAGTCGGTGATTTTACAAACAATCGCGATAACACAGTCGCAGTAGAAATAGAGCTCAAATATAATTTCATTCCATAAATCAATCCAATACTGATAGATCATGACGAACTGTCAGAGCATATTTGCAAAGACATAAATACAAGAAACATAAGCATAAAATGATTTCCCTAACGACCACTATTCAACAAACAAAGCATTGTACAATAATAGACGATTATAGAATGCATGAATCGAGCATTAGCGAAAGTATTATCAGATATGCTTTTGATTGTGCAAGGTTAGGGATGCGTTGTGTACTACGGAACGATTTTCTCAGCAAATGAGCGGACTGTACGGCGTGTATGAGAGGACTGTCTTTCAGTTTCTCCATATTAATAAAAAAAAATCTTTTCTTTTCATTATTAGTGTAAATAAAAAGATAATTATCTGTTTGAAGCAATGTTTATTCACTTAATTACTTATTCGCATCAGAGTAAAATGAATCTAATCTCTTCTAGCCCTTCCTTCTTAACAGTAAAAGTAACATTAATAACTTTATTTTGTATGAAGATATCAGATTTCTATGTTTCTTACTAATCATTATTGTAACTGTAGGTCACACCTGGCCAACTTTAGCAAGCATTTAATGACCTTATTTGCAAAGATCTGTTACTACAGGGTCACTTCAAATTCTTTTTTACTTTCATATCACCTATTGTGGTGTATGAGAGACCCATTCCTATAGTATTTGGACGATGACTTAGTAGTCGGTATTATGAATTGCAGACGCATGATGTGGAGAAAGTTATGTTTGTCGATTCGTTACGGATAACACGACGATACTCATAATTCAGTGCAAAATTTCTATAGGAGAATGATTTCCAAGTCATTCTTACAATGCGGTTTTATAGAGCGTTTGATGTTCCTATTACAATGCAATCTTGTTTTACTCTATATCGACCTCCTTTGTCCTTTTCGTAAGGTGAGAAACATGTTAAATTCTCGTTACTATGGTTACCTAATAGAAGTTACTACTGTAAATTACAAGTCTACCATGATCGTTATTGTGCCTACTCATATAAAGTATAATATCTCTATACTCTTTGTGAGCTACGGTGGTAGCTGATGAATATGAAATGGACTGTATAACTAAATGAAATGAAGGAATAACAGATACTTAGCTTGAGAATTATTTAATATATTTTCACCAGTCACCAAAAAGCAAACGACAAGAAGTAAAACAAAATCAACATACAAAACGTCAAAAAAGAATAAATATAAAAAACATAATAATATAAAAATATTACAAAACCTACGAAGAGTTCGCAACACTCTTTATGTATAATAGATAGATATAAATCATCATCACTAATTTAATAGCCACGCTCTTGTCGGTGTAGCATTCTCCATGCTACTTTTTTAGGGAAAAATAGGGCAGTGGTTTCCCTCTTGCCTTCCGTCCCGCAGTACTCTGTCTGACGCGATTGGGATGGCGCCCAGAGTAGTCTATTTCAAAGCCGTACCTACTAGGACTCCTGTCCTCCACCGATGTATAGTACTGACAGTTACTATTGCCTTCTGTCAGGTTCCAGGTTACAGTTCCTATGACTTGCCTCTTCCGTCTTGCATTGCCGTACCGATGGCTCCCATCTCCGCCATCCATCTCTATATATCAATATATATTAAATTCTTAAGGCCAAAAGTGCTTTTGAAATCCAAACTCCATTTTTTAACTATTGTATCTGGAAATCTCTGAGCCGCAGGAGTAGAACTATGTCACTGATAAACCTAAAACCATTAGACTATTCTATTAGCAAATAGTAAGCAGTATCGTGACGTACCGTATTTTATTTGCAGTATTATGTTTACTTTGCACGATAATAAACACACATTAAATACTTCAAAAGTTATGCAAAACCAAACAAGCGCAAATAAGATAAGATTCCAAAACATGTACAAATAAATTTACTTAAAAATACATAAATGAATTAAAGATCTCTTAGATACATACCTATATTGCAGCTTAAGTACACTTTAGGATCGTTCTAATCACGAATTGACAAAATATACAAAAGACGAATGTGGAGGCCAGAATGAAAACCTTAAGTGACTTGAAGAGGTATAGAAGCCTTGGCACACATAATAATAGAAGAACATCCAACGAAATGGAGATTTAATATGAATAATATTTTAATTTTGTGCTAAGGCTTCTTATGTAAATAGATGTGCCCCACCCTTTATGATTTGGAATTAGTCAATTTAAAACCAATCATATCAAAAGCAGATAAAGATGTAAGTATGTATGTTTTTTGTGCATTTTAAAACACTCTCCCTGCAGTATCTCTTTTACTTTCACAAAGTCTGAAAGAAGCTAAAAAGTTGCGATGTTATTCATTACAGTATAAAATTACTTATGTCTATTTATATTGGGTCTTTTCTTGTATAAATTAACTACTTATCTTTAAATAAGTAGACTGTATACAATATACGCGAATAAAAAGTATTATGTACGTATATGTATAAATAATTGTTAATGAGTGGACCTTAAAAAAATACGCGTTTTTATTTTTTTATGTTAGGCGTATCAAAACTCCACGTGGTAGATCGTATACCAAACGTCGAAATTCGACAACGGACTAAAGTCGAAGATGTAGGTATACGAATTGCTTGAGTTAAGTAGACATAGGCAGGACACTTGGCAAGACAGAAAGAGATGGACTAAGCCTGTTACTGAATGGTGGCTAAAAGATGGTATGCGATATCGAGGCAGACTACCAGCCTGATGCTCAGATGACAATGTGAGGTACGTCGAAGAGCAATGGATGAGACTTGCATAGGACCGAAAGGGATGGTGGGAAGGAGATGAGGCTATAACCAGCAGTAGGTGGATGCAGGATAGGCTGAGTAGATAGGTAGATTAAAACTAAGACTACATTACTGTCCAGAATAGTTTTTAGTCAGCTTTTATCATTAACATAAAGATATCGTGAAATCCAAACGAAATCGAAAGGCAATTACAGACATAATATCAGACATAAGGCAATTACATACTAATACTATTCCGCTATTTTGTAGACAAAACAACGGGCAATAACCTCTCATCAACTCACTTTCGTACAAATAGCTAAAGAAAAACTAAAAAGTTTTTTGTCTCGTTTTTACTTCAAGCGGAAAGCAGAAAAAGCAAAGACTTTTGATAATTACACAACTTAGAACAATAGGAAAGACGTAATAGGCATTCTTTTTCTAATTTAGGTTGTCAATTTCTTAGTAGTGTTCAATAAAAAATATTTTTAATTATTTATTTTGGCAGTTGATTTGCAGTCTTCCGTTCCGTGTTAAATATAAATGACAATTTAAATTAGGATCAAGTACAGAAATAGTAATATTAAGGGCTAATATTGGTAGCATCGCCACATTTGGCGCCCACAAGAAAATGTAGGTACGCAAGCATGCAGTTTTATAAAAAGTACCTCATGAATCCCGAAAAAAAATTGCCAATTTTCAATTCAATTCTCAATTATTTAATGCATTCCATGTAATATATAATAGGCATAGGAACTAAAACATGGGCCGTGTAGGGCACAGCAACGTTGAAGGGAAGATCCCGCTGGTAGGTAGCGCAATTATGGTGCCCTCACTAGGGCACCATAATTGGCCCAATCTCACTAGATTGGGCCCTTAATGAATCTTTCGTACAACGGGAGTAAGTATTTTTGTTCTAACATGGGTTGGGCTGTAACTCTGTTACCGCTCATGATATCCGTCTTAAGACTTCATTGACCTAAAGGACTGTTGACCCAGAGCCATAGGTTAAGCTTATAGTGTTTTGGCAGCTTTAATTAAATTGTTTTTTAATTTTCCATTTCATGGTATCTTAAGTAAATAATAATTATTATGTTTTTCCTAATTATCAATGCTGCTGTTATTGTGACTTATTTCCGTTAACAAATGGTTAAAGTTTTTAGTAGTTAGTTAAGTAGACACATATATGTGTTTTTTTTTGTTAGTATTTAGTTTCTTATAGTGTTATACATTTGTGGTATTTTGCCGTTAATTTCCCTAAAAATAAATAAATAAAATAAATTACCACATGTGCTAGCAAGTAACCCCGATACCGACCCCGCCAGCGTGGTCGACGATTTCCCTCATTCAGCGCTTATCGCTATCGACCCACTAGGGTCGATTAATTCTTTCAAATATTTTTCCTCTCAGACGACGCCCTGAGCCTAGGTTCGCCCCCAACTGGGCACCCTCAGGCCTGTTGTCTTAAACGTTGTACCGGGTGGGAGCCTACAGCGCTCCCCATTTGTCCGGCCAAGTAGTTAATGCCATCTGCGGCAAATCTACAATAAGTCACGTCAAAAAAAAAAAGGTAGCAAGTTCTTGTTTAGGTTATCTCTGGTTCCGTCCACTACAGTACAGATAGCAAGCATGGATTCTATCTGTGTGTAATGTATGATGTTTGTGCTTACGGTAACATAATTTTATCGTATACAAAAACAAATCTAAACTTTTTATAAAACTCAGTCATCGCTCTATAAATTACCGGCGCCATATTTTTTTAAACAATAAAGGCTTCTACATGTTGTATCTCGCTCGCTAAAATGAAAAATGGCGCGGGCAGTTGTCAACCCGTCATGCATAAGTGCTTGGGCTATTTAGTAAATGATTAAGCGGTTCATGACTCGTGCGCTATAAAAAACATAATGCTAGTAGCGTTAATACATACTTGAAGACACATTAAATTTTGACACTTTTATATTGGAATATTTTTATATTTAGTAAGTACTTGATATTGGAAAACTTAAATACTTGTTAATTGTAGTTATTACAATCTATTTGGTTGACAGGGCTACAGCTCTACATCGTGTGTTCCATAAACACTTTAGCCAGTCGTTTGTCCATCTCTTTTCTTTTCGGTGGATATGAAAATGACAGATGTAACTTAAAATTAGGTGTCTGCTGAAATCAACACCATTCTCAGGATAAGCAGCTTCACAATCATTATTCTCATTCCAGTTAGAAGCAAGTAACTATGATTTTGTGTGATATAATCACACAAAATGTGATTATATCACACAAAATCATAATAACACAAAATCTATACCTAATCATAATTTTTGTCTCGAACACGCGATTTTTTCTATTCGTAAAGATAAGTTTCACTTTCGAAAATTTTGCACAGTGCGTGTCTATGAAAAGTTTTGCTTTAGGAATGATAAATGAGTTGGGTGTTACGGTTTATTATTCTGTTATTATGGCGTATTTGTAATACTTTCTCTTTGAGAAGTAAGAGTAATCATCAGTCATCATTAGTTGGTAAAAATACGAATGTATATAACGTTGTCATGTGTTGTTCTATAGGTTATGTTTCTCAGGTATATGTCTTATATCGAGTATGTACCTAGTATGAAGCTATTCTACTTTCTTCTTAGGTTTTGTTTTTTTATTTCTAAAACATATTGTTACTTCAAGATCGTTAGATTTATGTAATCACTATCTATATTCTTACACAAGGTCGCATGGTCTCAACAATGCTAAAAATAACAATACAACATCAACAAATTCAACACTTTAGATAATGAGAAATGAAATATAAGTAAGTATATATTGTATTTGTATCATACTACTCATATAAACCAGACATATACGATACCCACGAACCTCATATACACACTCGAGTGAGGTGCCTAGGTTACTAGAGCGGAACACACACTGTCGTTGGTTGCGACAATGTTGCTACACTAGGATTAATATCTAAACTTTGGTAATATCTTACAAAAACACCTCGGCACAAGGTCGAGAGCAGCGTTTTGTGAAATTACATCAATAACAACTAAGAAGGAAGGATTTGAAGGTGAGATAGAAGAAGTAAAATGATATCAATACAATACAAATATACTTTATGGCACCAAAACAAAAGGAAATATTTACAAAACACTCTTAACTGGGTACATGGCAAATGGCGGCCTTATCGCTATCACTTTTGAACATATTCTAAATATGACTAACACAACATAAGCTCATGACTATATCCCAATGGCGTAGTCAGAGGTACATTCGTCGTAAGATGAACTAAATACCCGTACCTCGCCAAGCTTTCTGTTAGTGAAAATATGAGTGAAAATAATTACTTTTAGTACTTAAATAATTCTAAATTTATTTATATTTGTCAACAGGAACACATACAAGAAGTTCTGGATAAATGGACACAGATCGACGACGAGATCTGGGCGAAAGTGATAGTGTTCGAGCGTAATCGTCGTGTCGCCAAGGCATATGCGCGGGCGCCGGTGCTCACAATCAATGGGTCCGATGATGGATTTGATGGCATGAGGTGAGTTATTGGAATTTCTTTCCGGTTATGATTTTGAGAGTTTGTTGTTGGATTGTATGCGTAAGATTATTTATGAATTTCATTATCATTAAAAAGATAATGATAATAGTGGTAAATTATATAGTAGATTCTTTATTACTTTCTTTTCTTTTTAAGTTTGAAGTAAGTTTTTCAGTAGTTCTTTTAGAGGCAGAAAGGTGTCAAAAGCAAACCCATTTGATTAAAAAAAAAGTATTTGAATAGTGCTAAGGAAACTGTTCATAAATTCTGCAAGGATAATGCGGAAAAGAACGTTCAAAAGCCGTTCAAAATGGTATTCCTATGCCATTATGTAAAACAGCATGCAATGTAGCGTAGACTACGTTTCCTGGCTGTTGTTTTAAGGTACCTAATGCTTTGTTAACATTGACAGATTTATTCGTAGTAACGGAGTCATAAAGCTAGCCCAATCTACCGACCCTATTTATTATCTGAACTACATTTTGTAATTCTCCAACAACCACAGTTTAGTACTAGGCTTTGATACAGCTGCGCGATCCAATTGCAAAATTCGTGCATTGCTAAATACACTGCGGAGATTTACTCAGCAAACTATGGCACGTGTCTGCTCTACATTGCCATTATTATCTTGTTTATTCTCTTTAACTACTACATTTATCTTTTAAACTGTACAGTCGCTTAATGAAAACGTTGGCCAACTTTCGTTTGACAAAATTAGATTGAGACTAATGTGGTAGTTTGCGAAGAAAAGGCTGCTATTACTGTCTGCTTGCGTCTCTTGGGTCTTGCAGTGCTCTTGCAATATGTTTTTATCATGTTGCAAATATTCATTTAATAGGAAATGAGTTCTGGTTGTGTGACTGTCCCGCATTGCTCTATGTGATTATTTAATAGAAATGTTTTAGGGCTTTCTAATTTTACTTCTTCTTCTACTTGTATTATTATGAATTATGTGATCTGCTATCGACAAATTTCACCTACTAATATACTTTATAGTTATTTTTTTTTTGTCCGTAGGGCTTTTATCACTCCCTTCACTGTACTTGTCGTGAACAATAATTTTCTCAACAGCCTTGCTTAATTGTTTATCTAATAAATGGTATCATTGATTACATCTGTAGCCGCTTGTACATTGACAATCAATCTCGTACCATTTAGCATTGCTCAATACGTCCAAATACATAGTTAAAAGCGACCTCGTTTGAATTCCCAGTCAACTCCCTAATTTGGCTCATTTGTTTCGTTTGTAGCGGTGCTACTGTTGGTATTGCCTATAACAGTACCTACAGCTACAATGGTGCACTTGTAAGTAATGTTGGGTGTGTTTAATTATTTCCCAACTGTTATAATTACTGTTGTGTAACCAACATCACGAATCGGTCAGATTTCAACCCACGGACATTAGGGCTTGCAGTCACGTTGTCGTGGTACGCTTTATACTTTCGGTTCAATAGCTCTGTCTTTGTTCTAATGTTACTGCTAATAGCATTAATTAAACTGGATTCGTGGAATGCGATTTCGAACCTTGGTTAAGTCTGGTTGGAATTGGGTGTTAATGACGCATTGAGTTTCTATACAGTCATTGTGTTTAGCTTACTATATTCTTCCTTGTGACCCGTTGAGTAGCAATTTCCTAAATTCATTTTCTTTTGATAAATAATGTAAATGACTTGCAAAACAAAGCAGATAGTTTGTCATTGATAACTACATCGATAAAAAATATTTTCAGTGTCTTTCACAGGACGCTTCACTTTCAGTTAATTTGTGGTTCAACAAACTAATAAAAAACATTAAACGATTCACTTTCACTGCAATAGCGCCTTTAGCGATTGCTTCTACTTTACCTAGCTACTAAAAATAATATCGTCTTACTCTCAAGACAAAATTGCCAACAAAAGACTTGGGAGCAGCGAAGCGTGAAGAAGCAAGGTTACCGGCCACAGTTTCACCTGTTTTTTTATAGCAAATGCTTATCAGATCTTAATTCGAGGCAACACGTGTGATAGTGAAAGTGGTTGCGTCAATACGATGCAACTATTAAGCATCGTGCGTGTCGATGAAGGGGCTTAGTCTGTTCATTGACTGTGCAAATTGCATGATTTGTAAAGGGATTTGAGTGTTGAAGGTATTTAAAGACAAGGCGGATTTAAAAGGCCACATTGACGCAATTCATAAAAATTTGAAAAATCGTTTGCAAAATTTTAATGTCAATCAAAATATTGCATTTTTGTGGCTTTTTTAGATTAATTGCTTCACCTCCCTTATAGAATTCTGAATTCTGTAACTTAGCTTTGGTTTCAATCATTTATAAAAAGAAAGTTAAATAAATCTAAGATATACATTCTACATTTTTAAAGTAACAATTTTTTTTTCTTTATATCCTTACATCTTGCGATAGATGTACCCCTGACTATCCCAATTATGATATAGTCGTGTGCTTGTGTTTTCTAGTCTTGGGATTAGATTAAAAGATTTATTTAACTACTTTGGAACCTTGTTGAGTGTCTGTAGGTATTCATAATATAATAAAGCAAAGAAAATATGACTATTAAGAAATAGTAAAAAGATACCACTTATTACTTACTGACTTAAAATGAGCAATTACAAATCAGCTTGGTCTGCACAGGCATTTAAGTTTGCGTGTTCGCAAAACCAGCAGCCAATACGGTTACTTCATTGCCTAACATCATGAATGCTACATTCTAAATTGACATGTTATTTGGTAATGTTATTGACATAATCGTGATCGGTTAGTGTTCAACCTTCGTGATATATTTATGATTACCATTCAACTGAGAGTAGAGACAGGTGATTGATAGATCAGACTGAAAAAGGGCATAGCATTTAGGATGCCTTCACATGTAAATCATGTCAGGTCATCGCTGCCTTCTAGAGCAAAGGTTATATCGATTAGTAGCTAAATAGCAACTTTGTTATCTTTCTTAGCTATATTGGGAATATCATTATTTCCATTGCAATTAATTTTCATATAAATTGCATTTTTTTTCTGTCATTTAATTATTTAAAATTGCCATAGAAATTAGTTTCAGATACTTGTGTTTAGTTACTTTTGGAACAATGAATGCTTTTTTTGGTGTTTAAGGATTTCCGACAAAATTATCCGCCTACAAACTACCATTTATGTTGAGCTAAGTATCGTGAAATTAACTTTATAAGCATTTGCAAGGCTCAAACAGTATCATGAACCCGGAAGATTTATATAATGAACTATTGATGACTTTTGAAGGTAAATAGACGTCCTGTAATGAAAATAATCAGACTCGCGCTCCTTTTAGAGTTCTTTAGTCAAGAAAAGAATCGGAACCTACGTAAAGTGTTCCAGTCTCGTCAAAGTTTAGACGTACAATAAAGAACAATGCTACGTATTCGCATTCGCACAAAGCGCTTCGCATCGTCCTTCATTGCGCACTGCTAGGAAGTGGAATTCTCTGCCGTCTTCTGTATTTCCGAATACATATAACCCGGGTGCTATCAAGGCCAGAGTCAACAAGCACCTTCTGGGCGAGCTCGCTCCGTCTTAGGCCTCGTCAATGCCTTCGGGCAAGTCTGGGGCCAAGAGCAAACCCATCAAAGGTATAATAAAAGTACCGAACCACGTATCGGGCGCCGAGCTAGATATACCTACGTCACCCCCTCCCTTCCTAACCCCTCATTCTTGAATTTTTTTGACCTTCAAATTCCTGCAACTGAAACGGCTAAGTAACAAACTTACCAACATTTCCTAGTATGACAGTGAGCTGGGTGCTGATCAAACAATAGACTAGGCGTGCCGATGTGATCGCGGTATAATGACACGGAAGTCTTGCGCCCGCGCACCTTAGATCATCGTCGCACGAACACCTTACACTTGCTTATTATGTTCACAGTGTTTTGAAGAAAGGTATACCTAACGACATACTGAAACATGTTGGCATCTTAGGGCTTCGTATTTTGGAAACCACGTGTTATCAGTTATCTATGCTCCAAACCCACACCTGAAGATTTCTCAGGTCCGGTTTTTTATTGAAGCGACTGCCTGTCTAACCTTCCAACCCGCGAAGGGAAAACCAGCCCAATACAGGTTAGGTCACATATCTCCGAAAATGCTTTCACGAGAATGTGGGTTTCCTCACGATGTTTTCCTTCACCGCTGAGTTAATTTATGATCTAAACATGAATTCGAAAACAAATTCGACAATCATTGGTTTAGGCCTGTGCTGGATTCGAACCTGCGACCTCAAAATGAGAGGCAAGCGATCTACCAACTGGGCTACTACAGCTCAGGGATACTATCATTTTTATTTTCTCCGATTAGGGATTCTACTAGTATTAGAAATGCAATACTTATTAACACCTACACACACTGTGACAAGGTTCCAAACATGTACTTAAAATAAATGTTTTAATCTAATCCCAAGACTAGAATAAAAGACACATAAGCTCAGTCAGAGGTACAGTCACGAGTAATAATATGTATACACTTTGAAACCATGTCACATTAACTTGTTTGACAAATTAAACCGTAAGTCTCATTAAATGTCAAATATGATAGTGCGACAGGGTTCTAAAGTGGGTACATGATATTGCTCATGACTGGACATCCGTCGCAAGGTGAACAAAGTACATACACCCCACGGAGCTTTCTGTTAGTCCAAATTGACAAGTGCCGCCGTATCGCAATCTAAGATGGTCGAACCAACTATATTAGTGAAAACTACACTTCAGATTAATTAATCAAATCAAATCAAACTTTATTGCACAGAACTAAATTACAACGATCAGGCATAACATATGAATACAGTACAATTTGGGCGGCCTTATTGGTCTAGAGCAATTTCTTCCAGGCAACCACTAAACTTATTGGTGCAAGTCCAGTGCCTGGGTTCGAGTCCGGCGCTCCCAGATTGAGAAGCAGGCGTGTGTACCACAGGACCACAGGGACTTTTGAAATAAGATAATAGTTTAATTTACAGTTAGTTGAAGTCGCGTGCTCGACGGCGAGTAGGAAGTGTCGCCCTATCAGATGTGAACACACGAAAATCGCCATTTTAATGAACACGGCTAGTGTTGTGATAGAGCCTGTAGAGGAGCGGAATTTCCATCTAATGGCTACTAGATTAACTGTTTTATTTAGTACGGATAACTTTTAAAAATAAAAATAAATATAATTTATTACCGGTAACAGTTTTAAAGCTGTATTTTATTTGTAGCATACAAAAACAAAGAAAGAATGAAAGAAAAAGAATAAAGAAGAAAATAATAATAAATAATAAAATTATTCAAATAAAATAAAATATTAATAATAAAATAAATATTTGTATATATTTTTTGCAAAAGTAGGAATAGTTCTGCGTACTTATTTATAAAACGGACACTCTTCTCCCCGCACCAGTTTACATCGGTGTCAACCTAGATTTACCTGGGTGTCATTTTAGCCTAAATGGCTGTAAGCCGTTAAGGGCTAAGGGAATAGTGAGATAAAAAATGGGTAAGAATGAGATTTTTATATTGAGTTCCCAGGCTGTAGTTGTACTAAAACTTTGACAAAATGTTTTGAGCAGCAGAAATAACTACGCAGCGGCCATTTTAGTATATTGGACTATATTTTGTTTGTGATAGGCATCAAGAAATTACGAGAAATTAGAAATAAAGTAACTTGAAATATAAATAATTTATTACCGGCGATGGAGCTGTATAAACATGCACCAACTCCTTTGTGGTTAATGATGGGATCTTTGCTCAGAAAAAAAAAACTTTTTTTTCTTTTGCCCATTTGTGGGTCAGGCTAAGATCATAAGACCATGCTGCCTAGTCTTCAGTAAAAACAATTTTATTTACAATATACATAACGTCAATTTCTCATTCTATGGCCACACATTTAGCCTTACACTCGGATTTAATTAGTCTAGATCGGGTGTACTTAGGGCCTAACAGCGAACAATAAAGATCGGACATTCCCTTCGCAATAATTAGGGTAGTGATGTTGCGAATCGACTCGTGTCCAATACGATACTCTGTTTAACTCGAGTCCTACTAAATTAAATATCTAAGTGAGTGAAATGGTGAAATGGTTTCTATAAATTAAAAAGAGTGTAGGTATGTATCCTTTTAAAAACCTTTCTATGAGGGATGGGTTGGTTATATGTACATCCGTTTATTTCTGTGTCAACAATAAGTAAATGACATAGGATAATTATTGAGATGCTTTATTGAGCACAAAGAAAATAAATAAATATTCAGTTACTTATAATAAAATATGAGGAGCTCGGTAGCACAGCGGTAAACGCGCTCGGTCTGCGATTGTTGAAGTTAAGCAACTTTCGCAAAGGCCGGTCATAGGATGGGTGAACACAAAAAAAAATTCATCTTGAGCTCCTCCGTGCTTCGGAAGGCACGTTAAGCCGTTTGTCCCGGCTGCATTAGCAGTCGTTAATAACCATCAATCCGCACTGGGCCCGCGTGATGGTTTAAGGCCCGATCTCGCTATCCATCCATAGGGAAGGCCCGTGCCCCAGCAGTGGGGACGTTAATGGGCTGATGATGATGTTGATAATAAAATATCTTAAATATAATTTATTAATACGTAGATCTTTTTATAATTTCGATCGTAATAAGCAAGCGCCAGAACGTGTGTCTGTGTGGTAACTTACTTATAAATAAACAAATAGGTCACGTTAGATTCGAAAATCGATATGATTCGGTATAATTTCCGAATCGCGTTACCCGAACTCAACTCCTTTAGGAACATCACTAAATTAGGGCTTGTTTGCCTTACGATAGGGAAATACTGCTTGAAGGCAGTTTTATACGATTAGTCGGATTTATCTTGTAGGAAGTGGGTTTACTGTGTGTTCATAGCTCTAATGCCTTTAATTGCTTGTTCTGTGTGGACTTATGGGTTGGTAAAGCGGTTCCGTAGGTTTTTTATTATAAAAAAGGTTCTTTTAGGTTTCGTGAATTGTTTTAGAGTTGATTATAGATGTAATGTAAGAAAGTATAATCTGCCTTAGATGGATTGTTAAGTATTTTTGGTTTAATTATTATTATTTAATACTTATAAAATTATGGAAAGGCATAACCCAAACATTTGTTTTTCATGTAGTTTTTTTATAGTAGTTCAACTGGCTGAATTTCCATAATTATTTTCATGTAATAATAAAAACCAAATTGACTAAATTGGAGATGTTCTTAGAAAAGGTTTAGTACGATCTACTCTGAACCGGCGTGGGTGTATGAAGCGATTGATGAATGTGGAGGAAGCAAGAGAAGTGTATCAGGATCGAAGCAAATGGAATTCTATACTCTCTGCTTACCCCGGTGGGAAATATGCGTGAGTTTATGTATGTATGTAATAATAAATATGCTCATACAGAAAAAGATATAGAGTCATTCAGTCGTTGGAACCTTACAAAGGGAGCCGCTAAATGCTACAATCCATTGTTATTGACTGAAATATAATAAATACTTAAGAACACGCCGGATTTATAGACAGATAATATAATGTACAGTGAAAAGGTGACCCTTATTATGGAGAAATATTTTAACATCTTCAAGAAATCTAGAAATGAGAATATCTTTTCTCGTATGGGTTTTGTGATCAATGACCGATCTTATCAACGTGTCATGCATGCTCATGAAAGTAACAATTATTCACTTACTTAAGTAAATAGTAGCTGGGACCCACTGCTCAACGCGGCTTCCGAAGCACGGATCATCTTACTTTAGGACGGTCAGGTGATCAGTCTGTAATTTCCTAACCAAACTAAGGATACGAAGTCATGTTTTGTGATTTTTGTTATCCTGTGAGGGTTGCTTCTCAAACGGGGAGCACTAGACCGCACTAACTGCGCCAGTTCGATTCCCACATCATAATTATTCATCACCACAATTAAAGATGGCAACTCGGCTCACCACCTTTCACGACCGCATATAATAAGAAATAACACTACGCCACCAGCATCGGAGATAGATTTACCTCACCCCCCTCGGACATAGTTTAGTCTTCAATCGTATGGCGTCAGAAGTCACATCGTGTGCGTGTGCAACTGCGACGTCGTCAATGTGTGGTGTCTGTGTAAAACGAGAAAATCAGAATCATTTATTCAACGTAATTATCATGGATAAACTTGTTGAAGGTCAATGTAACATTTTTGAATTTACGTCATTTCGCAAGGTGTTATGGTTGAGGAGAAGAAATGACAAGCAACTACAACAGCAACATATATTTTAAATCAATGGCGGTAACATTATAAGTGATTTAAGTAATTTAGGTTGTTTGTATGAAGTGTCCGGGTGTCGGCAATTAGTTGATTTTGCGATCGGATGTAGGTACTTCTGACGTGCCTGATTGCGAATAAGAATATAGTGAGTTTCTGTTCTGTGAAATAAGGAATAAAATAAGGCCTTAGATACAAATCTGTTTATCGAATTCACAAAGATTTCCTGCTCAAGATTTGATCTTAATCGTGTCTCTAGTACAGAATAGGTCCTCAGAGCGGGTGATAAATAAACGCACTGCCTCTCTTTAAGGTTAACAATCGGTTTATTTACAATGCTAAAGAATAGTCTTTCTGTCACGTTATTTTGTGCAAAAATGGGCTAAAATGTCCGAAGGCTGTAGATACGGAGGCATTCAATAGGCGACTAGTAATTGTGCGTTTAGTTCGATATCGATATTGAAATCTGGAGCTACAGCCAAGTTGCAATCGATTATGACAATCGACAGTGACAGTGATAAAAATTTATGGAATTGATATGTCATCCCATACGTTTTTACCTATGTCGTTTGCAACTTGGCTAACGCCTAAATCTAATCGTACGTAGTCGTTACTTGTTACCCCGATACCGACCCCGCCGGCGTGGTCGACAATTTCCCTCATTCAGCGCTTATCGCTATCGACCCACTAGGGTCGATTAATTCTTTCAAATATTTTTCCTCTCAGACGACGCCCTGAGCCGAGGTTCGCGCCCAACTAGGCGCCCTCAGGCCTGTTGTCTTCAGCGCTCCTCATTTGTTCGGCCAAGTAGTTAATGCCATCTGCGGCAAATCTACAATAAGTCACGTCAAAAAAAAAAAAAAGTCGTTACTTGAGTCACGTCAGGGGCCTTTAGCGGCTCAATAATAACCCAGACACGAGGGTTGATGTGGTTGGCTATGCACCTCACAACCCACACGATAGAAGAATATCTAATACATATTTTTTTTATTTCACTTTCACGAGTACCAACACAGTCATTATATAGATACAGGTGATTACTGATTTTAATTTTATAAATTCGAAATTTTGTCGAAGTATAAGTATATAAAAGAAGAAACATGCAATCATGAAGATGGAACATACAAAACAATATAAATTAGTGAGCTTAGGCACTCGCTTTTTGCTCAAAAGACATTTAAACAGGTCACCCATTAATTACTAAGAACACAAAACTTAAGTACTCCACAACTTGTGTAAAGTTAAGTTTGGCGATTTAGCTCAAGTCGTTGCACAGTATTGGCAATAGAATTATTCAATACCCTATGATTCACGTTTCCTAGCCAATAAATCTCTCGGCCAATTGCCGAATAAATCACAATAACACTTTTGTCGTCCCACCTGGGTCGGTTGGCCTAATTCTATAGGTTGTGTCGATAGTGCATACTTAGGTGTTGTTACTGACTGCCCACGCGTTTCGTTTCATGTTGAAATTGGCACGTGTCCCTTTAGTCGTTGGTGAAATTTTGTATACCTACGGAGCAACATACGTACTTTACACAACAACATTCCAACACATACATATATAAACTCACGCCTATTTCCCTCCGGGGTAAGCAGAGACTAAGGAATTCGATTTGCTTCGATCAACGACATAAACAACATCAAAAACATTCCTCATAGGTATAAATAAATAAAATTCATTTACTTGGTCCATAGATTGTTAATAACAAGGAATTTTATAAACTACATTAGTAATTAAATTATTAAAACAGAGGTTTTAAAAAGACTCGTAAATAGTAATAATTCATGTTAAAAAGCAATATTACTCGTATAATGGCGCAAATGTCAAATAGCAATTTTGCTTTTGATGAGTTGCTTCAATGTGGCCCTTTTAGAACGCCTGGACATGATGATATGTGTATGATTCGTTGTCAAATTTATATTTGGCTTTTCAGCTATCATTGGATTTTGAATATGAAATTCGAAGATGTGCTAAAAAATGTCTAATACTGAGAAAAATTTAACTGCAATTGTTGCAAACAAGCCTTTTCGTATCTAAAGAAGCCACAGAAATATGCTAAAATTATTCAGTCAATACTCGAGAATTGAATGATACTACAAAAGAAAATAACTGTAAATAAAACATCCAAGCTCTAAATTTCATTCCAGCTCGTGACTCGGACTTTCTAACCCAAGGGAACTAAATTACCTTTATCGAACATAAGATTCACAATAGTACTAAACAATACTAGTCTGTACATAATATTACTCAAATCCATCCCACATCGTTCAAATATCAAACACTGTACACCCCCACGGCCGCAAATTCAGTGTTGCAACAGCAATAGTTGAATGTTATTGTTTATTGTCTTCTTATCTTGCTTTATATCTTGCTTTGTTAGCTTGTGCGGAACCCGTGTGTGATAGTGATGGGACGCGTTGTTTGTTTTAGTACAATAATAGTTACTTTTTAGGTAACTGCTGCTGGGTTTTTTGGAAAACGAACAGTAATACAAAATCGTTCTGGACAAGACATATTATTACTAATATGCTCTTTTAAAATATTCTATTACTTACTGGCATATACTTACTCCACGTACCATGTTGACATTACGTAAATATTGCAGCTAAAGATGCTACACGCTACATACCAACTATATTTATAATAAAATATTTTTAATTGGACGAAAATTAATCTCTTTATTTTATGTTAAGTTATGATTTTTATTTATCTTTTTCTTTTCTACCAAACTTCGTCGTTGAATCAGAAAAAACACCTTTACGTAAGTAACTAGTATGTACCAGATATTAAAAAACGCATTACAACAGTTACTATAGGGCCGTACCTAGTGTGTGCCAGTCAAGTTACAATGGGTCGTTGCGACCAACCTTGGTTTTTGTGGAAAGCGTAATACGGTAGTGCAACGTAGCTGGAGGTTTGTTATTAGACGGTTGCTGCATGTAATTTAAGTTCTGGTAACCCTCAACTCTATAGTTACATAATGTGAAGACATAAACAAAGCTAAATTTCTGCCCTTCCGTGTTTAAAAATTTTTCGTAAATTGTGAGATTCTTTAGTAGTACTATATAATAAGTCGTAAAAATACACTTTGCTTTAGTTAACTTTGAGCCTCTTTCTACTTTTATTTTAACCAGTTATGAATATTAGACACCAGGGTTGATGAGGTTGGTAATCCACCTCACATACCCACACGATAGAAGAAGAAAGAAATGGACTAAACTATAGGTATATTACAAGACCAAAAATAGGTTCTCTCATTACAAAATTCAAAAATATTTATTTTTCAAAATTGGCTTACAAAGTTAGCGCTTTTTGAACGTCATAAACACAAACATAAATAGCCTATCTACGTCCCACTGCTGGGCACAAGCCTCCTCTCAATCAACCGGAGAGGGTATGGAGCATACTCCACCACGCTGCTCCACTGCGGGTTGGACGTCAAAAAATTAAATTACATATTATGTAACTAGCTGTAATACAATTTCAATCTGTTTACCTACTGTTGTCCTGAATGAGAAACTTTCCAGGCTGCGTTCCCCAAAGATAGTATAGGCGCTGTCTAGATTGCCTAGATTGAACGTTATAATTACCTATTTTCTCATTACTCGGGTACATAATTATTCACAAATGCAATGTAATGGCAGAAGCATATATAAAAATAATTGTTGCTTGATATTTGGATCACATTACGTATAGAATTATGTTGCAACCTATATTGCTTCTCTTTATTTTGATCAAAGTAATAATGGGTGGAAGATGTAATTGTGCCTGGGTGTAATAAAAAGGGTCATCATTCTATTCTATTGTGTGGGTTGTGAGGTCGATTATCAACTTCAGCAACCCTGGTGTCAAAGTTACTATTGAGCCGCCAAAGGCCCCTGACATGACTTATGTAACTCCTACGTACTTACATCATTTATACCCAAAAACTAAGATAAAAGATGCATATGTCTCTTAACCACGAATTTAGAAGGTTAAACGAAGGAAAATCTTTGCAATCTTTCTATCTATATTGTTTCTGGAGAACGTAGACTGGAAAATCCCTCATTCAATTTTGTGCTATCCACACATGTAGTATGTTTTCTGATATTTCTGTAAATTAATCACAATTTTTGATTGTAGCTTTATAAGTTGACATCAACAGCCTCCGTGGTCTAGTGGTTAGAGCGTTAGGCTCACGATCTGGAGGTCCGGGTTCGATTCCCGATGGGGACATTGTCGAAATCACTTTGTGAGACTGTCCTTTGTTTGGTAAGGACTTTTCAGGCTTGAATCACCTGATTGTCAGAAAAAGGAAGATGATTCCGTGCTTCGGAGGGCACGTTAAGCCGTTGGTCCCGGCTATTAGCCGTAAAAACACCTCCACCAACCCGCATTGGAGCAGCGTGGTGGAGTATGCTCCATACCCCCTCCGGTTGATTGAGGGGAGGCCTGTGCCCAGCAGTGGGACGTATATAGGCAGTTTATGTTATGTTAAGTTGACATCACTTCATCAATAACATTACAGGACATCAAATTACTTGTTGTTACAAGCACATTTACTTGTATGTTTCTTCATATAACTTAAGGTTGTGATTAAGTTGTGCTATTTTCTGAGTCTTGTAATAGCTCACTGCTTAGATTTATTATAACTGATTACAAATTTGCTACACTAGCGTTTTGTTGCTGTAACAGTCTTGATCTTAGATTTACCTCCCACAAGCTTGTCATTTCGTAATTCCTCTGATAATGTTGGCTACCTAACCTAGGTTACCTCCATATCCTGCTGAGAAGCATTATAGAAGCTAGCATTGTCTTTATTGTAATGTTCATAAGATGCAGTTTCAATTGTATTGTCTAAAGGATCTAAGTCGTTTTCGAAATCAAATACAAATATAGTATTGCTCTGAATTTTACTATTGTCTCTTTCGATTGCCACTACATTTGCTATTGTTATCGTCTTACTATTAGCATTATGAACTTTAGTATCTTGGTTCTAAGGTTTGAGTGTAAGTTTTGTATTGGTTGTGTTACTTTTGTGTTGAGCATGTGATTTAATAGCGAGTTTGTTTGCCATATTGTCGCAGTAATTGTCGCTGATGGAAAGTAGGGCGACATTGAGTTTGCTTTTGTAATGGTCAGTGTCAATTTGCTTCAGATATTATGCAATTTATTTTTCTTTTGGAAAAGATTTAAAAAATAATGCGTTTTTTGCTTTGATTTTATGAATAAAGGCAAGACCTCAACTTTTTCTGATAATACGTACTTATTTATGTTTATTTACTACTCGTTGTGATTTTCGCCGTAATTGTAATAATTTAATATATTTCCAAACTGTTTTTTATCTGTTTCTGATTTACTTTTTAAGTACATCATTAGCGATAAGGCCGTCTTTGCCCACCTTAGAATAAGTTTATCCAGTAAATGTCTTGTTTTGTGTGCGATAAAGTATTTTATTATTATTTTTATTACATTTTAACTCGTCAACTATTACTTTTTTATGCAAAACAAACAATTAACTTATTTTGTTCTTATTTTCTAAATAAAATAGGTTTATAAAGCGTAACCACACTATTAATTACATTAATGCATCATTACATTCAGTTAATCTCGTTTAAGTTTACACTTAATAAGTTGTTTACTAACCCGTTGCAGGCCTTAAATTGCGTGCCTGATCTAATTTAGAAAAATGGCCAATTGAACTTCTAACAGCTAGTAAGAAGCCAATTAAGATTTTAATACTATTGCGCATGCGATGCTTTCGTGACACTCCTAATGTCAATTACACACGTTTGATTGTAAGTATATTCGATTTTCGCTCGTCGAGGTAATTAATACGTTAGAGATGAATCGATTGTACTTAAATTGCGTTACTTGTATTAAGGGCTGGTGAATATATTAAGAATAATATTTGAAAATCCTTTAAGTTGCGGTTACTTCATTCTGTAAGTATGTGCTTCATTTAGATAAAGGTAGCAGAAATGTCTGTACCTATTTAAATTATAATTATATATAGTATATTCATTTTGGCTACGTGCCAGTAACAGCATTATTAAAATGTAGACATACAATATATAGGGGAAAAGTTCTAAAAAAAATAAACAAAAGATGACAATGCAATAGAAGATAATATTATTTTGTCATCATCTTTTGTTTATTTTTATTAGAACTTTTCCCCTGGAAACTTCATCAACCTTCCCCAACAAAACGACTCCAAATTCAATCACTCAGAACTATTCAAGTCAATTTCTCAGTAGTTATCACCAGCCCTATTGCGGCGAATAGACCACTTCTAGATCTAAACTGTCAATGTATGCAAATGGCGGTTGATATGCGCGCGCGCCGGTCCGCGCTTCTGTTGCGATGGCAGGCGCCGATTCGACCCACACTCGCGCGTGCCAGTTCCTGGACCGGTGACGGGTTAAGGATCGGGTATATTTGATGCTTTGCTTAGGTTTATTTGATGTTGTCATTTTTATTAGGTACAGACAAACACTTTCTTCGCTTAAAGGCTGAAATATACGCATAGAATAAAGAATAATAAATACGGTAACTCTCCTCCCCGCACCAATTCGTCGTTGCGCCGAGCTAGGTTTACCGCACCCCCTTTGGGTCTTAGCGCAAATGGCCATAAGCCGCTAAGGAGTATAAGGGAGACAGCGCGCGGTCTATCTGTCTCGCACGCATTTACGCGATTAGGCATAGACGATAAGAATGCGATTTTTGTATGAAGTGTCCAATGTGTGACTTAGGCATAGAATAAGGATTAATACTACATATAGAGGACCTCGGTGGCGCAGCGGTTAACACGCTCGGTCTGCGATTGTTGAAGTTAAGCAACTTTCTCAAACCTCAAGCTCCTCCGTGCTTCGGAAGGCACGTTAAGCCGTTGGTCCCGGCTGCATTAGCAGACGTTAATAACCATTTATCCGCACTGGTCCCGCGTGATGGTTTAAGGCCCGATCTCCCTATCCATCCATAGGGAAGGCCCGTGCCCCAGCAGTGGGGACGTTAATGGGCTGGTGATGATGATGACTACGTATAGAACGGCAACTGTCCGGTCCCCACCAGCATCTGAGCTAGGTTTAACCCTGTGTAAAACGAGGTTGTTTGTATGAAGTGTCCGGGGTGTGACTTAGGTAAGGTTCGTGAGGTTATCACCTAATTAGGTTTGATAATGTCTTTACACAATGAAAACAACATTTTACTATTTCCCAATTTTTGCGAATCAGATGCGTTTTATTTAAAAGCAAATAAATTATAGGTACATGATCATGTCCCAATATGGCGACGAATACCTACCAGAAATGGTAGACATATCTCGAAACAGGTTTTCAGATACATGCAAAAAACACATTCCAAAATGGAGTCAACAACTAAAGCAAGAAAGAAGACTTTTACTTTCAAGATGATGAAGTGTATAAAAGTCACGTGATAGAAAATTTTCCGTGTCGTGATAAATAGGCTAGTTTCCAAGTAGTCAAATCAGTTACTTTTTACTAAACGTCAAAACACGAAATAACTATTGAATTCGTGTGAAAAAGCACACTGTAACGTCATAGAAAAACGTGATAAAATGTCGGACTTATTATTACGATTTTCTTGATTAAAATTCATAAATAAATTAAATTGAAAAAAGAAAATGTTTTTCGTTAGTTTTAGATCTGTATTTATTTAGTAATCAGAATTTCATAATTTATCTTGAACCTAGTACGACCCAATTGTAGACCTCGGACAGCATTTACTACATGACCGGACAAATGAAGAGCGCTGAGGACCCTGACCCGGTTGCCTTTGCAGATTTTTTTTCTTAAAATAGTCACACTAGTGTAAAGCCTTCCTAACATTAACTTATGTAGCTGATGTTTAGACATGTTTAAGACGAATGTAATGTAGGAACGTACCTATTTGTATGTAGGAATTTATGGTTTATCAGTCGTTTAGCATTTGACATGAGCCTTGTACTGACAGTGATATTACTTTCAGATATTAGCCAAGGAAACAATGACTTGTATTATGTAATATTAGTCTCTATTCTCTCTAGTATTTTGCAAATTTACCACTAACATTTTGTCCTTCTCTGTTAGACTGAGTGTAAAGAAAAACTATAAGTAAGTATATTTAGGATGCGTTCAAATGCACTTGCAAAAACCGCCAAAATGTATGGTCATCCCATGTTTTGAACACTGTCACTGTCGGTTGTCATAATCCTACCCTATACAGGTAGATGACAACCTAAACAGGTAGTGAGACCTGTATTTTTTTATTTGCAAGATGAACAAAGTACCCGCACTTCACCGAGCATTCTCTTAGACCACTGTGATAGGTGGGGCCGTATTGCCGTCTATTAAAGGCCGAGCCGTTGCTCTCCCTTTGGGAAGCAAGCCAATGACACGCGGGAACACAGTGACTTACACGTAAACACAAGTTTAAAGGCAAAAAATGTCACGTGTTATGTGAAGAAGCGAGTGAAAGTGAATGGTACAACAATGTAATCTTACATACCGCATCTATCCGCTGAGGTGTTAAAAGAGATGTATGGCGCGATACAAGTGTCAGACAAGTGCGGTTATGGCTTGTATTTGAGTTGCATAAATGATGGGCTCAGGGAAAAAGTGTGGCATGGAAGTGATAGTTGTGTAAGTTGTTTGTTTAGTGACAAGAGAGTGACAGAGTAGAGAGTTATGAGGAGTAAAGGCGGTAGATGAAGACTTAGGTACCGAGCAGAGTAAGTAGAATACCTTCTTACCGATTTACCTACAAAAACAGACGGCATGCGGTAAGGTTATTACAATACGATACTTTTCATAATCACCAGCCCATTAACGTCCCCACTGCTGGGGCACGGGCCTTCCCTATGGATGGATAGGGAGATCAGGCCTTAAACCACCGCGCGGGCCCAGTGCGGATTGGTGGTTATTAACGACTGCTAATGCAGCCGGGACCAACAGCCTAACGTGCCTTCCGAAGCACGGAGGAGCTCGAGATGAAAACTTTTTTGTGGTCACCCATCCTATGACCGGCCTTTGCGAAAGTTGCTTAACTTCAACAATCGCAGACCGAGCGCGTTTACCGCTGCGCCACCGAGCTCCTCACTGTAGTTATAACGATACTTTTATCGTATCGTAATAACTACGTTAAGTAGCAAGTAGCTATACTTTATTGTGTTAAAAACGGCCATCAAAGCGCTAGTATAGAGACTATGCCTTTTGTCTATGTGGCGTATTACGGAAATTATGTACTGACTACTTGATTAAAACTATGGCTTCTCAATCATCCAAAACCGAGGTATTTAAAATACTTATGTACATAAAGACCTTACAGAGCTGAATTATTTTGCTCCTATTTCAAAATAACATATTTATACTAAAATGAAAGGAAAACTGACAATACTTTCTCGGCTCTCTTTCTGGTTTGTTATGAAATTGTCGTGTTAAAACGGCAGACATACCTTCACTATGGAATAAGGTCTTAAATTAAATTAACAGTTGTAGATTATTCGTAACATTCCTAATCAGCAAAGAAATCACATTAAGAAAGACCAACCAACTGTCACAAGAACAAAACTAAATTAATTAAGTCATGTAATACATTGCTAACCTAATTTGGGTCGACCTACATCTATAGAGTCCATCGACTGAATACAGGTTATCGATTTTGAGATCGATTACCGAATCGATTGCGACCTTGTTGGCAGAAAGTTATTGTTTCAATTGCTAATCAATCACGGTCGATTGTTTACGTCAATTCGAATGGGTTGCAGTAACTGTAGCTATCAAGGGTAATGAACATGTGGGTTTGATTTGAGAAATAGTAGTTGTTTTACTCTTGACGAAGAGTTAAGTCAATTTTCTGCCAAACCTATGCCGATGTATGAGCGTGGTACAGTATGCTCCATACGCCATTGTTGATGGGAAGAAAATAATAAATAATAATACTTATTACATAGAGAAGAGTAATGAAAATTTGATTATAAATTCTGCTATATTAATATAGGTGAGGTTCCAATTGCTATTGGTATAAACGATGACCCTTGTTATTACACCCTAGCACAATTACATCTTCCACCCATTATTATTCTGATCGAAATAAAGTAAAGCAATATAGATAGCAACATCATTCTGTACGTATCTGATCCAAATATCAAGCAACAATTTTTTTTATATATGCCTCTATCAATAGATTATGTTTTTGAATAATGTAAGTAAGTATCCCGAGGAAAGAGAAAATGCGAAATTATCACGGTAAGTCGGAACAGCACCTATATTTTTTTTAGGAAACTTAGCCTGGAAAGTCACTCATTATCATCCTACAAATTATTACACCATATAACAGCATTTCTTTAGACAATTAGTAGGGTATATGGTACACTAATAGGTGGGCCATTTATTTTGATAGAAACAAGTGGATATTTAGTGGAATAGCTATCGCGCCAGATATCGCCGCGAGGTGAACACGAACTTCTCAAATTACCCGCTTAGGCCTTGAACGACCTTTGGTGCGTGTATAGTTAAAGGCGGAGCGTCTAGCGTTAGCGGGAATGAGTAAGAACAAATAAGATTCGCGTTATTTTAATAACAACTTTAGTCTTCTCTCGTGAGAGGTCAATGCCCGACCTCATCAAACCTTGTGTTCTAAGTTCAGTTATCTGTTTTGAAACGAGTGATTGGTGTGGTTGTTTGTTGTATTTGTGATTTTTGGTGGTATTATTTAGTCATCATCATATCATCATCATCACCAGCCCATTAACGCCCACTGCTGAGGCACGGGCCTTCCCTATGGATGGATAGGGAGATCGGGCCTTAAACCACCACGCGGGCCCAGTGCGGATTGGTGATTATTAACGACTGCTAACGCAGCCGGGACCAACGGCTTAACGTGCCTTCCGAAGCACGGAGGAGCTCGAGATGAAAACTTTGTTTTTTGTGGTCACCCATCCTATGACCGGACTTTGCGAAAGTTGCTTAACTTCAACAATCGCAGACCGAGCACGTTTACCGCTGCGCCACCGAGCTCCTCAATCCTCATCATCATCATCTACCTAGCATTAATCCCATTTTCACAGGGTCCGCTTACCTAACCTGAAGATTTGACAGGTCCGGTTTTTTACAGAAGCGACTGTCAGTCTGACCTTCCAACCCGCGAAGGGAAAACCAGCCCAATAGTGAAAAAAAAAAACGGGATAATGCTAGGGAAATGTGACTTGTAAATATCGCCAGTCCAGAATAAATCGTTGAAGGAACTTGAGAATGTCTCCTTGCTGCTTCCTGTTTGCTTCTTAAGGACTACCTAGCGTATTAAGAACATTAACAGTCTTGTTGATGACTTGTGACTCTCCCCATTCATTATCTTTTGTTTCATTTCTTTTTTTTGGGTTTTGATATGTACTTATTATTTTTTATTGTTTGTTACAGGTATGTACTTGGATTAAAAATCTTTATCCTTTCGTCCTTCTTAAAGGTACGGTAAGGTACTTTTTAAAATTCTTAGCAATCGTCAGTATAATCATAATCTTAGCCTATTGTTTTAATGGAAGCTCATTAAAAATATAAAATCGTTAATGACTTAAAATCTTAATGACTTTGTGGTCTGATGATAATTTATTTTTATCTATAGTTTTCTGATTATAAAATGTGTTATTGATTGAAAAACTGATTTCGTTTTATGATGCAGTTAGTAAATCGTAATTTCATCGGTTGTTATTAGAAACTTGATAAAATAGGTTTTTATGCTTTTTAAAATGATCTTTGAGATAAAATTCGTTGCAGGAAATTACTCTCATTCAATTCTCTGCCTTTTTAGGGTTTTTAATATTACTGAAACTGGTTAGTTGTGTTGTGGTTGTGATCAGTGATGCGCCGTTCCGTGGGTAAGAAGGCGCAAAACTTATGTCAAAAGAGCTTTAGTTCCTAACATTTAGGTAGATAACACCAGAGTCCAAGAAATACATACATACATACATAAACTCACGCCCGTAATCCCAAATGGGGTGGGCAGAGCCACAAGTAATCAAAGACAACTTGCAGCCACTGTTGATACGAAGTCCTAAGATGGATATGATGAACCTTATGGTGATAAGGGATCAGCCTATCGCCCATAACATTAGTCCATCATGTTAGAGGACGCAAAGAAAGAAATAATAATTTGAAAAAGTTATTTTGCCAGTGTCCTTACTATTAAAATGAGTTTTTACAACGGGAACATTCCTGGGAATAATTAAAACACATAATAACGGGTTCTTACCGCGTTTAGAGTAGGGATATGAGACTCCCGATATTTCGACACTGTTGCAAGTGCCATGATCACGGGATGACTGATGGGAGTCATATCCCTACTTTAAACGCGGTAAGAACCCGTTATTATGTGTTTTAATTATGATAATAACCGCGTAAACTTAAAACAATGTATTCCTGGGAATGATACATCACTAGTTGTGATTACGACGTCGCCCACCTGTGGCAGCGTCATCCAGTTGTTACGGGTGTAGTCTGTAGTTGTCAAATAGGTGACGTTTTCGCCTAGTCGACGACGTCGTTACTCTACGGTCGTCAGCGAGGCGACTGCTTCGCCGCCGCGGGGCGACTGCTTCGCCGTCGCGGGACGACTGCTTCGCCTATAACATGAATTGAATTTAATTGACGGACAGCAACATAGTTGGTTTTAGGAATTTTCACAGCTAAACATCCAAACAAGCCAAAAATATTTCATTGAAAATCAGGAAACGGTTTTTTAAATCCTCCATTTGGAGCATTGCACTATATGGAAGTGAAACGTGGACTATGACACAAAGAAACAGAGAGAGGAGGGTATAAGCTTGATTGAAATGATGTCAAATGAAAAAGCGCTGGAAACAGTTGAAGAAAAAGAACCATAATAGATACCTACTTTAGAGAACCGGAGAGGAAATATGATTGGTCACCTGATACGACACGACGACATATAAAGAACATCATAGGAGGAAAAATTGAAGGAAAGACAGGAAAGAGTACATATTAGAACATTTAGGAAACAAATAAAAGAAAAAGTGGAGGTCATGTCGTATCAGGAGGTGAATGATTTGGCGGGGAGAAGAGAGGAATGGCGATTACTGCACCGACAAGAGCACAGGCGGCTTAAAAAGGCATCGAAGCAATTCAACCAAAAAATAATATTGCAATTTGATGTAGGAAGTAAGTGCGCAATGCAAACAAATGTCAAATAGCAATATTGCTTTTTAGATGAATTGCTTTAATGTGGCCTTTTTTAACCCCCCCACCCCAGCTCTTAAATAATGAGAGATAACTAAACGTGTATATGAAATCCGCGATGCTTATCAGATTCAAGCTATGTAGACATTCTAGTTACAAATGTACCGTGCAAATTGAATATTCCGTGACACGTCTAGCATTTCCCGTTCACTTTGCATTAACGTGCTAAATCGTGAACATCCGATACTTTACTTACTACACCACACTACACTGATGAGTCGTCTTTCCTAAGCGCATCTTCGAGTTGCGAAATGTGCATATATTTCGGTCTGTTTAAATTGGTCAAGTGACCTTTTACCCGATCCGACTAGTTTAACACAAACATCAGCCTCCAGCAGCCTCAGTGGTCTAGCGGTTAGAGCGTTGGGCTCCCTATCTGGAGGTCCGGGTTTGTCTAAATCACTTTATGAGACTGTCCTTTGTTTGGACGACGATTATATCAGATGATTCAGTACTTCGGCGGGTACGTCAAGCCGTTGGTCCTGGCTGTTAGCCGTAAAAAAAGACACCTCCACCAACCCGCAGTGGAGCAGCGTGGTGGTGTATGCTTCTTACCCCCTCTGGTTGAAGCCTGTGCCCAGCAGTGGGGCGTATATAGGCTGTTTATGTATGTATGAATTAATTCGGGTTATTAATTTCTTAAGCGCATCTATCTAAGTGATGAAACATGCATATATTTTGTCGTCCTTAAATTGGCCAAGTGACCTTTTACCCGCAATAGGATGTTAGCTCAATTTGATATAAACTAATCGAGTTTGAACATGGTGCAACTTATCGTAAAACGTATAATTAAGTACTTATGTTGGTGCGCTTTTCAATTGCTTCTTAAATGCAGTGTTCGGTAACACAGTTGGCTCGACCATTATAGACGGCGATACGGCTCACCACTTCTCACGTTGGTCTAACAGAAAGTTCGGTGAGGTGTGGGTAGTTAGGTCATCTTACACATTGTTTTAAGTTTACGCGGTTATTATCATAATTAAAGTACATAATAACGGGTTCTTACCGCGTTTAAATGGGGATATGAGACTCCCGATATTTCGACACTGTTGCAAGTGCCATGATCACGGGATGACTGATGAGATTGGAGAACCCGTAAGAACCCGTTATTATGTGCTTTAATTAGATCATCTTACGATGGATATGTACCTCTGGCTACTCTAAATGGGGATATCGTCGTGAGCTTATGTGTTATGTTATGTTATGCTTTGCATCATCTCCCGAGCATTATTCCGTTTTTCACAGGGTCCGCTTACCTAACCTGACGATTTGACAGGTCCGGTATTTTACAGAAGCGACTGTATGTCTGACCTTCCAACCCGCGAAAGTCTTATTCTTCTAACGTATGACGTCTGGGATTTGAGGTCGATGACCGATGTCACTATGTCTGGGGTCTTGGATAAAATGGTAACGTGCATACATAAAGTTCGGCCCTGGTAGACATACATTTTGAATAAATATCTATATGTATAGTTTTCTTCACTGTGGTTCAGATATTTACTTTTTCTCTAATAGATCAGTAGCTATGCTTCGCCCAATGGATAAGTTTATTTTGACTAAAACATGTTCAAATTATTTTATAAAATGATCGATTTGTGACTCAATTTTCGGCCGACATTTTTCTTTTCTTAAGTTGACAGGAGATTGACAGATTTCATAACGGTTTCTGAATGGAGTAACTTTGTTATGAAAAGGCTCTAAAATATTTGCGCAGCTTTTGTTTAGTGACGTTGTTGCATTAAGTATAATGAATTTCTATTTAAGTAAGATACATAAACAAAAAAGTTAAGTATGTAAGTAAATTTATAACCGGTCCCGAGTTACTAGCCCGAATGCCTCTACCAACCCGCAGAGGAGCAGCGTGGTGGAGTACACTCCATACCTTCTCTGGTTGATTGAGCGGAGGCCTGTGCCTAGCAGTGGGACGTATATAGGCTGTTTATAAGATTAAAGTACACAATTTTCAACTTTTCCTGTGGTTTAGTTTTTACTTTATGATACCTATTATTATTTTCATTATCTAACATGTATAAAGATATTTTTAAAGACACGGTTAATACGAGTACCTACTCTCGCTCAAAACTCAATCATATTCAAAAATTTCTACCAGGAGAGCGAGCATTGCATTTCTCTATTAGATCAAGTGCATCATTATAATTAACGTACAAAATTAACCTCTTATTACCTCGTTAACCTTCATTGCGTGTAAATAAAGTTTATTTTATAATGTGTTGATATGATAAATGGGTTGATAATGTGCATAGATGAAGATTATGATAAATGTTAAGTATACCTATGCGCTTTTGAACAGTAGCCAAATATATCATCATCATCATCATCAATTTAAGAGCCACGCTCTTGTCGGTGCAGCATTTTCCATGCTACTTTTTTAGAGATAAATAAGGCAGTGGTTTCCCTCTTGCTTTCCGCGTCGCAGTACTCTGTCTGACGCAAGTGGGATGGCGCCCAGAGTAGACTATTACAAAGCCATACTAGGACTCCTGTCCTCCGCCTCTGAATTACTGCTGCCCTCTGTCAGGTTCCAGGTTACAGTCCCTGTAACTTGCCCCTTCCGTCCTGCATAGCCAAATATATATAAAATAATATTTAATTTTTTAAAGGTATTCGAAAGTACTTTGGTAGTAATTTGATCTTCAAACAAATCATTCTGAAAATTAATTTAAGTAATTTCACTTTTTCTTCTTTAATTAGAATAAGATAAAGAGTGCAAGCTTCCCAACAAACTGCTTCTCCAGTTTGTCAAGACGATTATAGTGTGCAAATTTGTATATAATACCTGTTTGTTAATATATAAATAATAATAAATAAACATGTCATAAATGCAATACTCAAACCGATTATGGCAACAAAAACTATAATACTATAAACTGTTTAACAAAAACCCAAACAAACAACACAAACCAACTCGTTAAACCAAAAGATTATGCTATTAGCATCAAATCTACAAAGCAAATGTGTTTCTTATGCTGCATTTGGATTAAGTTTAAACAGACGAACTAATCCTCTGGATGTCTCTATTATTACTAACAAAAAACAAAAGATGTTATCATCACATAGTTGTCATACAAAGACAAAGCGATTGACTACTGTGATAGTAGCGTCAAAGCCAAATCAAAAATTAGGAAAATGATAAAAAATATCATTGTATGATTAAACAAGGTGTTTATTTTAAAATGAGTTTTCTTTTCTGTTTTTTTTTTATCGCGAAAGTTTGCTCTTGTCTTCAAAATGATGATGATAATCTAAATAAATAATTGTTTAGTATGTTATTCTTATCAACTTTTTTTGTTATTTTCTTTTGACTTTGTATCAGCTTCAATTGTCTTTTAGTGGCTCTGCTTATCCCATTAGGGATTACTGACGTAAGTTTATGTATGTAATTTATCTGCGTAGTCCTGAGAATAAAGTTTTCATTATCGTAAATTCACAAAATAATTAAAATTACCTGTACATTTTTCATATTAAAGTACTAAAACAGAAAGTAAGTTTCTTTCAGGTAGTCCAAGGTTAGCTGGAAGAAAGAAATCTCCCCTAGGATTAAGCTCGCCTTTGCTTTATATAGGATAAATTATATTAATTTCCTTTATATTTTGAACCAGTAAAGAGTTTACAAACAAACAAACAAGAAAAATGTACAGTAGCAAAATTTAATAACGTTTTCATTTTGAATGTTAGTACATCTGATTGACTACCAAAATCAACACCCCTTATTAATACACAATGGTATTATTCAAAATAGCTGTTGAAATGTAAATGCAGTACAAAAATGTCGTGACGATTACATCCTGTTTTCGATCTGGTTCAGTAGGCGTCGAAGGTCGCCAAGTCGAATTCAATGCGTGAACTCTAGATCAACGACAATACCTTAAGGCGTATTACTCACCAAGACCAATTGCTTAGAGAAATTTCGACAATGAACATTCGCACAGCAAGTCTGCTCGTTAGAGCATTCATTCGAGCGAGATAGAACGAAAATATAACTTTTAGCAGGAAAACGAATACCCTACTTCTCATCTATTTGACCGCAGGTAGAGGAGATAATTTCGAAATACTAGTTCAGAAATAGTCGTCAAAAATTGAAAGAAATTAACGAGCCACCGAAATTTCATAAAACCCGGTGTGTACCATATTTTATGTGGTCAAACCAGTGTATCATAAGTTGAAAGATGAACCTGTAAAATATGATAGTGTTACAGGCCAAAGCATTTTTGCTTAGGTTTGAGTTATCTCTAGAGATAGCAATGATGATAAGAATAAGGACATTTTATTCAGTACTGTAGAATGACTATTTGAAATGTCCGAGGACTCAAGCGATGGTAATGATTTAGAGCACGCAATATTATTGACATAGAAAAAATATTGAGCAATTTAAATTTTTGAGAACAATGGAAAAAAATCCTGCATATTTTGAAATAGTAAGTGAAACATGGTGACATGCTATTGACGCAATTAGCGAAAACAGTTAAGTAAAATTAATTTAGTATCCTTTCGTTAGATACAATCATTAAGTCTTTGTCGTTTTAATGAAACTTTAAGACTGCAACATTGTTCGTATTGAGAGGCTCAAGTAGCACTAAAATATAAATATCTTTACTTAAAGAAATACAAGTGAATTGCCGCTGCTATTGTGTATTGTGTTGGCCAGTGTAACAAGTGCACAGTAGTGTATTTATTCAATTATGTGACTGGTTCAAATTCTAGCACGTAATTATTTTATAATCTTTGTTGTTTGTCACTTTCTTAGTAGTCTCATATTCTAGTTTTCTAACAATAAATCTTCTATATACTATTTGAATGTAGTACTTACAACTTGCTACCTATTGTGCACGAAACAGGCTTAGACTCTCCCTTCTTTTTATCACCCCTAGCGTGAATCAATCGTAACAACCTCTATTGTACAATGAGTGAGATATGACCGAGTACATTAAATATTAACTGTGTGGTCGTCCTCATGTCAAGGGATTTAATTGCAACTGTGTCAAAATGTAGAGTAATGATAGAAATAAATTCAGTCTTTTCAGCGATGCGATTTATGAAGTAAACTTGTTTGCTAAAGGAATGTTCTTTAGTTACCAATCAAGTACTATTGAAATGAAATGTAAGGAGCGAAAGGAATCTAACGAGTGTTATAATTCTAGTTAAAGAGTTCAGAGAAGTCGAGTTCATTTAAAAAAAGAGAAACCAAATATGCTTTTGCTCTGAATCTATTATTAAAACATATTTGTCTTATTGAAACAGCGAGCGTATCAAGCAGTAAGAAGATAACATTCTACCAATTTTCTTCTTATGCCAAAATTTAAATATAATTTATTGCATATACAGCGACTGATTACTTATTCTATTATCTTTAAATGATGATGATGATATCTTTAAAGTAAGCTGTAACAGTTTTGGCGATGCTTTAATAATATCACGTTGTAAATCTCAAATAACTGGGTGCAGTTTACAGAATTTATGCCTGTCCTGAACTTTGGCGCAAAGTTTGTCGAAATGCTAGCTAGATAGAATTGTATGAAACAATGAATTATTGTAGCATTATTCATAGGTTGATCATATTACAACATTGTTTGGGGAATGTCAGTCTGTGTAAAATATCGATGTAAATATTGACTCCAATTTTGAGGTCCAAATCGTTAGTAACCGTCAGCGTTCGAATGCCGAAATAGAAGATTGTTAACATAAAGTACTTCTGTTTATCTTTACAAACTTGTTTAACAAGCGAGTTTTTCTTTCTATAGCGTATTGTTATTGGTTATCTTCGTACCAATTATTCGCAGTACAGGATTTGATTTCCTTTCACTGTTAAATTTTCTGACAATTGACTAGTGGTTATTGCAAGCACGTGAACCATAAATTCGTGTCCAATCTACTTTCATGTCCAACGGCCTGAAGGTCCAACTCTCCAGTAATAGGACTTTGGCAACGTAAACGCCTTTGGCTTGGCATGCCAGCCCGCAGCCAGACATTTAGATACCTTGTGCCGCCCCAGTAATGTCTGCTTTCAAAACTGTCTGATAACGAACGAGCAATAACGATTGTGTTAAGAAACACCGCGACCCGTTTAATGATTGAGAGCAAATGTCAGGAAAGGAGTTTTATGAAGGTAAATACGTAAATGGTGAGGCCTTACTGTTAGAGTGGCACAGAGTAAACTTATAACTATCGCAAAGAATCTTTATCAAAGAAAAATAAAAAAAAATGGTCATCGTTTTCTAAAGATACAAACAATTAGCTATTTTCTGTGGTAAAAGTTTAAGATTCCAACACAAAAAGGGCTGTCCCTAATGCGCTAACGACTACGAAAGTTCTATTGACATTGCATGTAATTGGACTGTCACCGATAGTAAGTAGAGCGATGGTAAAAATACACAAGGTAATGATAAAAAGAAAGTGTCGCTAGTCAGCTATAATAAATCGATTTAACGCGTGGTTTAATCGATTCTATTTCGATACGGAAACCTGGTTCGTTACGGAAACGTTCTGTTTCTAAACACTTTAGATGACATCATAACGATCGAATTTCAACTTAGAGGTTGGAGTAAAAAGTTCAATTTAAGTTTGAAACTTTGCTGGAGGCGCCAGCTTTTTGTTAATATAATTTTGTAAATGGTGTCATTGTCTTCACGGTTCGGCTTTACTATTGATTCTGTAATTTGCATTACTTTCTGTGCTCTTACTTTCACGTCGCCTTGACATTCACGTTCCGTTTTGTACTTTGCTTTTTGAACTTTTTGTTTAAATTCTTTATCTCCAACAATCAACACTTACGCACCTACATCTTAAGTGCCATCTTTACAATCTACAAGGTTCTTGATTAAGCTACAAAGGCCCAATCAAACAACGTAAGTAATCTTAATCCCTTAACATTTTAGCTAACGGTTATCTTGAATCGTGATCATTGGTATCTAAAGTTCAATTGACCCGATTCCAGCAAGGTGACAGTGAGCGCATCCGCACACAATCTCTGCAGTCCTTGGCGTGTTCAGACACTCAGTTTCATGGATCACATGCCTTGCCCTATTGTGTTCTGTTAATAATGTAGACAATGTTGACCTACAACCGACAGCTTTATGATGCGTGAGAGTTGATTAGTGGAGGGCACAGAGTGGATGAGTGTTTCCTTCGCGTTGTTGCTACTGTATCGCCTGTTAGCACATTAACATGTTTGGCCTCTACAAATATGATACAAACAATTACTAAATGCTTTGTGTGTCTGCCTACCTGAGTTATTTGTACACCATTATTGCATTATATTTTATTGCTAAAAGTTCAAATATCACATGTTTCAAATACAAGATAACATAACATAGACACGTTGATAATGTTCATTATACATTATATTTCCTTCAAATTATAATATTGATTGCTGTTAAGGTTTCCACACTTTCTTCTAAGCAAGGTACCTGCGATAGTAATTTTAGCAATTCAAGATAAGTGATTTAAATTATTCACAGTTTTAACAAGATTGTTTACATGTGCCATAAAGTACCTTTCTAATTCAAAGTAGCTAGCAACTACCACCTCTCAAACCTTTAAACTAGCCACCTGGGTGTTAAGTGGTGTTTGTGGAAAGCAATAGCTGTAATTTAAAGAACACGTAGTTTTAGTTTCAACACAGTTCATGGTACTTATTACAGAAAATCTTACAAAAATTACTTCTTAACTTAAATTACTTCTTCCTGTTGAAACAACTTAATTACTACTACGAAATGTTTGTAAATTTACGCACTTGTGGCAAGGAGGGGGACTACTTTTTCAAGTGCTTTAGAAATTTATTTCGAAATATCGCTACTTGTCATATATATATTGTTAGGGGGTTACTAGATTATTTTCTTTTCCCTGTCATATACAGTAGGTAGGTAGTATACGCCATTGTCATATTATTTTCCTATTTTATAACTAACGTATTGATTGTAATAACTTTGCATTGTAGCATTGACTTTCTCCAAATTAACTGCAAAAGGATTTTCTAAAAATATTAATTAGTATTATATTGTTCCCATTTCCATCACCCACATGGTGATCACGTCTGTCAATCTGACCACGGGCTCTCATTAAATCAATTACAACTTTTTATATGTTGACAAGCAGACATGTGTCACTTTCACCCAATAGTTAATTATTATGAAGCATCTAATCGTTTGCTTGTCTGCAATTCTAAGAATCTTCATTTCTGGCTTGAATGTTTGATTTATTTGGTTTAAGCAAAACGAAGGGTGATTTCACGGTTTAGCAAAAGCTAATTAGTGCTATTTGACTGATGTAAAAGTTTTGACCTTTGAGAACACATTGATACATTCTGTTATCTCTACTACGTTATGTTTATTAATATTGTTGCAATATTTGTTTATTCTTTTATTTATTGTTCTGTCCTTTTTCTCAATTTTCTTTTAATTCTCACTCCTCTTTCAATCTATTATAAGTACTTTCCTTTTTCGTTTATTGTCTTCAAATAAGAATCGTTATTTTTTGCGTTAATTAGTTAAGAATCTAAGTACAATAGGTTAAAGAAAGGCTTTGTTGTTATAAAGTGAAATTAAATAGGTTTATTTCTCCAAAAGTATTATAACCCATTGAACTGGCTTGACTCCTGACTAAATACATAGTTGAATTTACAAACTATTGTTTACATTACGACGCATTGTTTGAGTTAATTAGTGTTAAATATCCGAGTAATTGACAAGGCCGGCTGTTTAAGCTCGTAGGAATGTCTTTTGAAATTCCATTGACAAGTTTCTAATCATTACGTTAAGAAGCTGAAATATTTGAATAAATTACTACAAAAGAGGGGGATCTTTGAGAATCATACATATACATACAATACATTTAATTATTAACGGTGTCGAAACTAAGTACTCATGCATTCTATGTTTTTGGAAAATACAACTCTAAATTGTGTAAATACCTCGACCGTTCGCATTTATTCTAATGCACTTGTTTCTTTCACTTGTCAAGTGGTATTCTCTTCTGAATCAACTATGGCGATCAACCAATGACAAAGAAATTAAACTAACAAGATAATTTTATAGGGAAATAAAATGATTGTCACCGGCCATTGGACGTGTTTCCATCCGAGACTAACCACACGGCTACAGATTGCGGAGTAGTACTTAAATCCGGTACCAACCAATCAGCTTTTACTTTCGATGAGTAGCGCTCGCGCAGGCTTCCGCGAACGAAAGTACTTTCTTCGCTATCGCTATGTTTGTCGATATCGATATTTTAAACTCGGATTTTAATAAAAAGTGATAATTCGAGACAGAGGGAAATATAATAAAAAAAGCCGTCCGCCAAAGCATGCATAAAACTGCAAATAATAAGGAGGCAATAATTTTTATTGGTCATCAGTAGGATGGAGAAACGTAAACAAGATTAACTGAGGCGTTAAAATGACCACATCGAAGCAATTCATCTAAATAGCAATATTGTAATTTGACATTAGCGCATATAAAAGTAAGTGCGCAATGCAAACAAATTTCAAATAGCAAATATTGGTTTTTTAGAGGAATTGCTTCGATGTTGCCATTTTAACCCCCCAGAACGATGTTGGGACATTGCAAAATTGCAATCGATTATGACAATCGACAGTGACAGTGATAAAAAAATATGGGATTGATACGTCACCTCATAAGGTGAAGTAAAGATGTCAATGTATTGGATTGACATATCAATCCTATACATTTTAATTACTCAATATTCGTCACTCAGTCACTGTCTATTGTTATAATCGTTTGCAACTTGGCTAATGTCCCTGAAAGATTTCATTATAACTTCTTAAAAGTTTTATTTTCGTCTGAAAATGTGTTTAAAACAAGAAACATTGATTGGAACTTGATCGATTAGTTTCCATTAACAAAAAGGCGCAGGGCACGATATTTTTTGTTATCTTTAAGTTCCGCGTTTCGCAAAACAACATTGGTTTGGAATTTAATGTAAAAAGTGTTCACAAAATGCTTAATTACTTACTTAGTAAACACAAGAGCAAGAAATATTTACGTATACAATGAATCTTTATATACTGTTATTTTCAAATTATTTCAGCCATAATTTTGAATATGATTACCTATTTGTTTTCATCGATCTAATCCTAAAACTGTAAAAAGTACGTAATGTGTTATTTGTTTAAATTGTTACGAAGTAGTGATTTATGGATTTTATTTAATTTTAGATTCTTTTTTGACGTGTCTTATTGTAGGTTTACTTCAGATGCCATTCATTACTTGGCTGGACAAATGCTCTCAACCAGTATAAAAACATAAGATAACAGGCTTGAGGGTGCAGTCGATAACTTCCGAGCTACGGACATCACTATCGTAGTTTATCATCAAGTATGCAGATCAATGACACGCACTTTCTTCTTCAATTATCCTGTCGCGTGCGAACACTACGCTAACGGAATTTAATAGAAAGTCTATAATGAATAACCTGGGCAATTTCATTATTAATAGTGAGTTTAAAGATGTGGATATTGAAATTCAATGTTTTGAAAATTGAACGAGCAGAGCTAAAATTCGAAAAAAATCATAGTTTTGAAGTTGGTATGAAGATCACACATGAAGTCAAACTCTACTTCTAGTAGCAAAATAATGACCACTATGATAATGATCTCACTAAGTTCAGATTGCTAATTAAAACGGAAAAGCTATTAAAATTCTAAGCGACCGTATCAGCGCAGTCAATACATTTCCACGACCTTTTACAGCTAAACCAGTGTTCAGATTCAGTTCCCGCTATGTGTTTTTCTCACTTTTCCTATCTAATTAAACATTACCATTACGGCATCTGGTTCTCACACTGCAGGAAATTCATGCTAACGCGACTGATCCATCACTAATCACTTCTTTAATCTGTCAAGTGACATTGCACTTGTCTAGATTACTTTCCCTGGGGGTCAACCAAGTTGTGTACAATCGACAGTGACAGTGATAAAAATCTGTGATATTAGATTAGACACTTATGTTCCTTTTCTTCTTAAAGGTAATGAGTCAACTTGAGATTTTAGCTTGCAACTTTGACGCAGGTTCCTGACACGACATCAACGACTATCATTGCTTCTAAACAATAATGATCCGGGAAAGTCTCGGTTCCAACCAAGTTCACGGCATTGCCAGGGGCGTCGGAACTATGGTTATGTTCCGTGAAATGATCGTCTTCAGCCTATTGTTTTCTTTCCGGAATCGTTTCCACTTCATTAGCCTCGAGTCTTTGTTCTGTTTCTATTAGAGGGTTGTTATTATTTCTGGATTGTATCACGTGGTTGGGTGTATGAGAGAATTTCATTGAGGATTTTGTAATTGTAGTGTTATTTCGACAACCAGATCAAAGAAAGTTTCCTAATCAGACGGGATGATGTATATTACCTCTATATTCCACTACGCTGCTCCATTGCTGGTCATAAAAGATCTTAGAGACATAATCTTGTACAGGTTTCTTAAAATAATTAACTATTGCCAATAGTCATCATGTACGACGTATATATCCAATAATTAAAGTTAAATGATGATTGCTTTAAGGCTCAACTTGTATGAACCACTTCTAATGGTTTATTTACTTTACGGTGTTGTAAATACATAGATAATGACAGAATTGTATGAGAGAAACTTAGTGTAAGTAAGGGATTAATATACGGTTTCTTGCTGAAACCACTTTCATTGGATGTCGTCTAGGTTTTTATTTTAAGTTAAATACAGCAGTAAAGATTGATGCTGAATAACTAGGCACTTAGGTTGGTAATGAAAACAGTGAAACTTTTCTAATTTCAAATTCCACGTCAGTTTTTTTTTTAATTACTTATTATGCGTTTCCATAATACCTTGCCGAGACTCTCCTCCTTTTCTAAATGTAAATACTAATTTATAATAAGCACAATGACCGAACAATGTCAGAAATTAAATTATCACTCATTTTTTTTTAATTATAATTTCTTAGATCCCTGTATATTATGAACGACTGGAATGATTTGAATGCGTGTTGAACTATGGAAGATGTGCTTAAACTAAATGCAGATGCGCGTGATCGTCTCTTGCGCAAGTTGTGCGCGAGCGCATCTCGAGCGAACGTCGGTGATTTAATATTTGGAGCGTGGGGATTGTGTGAATGTTCGTGAATGAATTAGTATAATTTGTATGGAAATCTGTATTATAGCGTCTTGAAGGCTGCAGTTATAAAAGGATATTTTATGTTATTGCTTTGGACTATAAGTAGTCTTTTTGTTATCCTACTTCATGTATTATATTGCAATTCATCGTAAAATCGTTAACACAATATGAAAACAAAATTAAATGAGGGACATGTTGATATAAGCAACAGCGGAGGTAAACCTAATTTTATTTTGATTTGACCGCTCTTAAACTAATGCCGTCCTTCCAAATAAATTCAAGAAAGAGTTTAGGTAGTTTTAAACTTTTCGGAACTTTATTATGAGTACATCCATACATAAACTCACACCTATTTCCCACCGGGATAAGCAGAGACTATGGAATTCCATTTGCTTCGATCCTGACAAAAATACTCTTGCTTCCTCCACATTCATCAATCCTTTCGTACACACACGTTCAGGGTAGATTGGAAAATAAAAAATGTATGTACAAAGCTAGTTACAGATTCCGCTTTGTGTAATCGTAAAGGCAAATTTTGAGCTCTAGGACTTGCTAGATCTTGAGCTCTAGGTAATGATTAACAGCCATTCGTACTAAACTAGTGATAACAACGAATGTTACCAACAAGACTGATCACTTATAATAGTCTAACTCTACGTTGTTCACAACAGCTATTGCACCTAAAATACCTATCTAACTTATCGCAAGTCATTTGTAGATAAAATTAAAACGTCTGCGGTTAGATGTTTCCATCTATTATGCGGTAAAGGACGAAACCGCAGCGCTTGTAGGGATTTAATTTCAAATAAATGTCAAAATATCAGATGTCGGCGCCGTCACGAAGCGTCGCATTCCTCTTGTCTTTTGTCATGTTTTGGCGTTAGCTAGGAACTTATCTAAGACCCCGTATACTCTTGAGCAACCAGGCGCCTTAGCCAAGTTGCAAAAGATTATGATAATCGACAATGTATAAGATTGACATGTCACCTTATGTCAATGCCATACATTTTATCAGAGTCATTAAAAGCCTCTGATACCGTTCATGTATTTTAACTTAAATAAGTAAATACTTAAACGCCGGGACCAGTCGCTAAACGTGCTTTCAACCATATCATATTAGCCTACCTAGAAGGACGTACATTGACCAAATTGGAGATTACCTTAAATCATTCTGATTCTGATTCCTTGGAAAAGGTTCAGTACGAGTGTGCGTCAAGCTAGCGGCCTCAAAAAAAAAATGGGCACGAAAAAATAATTTGACCATACCAAAAAATAGTACTCTTATTGAAAAAAATAGTACCTGTTGTAAAAAAATTAGTACCATCACGGTTCTGGATTTATAGCCATGTTTTATTGCACTTGCTAGCTTGACGGTGAGCGAAATTTGGCGAGAGTTAACGACAAGGTCTTTCGCTTTGATTTAAACGCCAAAAAATAGTACCGAAATAGTACTCACCCCCTGCAAAATACCGAAAGTAGTACTTCAACGGTTCCAAAGTTATAAAGGCAGTTCTTTGATCCCGCTAGCTTGACGTTTTGAAAATACCTATTATCTGGGGAACGCTTGCATACTTCAGTATGTAACTAATGTCAATAAACTCGTATGAAATAGTACCATCATAATTTTGATCCGATTCTCTTTGTAGAAATGTTAAAAAATCATCATAACCTATGCCATACATTTGTTGTTGATACAGTCACGTAGACAATTACATAACCTCACAATTTATTCGTAAGTATTGCCATTTTGGAGGTCTACCCTACCATTTCTTTGCACTTCAGTGCTGCTATTACAAAAAATTCCTATTGCATACACCCATATGCACTAATTTTAATAGAAAATGGCTGCATGGGTCTAGTTCTTATCGAAAACAATCTGTGATTTTAATACATCATAATACATTTTTAATCTGCTGTTTTATTTTATAATTTATACCTTCATGTTGAATTTGTTACGGATCGAAGTGTTTGTTAATAAACAATTTGCAGTATTTGTAGAATAACTCAAAGAGTTTCAACAATGATATTACTTTCATCTAACAACCCTGGCACGTCACCAATTTTTACCCAAAAATGGGGAAAAATACTGAAATCTGACAACATTCTTGACCATGTGTAATAATTTTGTTCGCGACTGTACTTGTCTTGATAAATGTATGACATAGGTTATAATGACTTTTTGACATATTTCTACAAAGAGAATCAGGTCCAAATTATGATGGTAGGGAGTACTATTTCATACGAGTTTATTGACATTAGTTACAAACTGAAGTATGCAAGCATTCCCCAGATAATAGGTATTTTCAAAACGTCAAGCTAGCGGGATCAAAGAACTACCTTTATAACTTTGGAACCGTTGAAGTACTACTTTCGGTATTTTGCAGGGGGTGAGTACTATTTCGATACTATTTTTTGGCGTTTAAATCAAAGCGAAAGACCTTGTCGTTAACTCTCGCCAAATTTCGCTCACCGTCAAGCTAGCAAGTGCAATAAAACATGGCTATAAATCCAGAACCGTGATGGTACTAATTTTTTTACAACAGGTACTATTTTTTTCAATAAGAGTACTATTTTTTGGTATGGTCAAATTATTTTTTCGTGCCCATTTTTTTTTTGAGGCCGCTAGCTTGACGCACACCAGTACGATCTACTCTGAACCGGCGTGCGTGTATGAAACGATTGATGAATGTGAGAGCAAGAGAATTATGTCAGGGTCGAATCAAATGGAATTCCATAATCTCTGCTTACCCCGGTGGGAAATAGGCGTGAGTTTATGAATTTATGTATAATATATGTAAATGTATGAAGTATACGTACTTCACTGTGATTTTATATAGGTACTTAATTAACCAGAATTAAAAACCGCAATTAGACTGAACTAATTCTATTGGTATTCAGCAGGGCTAACATGCGCGACGTTATAAAATTATCGATCGATTCAATCGAAAAAAAAAGTTTTTTTTGTTCGTATTTTGACAGAACGACATGACCTATTTGGGTTCACATATTGGCACCAATCGACGAAAGGACATAAAATGACCGTGACAAAATGTTATAACGTTGCGTTTGTTAGCCCTAATGTTGTAGTAATTCTACCAATTTCAACAAATCTATATTTGCAAATACCGACACGTGCCCGATTGTCCATTGAATCACCAAAGATATAATTAAACAACCAGTAGCAATAATACTACCCAAGTGTAAATTATAAGTATAGGTTGGAATTCAAGCCTATAAGGTCAGATCTATATCAATCAAACACCAGGTACAAACTGAATTAGCTGCACAAAATAATTAACGTCTTGTATATAGGCTAACTACCACAGCTGTAGTATAGTCAAGGTAATTCACAAAATTAAAAAAGTTATTAAAATCTTTGTTCTGTGCACAATGTAGAATTCATACATATGAGGTTTTTGTATGTTTATTTTAAAAGTAAATAATGATTTTGTTTGACGTAGTTTACTAGTGTATTTGCTCAAACTCTCAAAGGACATCATCATCATCAGCCCATTAACGTCCCCACTGCTGGGGCACAGGCCTTCCCTATGGATGGATAGGGAGATCGGGCGTTAAACCACCACGCGGGCCCAGTGGTGGTTATTAACGACTGCTAATGCAGCCGGGACCAACGGCTTAACGTGCCTTCCGAAGCACGGAGGAGCTCAAGATGAAAACTTTTTTTTTGTGGTCACCCATCCTATGACCGGCCTTTGCGAAAGTTGCTTTACTTCAACAATCGCAGACAGAGCGCGTTAACCGCTGCGCCACCGAGCTCCTCAAAGGACATAGCTAAGCACTATTTGCCCGGATAAATTAAGAGCTTACATTAAGTTTTGCTGTTAAATTAGGATGGTGAGGGTGATAATAAAAAAAAATAAAAAAAATGTAAGCAGTCTTTTATTTTTCAAACTTCTTTTGTTCCGACCTTTTGTTAAGTAAAGATCTCCCTGTTCTATCCACTTCTGTCCCATGCCATCTCATCCTACTTTCATCAAACTTCTTCTCTTATCAAACGCATCCAGGGGCTTCCCCCCCCCCCCCCCCCCCCCCATTTAGTTATCTGTCCAACAGCACTTCCTTCCAAGTCTGTCCCTATCTCTGTGTCCAGGAGGTGTCCATTGTGACTAGCCCAATCCCATTTTTGCCTACTTCCCCTTCATGTTTCATATTTCAATGAAAAATAACCCCGCACAATCAAATCAACGTATAATTTACGTAGCACGAAATTAACCACAATTTCATTAACTTGTTCGTGATTTGTGTGCAGTGGTTAATAAGACAATGAGCTATAATTGAATTATATACGAACGATATCGAATTAGTTGGTAGTGGTATCAAGTGGTAGGTGGTACCATTTCATTACGACTTGACATATCCTTGGGTTAGTCACGCAGACTGTAAGTGATACTTGCCTTGGGTAAGTATCACTTTATCATAATAATATTTTTTTGCAGGCTTCTATACTATTCTGGAAGCGAATGAAAAACATAGAAATAAATAATTTCAAAAGAAGCTTAATAGACAAAAACAAAAATACCTAATAGACAAAAATTTTTATTCCCTGCAGATAGATAGATAGATAGATAGATAGATAAAATACTTTATTGAGCACAATGGACACAAAATACAGAGATAAGGACAGCATATACAGAAAAGCACAACAGGCGGCCTTATTGCTCAGGAGTTTTTTTTAGTGATAAATAGTTACTATCTTTTAAGCTATTTTTATGTCTAAATTGTAAACTTATTCTCATTTATTATGTTTAAGCCAAAAAAATATGAAACTGTAACTCTATTTGATTTGCTGTGCCCAATCCGAGTTCATATGTGTTACTCACTTTATATTACCAACCTTCTACCACGTGGAACGCAATAAATGATATAATTAGAACACGCGAACCGACAGAGGGATTGTGTCCTCTAACATGATGGACTAATGTTATGGGCGATAGGCTGATCCCTTATCACCATAAGGTTCATCATATCCAGCTTACGACATCGTATCAACAGTGGCTGCAAGTTGTCTTGATTACTTGTGGCTCTGCCCACCCCATTTGGGATTACGGGCGTGAGTTTATGTATGTATGTAGAACACGTTTAGCTGGAAAACGAGCTTCGTCGCAAAGTTTTGGGATTTTCTTACATGTGTACTTACTTTCTTAGCTATTTATTACATAACAAAAGCTCACAACTATATCCCAATTGGGGTAGCCAGAGGTCTATTGGAAGACGAACTGAGTACCCACACACACACACGGCTACTTAACTGATGTAAGTACAGTCATGAGCAATATAATGTACTTACCCACTCTGTCGCACTAACATATTTGACGTTTAGTGAGACTTACAGTTCAATTTGTCAAAAAAGTTAATGTGACATGGTACTAAAGTGTATACATATTAATGCTCGTGACCGTACGTAGTCATTACTTGAGTCACGTCAGGGGCCTTTAGCGGCTCAATAACGACCCTGACACCAGGGTTGATGAGGTTGGTCATCCACCTCGCAACCCACACGATAGAAGAAGAGCTGATCGTAAGGCAACCAATTTATTGACTGTCCATTGCCGTTCGGTTATATATTTCTTGTAGCATAGAAACGGGCAAGCCCCATATTTTGCCTAAAGTGTAGTTTCTGAACTAAGGGTGGTATTAATAAACTAATCTCAGCTTCGAGACTGCCCTCAAGATCATGTCAATGTGACAGTTCTCATATAAAAACAGGGACTTGAGCATGATCTTGAGGGCAGTCTCAGCTGAGATTAGTTTATTAATACCACCCTTAGTGTTCGTATAGTTAGAGCGTGTGGAGTTAGAAGCTTGGCTCTACATGAGATAATACAACTTTTTGACATTGCGATCGATATAATAATAATATTAATAATAATTTATTGCCAAAAAAGTGGGTACCTACAATTCTTTTCTTAACATAGCTTAGTCTTAGACACAGATATAAATATATATCTTGACATCATTTTATATGAACATGTTTTTGTTGGGATATCATATTAATAATATTAGGAACTTGGTAACATTAATGAAGTGGCTCATGATTCCGATTCATCATATCATGTTTAATACAGAAATTTTCATACTAAATGCATTTTTTATCTCAAAAGATATTATCGTTAAATAATAAATAGACAAATGGCCCCGATTCCTGCAGACACCGCCTAATTTTATTTTAAGTTATATCCGTCATTTTCATATCCGTCGAAAAGGAAAGGGACGGATGATTCACAGCTCTTAATTTTAGGAAGAATGAGTAAATGAATGAATAACCCGGGCGAATCAAAAGGTACGTCGCTGGTATGCAATCCGTTTGACGTGCTGTCTACTTAACTGTGTCGGGTTATTGACTGATGTAAAATTTTTAGACGGTTGGTTTAGATTTGTGCTTAAAATTGACGTGTGTTCCATAAATTTTATGCTTGTCGATTACCCGTCCTTTTCCTTTTCGGCGGATAAGAAAATGACAGATGTAACTTAAAATAAAATTAGATGGTATTTACAGGAATTAGCACCACTATTGATCATAATCTGACCTTACTAATCACAAGTAGCCATATTGTTTTGACCTAAGAGGATATGCTCAGGTATGTTGCTAATGTATAATTATCGTCATATAAAATCAAGGTATTATTATATTACCACATCGTAAAATCAAGGACTGGAAGTTTTTACATCCAATCACGATGCTTATTTACGGTATGCGATTTTTTTGAAGCACAAAACATGCTTTGTATATTTAGATTATATACATATTAGATATTTAGACCGCGTCTGGGTCTAGATGGAGTTACGACATCCGTAAGGCTGGCAGCGGCTGATGGAGAAAATCCGAAGACCTACCTCAGTGGCGTGGCATAGGAGATACCTATGTCCAACAGAGACGAGCTCAAGCTATTAATGATGACGCTATTTAGGTCATCATCATCATTATCATTAACAGCTTGATCAGGATTGATATTGATGATGATATTTAGATCATCATCATTAACAGCTTGAGCTCGTTTCGACATAGGTCTCTCCTATGGCAGGCCACTGAGCTCGGTCTTCAAAACATACGATTATATTGCACGGACAAATATTTCAATAATGAAATGTTTACAAAAAGAAAATTAACTCGAAAAGTCTATCTCTCTGTGTGAGTGTGTGTAAGAGGGTGTGTGAGAGTGAGTCTATCAGGGTGAGTCTGTCTATATGTAAAGTTTACACTGGTTTATGGGAGACTAGATGGTCCCAATAAGCGAGTAGTGATGATTATTTTTATTTACGTATCGCTTCCACAGATGATTGCGGTCTAATCGTGGGTGGACACCAAACGCGAAACAATACATACTTACTAACCACCCAAACATGCCCAACAAATCGATCAAAATTATTTCCAGTCATTACTTTATCAATCAATAAGGCAACTAAACAAAATTCATAAAGAATTCTTCGCGCACGCGCGTAACAGTAGCGGCGCGGGCGCACAAGGCCACCGCTCACTGCGCCGGCGACTAGTTCGACGACCGATCGACTGACACTAAAACTAATCGCAAATTATTTTACGGAATGATTAACGTTTCTAGAATAGTCAGCAGGTTTGATTATGGGTTAAAGTGGATTGGCTCGTGGAAAAATGTGACTGGAATTGGGTCAAATTGTATCAGAGATATGGAGACAGTTCAAGATAAAATAATTCATAAGAGGTATTTATTTGTCTAATAGAAAGCTCGGTTAGGCGTGTGTACTTAGTTCATCTTGCGATGGATGAACTCTGCGTACCCACGGGAAATACGTGTGATCTTATGTTCTTATGTAAGTATGTATGTGTAAATTAAAACTTGACCCATTTTCGTACACCACATAGACACAGCAAAGGTCAAGTAAAATATACGTTTATTGAAACGTAATACGGCGGTGTACACACGCATACACTACGCGTTATTATTACACGATTTACGTCAAATTAACGCGTGGCCACGTAACTCTATTATCCGACAACAATAGAAGTTTTTGATGCTTATTATAGACTTTATAATGTAATTTGTTGTCAAAGTATCAAGATTACTATGGTTGAAGTAGAAGGGACTGTGTTTTTCAATTACAGTACCTATGCCTGTAGCTATATAGTGAATACGTAGTTAATACCAATACAAAGGTGCCATTTTGACAGACACAAACTTAACCTAATTTTACTTTGACTAAAATTAGTACCGTCCTTCACTTACAATAGGTACAAGAAAGAGATAAAGCTAGTTTTGGTCCTATGAAATTAAGTCACATTAGTGGTTGTACAGTCATGAGCAATATCAAGTACCCACTTTAGAACCCTGTCGCACTGTCATATTTGACTTTTAACGAGACTTAATGTTTAATTTGTCAAAAAAGTTAATGTGACATGGTATCAAAGTGTATACATATTAGTACTCGTGACCATACATTGCACTTGATAAACATTATAGCACGCATTAAAGCTGTCTAGGGGATTGTATCTTTTCACTGTCTAAACGGGTGATACCTAGACTGGTAAAATGTCACGTCCCTGTCACCATAAAAGTATACTACACTTTATAATCATTATGGTGACAAGTTATCTACATATATTATACTTACAGCATTTACGATGACATACCACATCGGATATTTTTGTATTAGAGTGTACCAAATGTTGGTAGACATTTCTGGAACTCGTCAAGTTCGTATATTTTCCGCTTTGGTAGTATCACGCACTTTATTTTAATATTGAAAACAGTTGCTTTCTAACTTTCTAAAAACAAATGACAAATTCAAATTGAAATTCGAACTTTCGATCAGCGACACCTATCGACTAAACGGCGCAAATAAACATAATATTAGGACACGAGTAAAGATATAAACGGTAATAGAAAACTTAACTATGTATCAGTAAGCAAAGCGAGTTTGTTTGTACATCATGAATACCAATAAGGGTCTCTCGAAGTTCTCAGGACAACGCCAAAGAACGGTTTTAAGAAAACAATAATTCCAACCGAACGTAAGCCAAATACAAATGTTAGTTGAATTCCAGTGACGATTCGACTCGTTGCATGAGAACCGAAACTTGATCACGTCATTCTGTGTCATTGATGTGCTTAACATTCGATTCCAATTCAAATTCGAGTATCGATTCTAGAATTCACCTAATTGGTTGAATTCAAATTATTTGGATTTAAGTTCACTACCTATTCTGCTACTACTAGTGCCTAGGCGACTAGGTGACTCTTCAATTTGGTTTGGTAATATATATTAAGTACTTATTAATAAAAAAACAAAAAAACTTTGGGGGAGGCCTATGCTCAGCAGTGGGCGTCGTACGGCTGATAATGATGAATGATGATTAATAAAAATATTACCTTATTTAATGTATATTTGTGAATACAAATATGTAAGGTGACTAAAAGATGGGTCGAAGCTATGCACATTTTTTTTAAGTAGATTGCGAGGGACATAAATATATTTTTTAAATATTTTTACTTCTATTTAAAAAAGTATAGACATATTAAAATTCTTTACGATTCGTCCAGAATTTTTATTTCTGACATCAATATTAAGTATTTTCAATTGTTTACATTTTAAAAATATTACAAAAAGCTAGTCAATAAATTGCGGTGGCGCTATGAATACTTCCATAAATTATTCTGGAGTTTTACAATATGTTATAAACAATTGAATATTATGTTAAAAATACTTTTTTGCGTACTTTAAGGTATAATAAATTTACTTGGCGTCAATCCAAACTATGCGATAGTGATAAGAAAATACATTTGCAACGTGTTTTGAAATTTTGAATATGCTTGTGGATATTTGCAAATTCTTATGTTATTTATACGATATTTTGTATCTTTACAGAATCGGACTTTGCGGATTCGACAACCCACATAGAGACCAGAAAACAGATGAATTGAAAAGGCACATAGGACAGGTAAACATTTTTTTATGTTACTTAAATATGGCTAAAGGAATTAACAAATAAAGCTAAAGCCTAACCATGTAAGTCAGTTTCTATTATGACAAATAGAAATCCTATCCCGTGATTGGTTGAAACTGTGAACTTCTGTCAACTCATTGGCATTTTAGCCAATCATAGCATAGGATTCTTCCTGTCATGATAGAAATTGAGTTACACGAACACCCCCGTTTATTATGCGCCCGGTGTTCTATGGTGCTTTTTTATTTTCATGGGATAATAAACAATTATATGATATGTTAACAATAGGTGTAGGATATTTTCACATAAGTACATGTACAATCAACCAAATTATCCACGATTTAATTACGCATGCACCCTATCGTGTTGAACATTTGTCCGACCAAATAGTTCGAGCCATCTGAGGCGAACTTACAAATAAGTTACGTAAATAAAAACCTTATAGAGTGTGAGATTAGATGCAACATCACAATCTGTAGGTTAAAATAATGATAAGTCTGTATTAACTTAGAACAAAGAAAGAAGCAAGATTAAATCAAAATGTTATAAACATTATTAGCTAGCTATATTAATAGTAGAACATGTTATACGAAAGCGAAATGAATTTAAAACGTTTACTGGACCATATTTTTAGTATATCAATCTTCTTCATCTATCATGTGGGTTGTGAGGTGGATTACCAACCTCATCAACCCTGTCAGGGTTATTACTGAGCCGCGAAAGTCCCCTGATATGGCTCATGTAACGACTAAGCCGCCAAAGGCCCCTGACATAGCTCATGTAACGGACTACGTACTAACCGGACAAGCAGGTGATCAGCCTGTAATGTCCTAACCAGAGTACACAACGTTATTCATGTCAATAACATCGTTCCAATAATTGTGTGCGCTTTAACAATATTTCATCAATCAACGAAAACCTATAAATCATTAACAATGACTATAACATGACGTCACTAGGCTATTGATGATTTCACCAAAAATGGCAATGACTTGGATGCAGAAAATTATCTCAACCAATAGTCGTAAAAAACCTTTATAACTCAGGAGCAAAATAATGACGTCATGACTCACTTGATGACGTAATTCTATGACCTGGTCACTGGCAGATTCTTAACAGATGAAGATTTGTAACCGCCCACGTTTAAAAAACTTAATCTGCCGATTTTAATCCATCTAGAACAAAGGGTTCTACACTCAAAATTACAAACTTTGTACGGAAAGATAAGTAACTTTAGTTCATTTTCAGCTAGAATTACTAAAATATGCGTCTTCTATATATTGTAACTAAGTGACATGCTTGTTAGTGCAAGATATACCTTATTTTCAAAAGTTGAATGATATGATTTTGATCCTGAAAATTGAATTTGTGTTTTCATTCTGTAAAACCCCGGAGTGTATCTTTGTATCTTCTTAAATCCAGTAAATAATATATTCATTTAACAATTGCGACAGACAGACAAGCGAAAAGTCGTAGTCCATCCATCATGATGCTGCACATAGTTCTGATTAATATACGCTTGGATGTCGGAATCACCAGGCTTAAGTGGAGATGGATAGGACACGCGGTTACGGAATGATGACCAAGGGATAGGAGACGATATCGAGGCAGACCACTATTCTGATGATCGAATGACATTGTGAGGTATACTAAAAAGCAGTGGATGAGACGGGCACATAACTGGAAAGGATAGCGGCAAACAGGCCTATACCCAGCACTGGGTTGATGCTGGCTGAGTAAACAAGAAATAAATACGGATCTCTAAAAACTATATATTAGAATCAAACGTAAATAAGTAATTTGAAGGGACCTTTAATGCTAATGTTACTTTATATTATGTCATCATACCATGTGAACAATTGGAGGAAGTGACTTTAAAATCATAGATTACGATTCTAAGTATTTATGATTAATTAGATATTTGAAGTTTGTTTGTTTGAAAATAAACATTTGGATTGACACAATGTGGGAAAATAAGAGTTGTTGATTGATAACCTACTGTGTGCTATGTGACCAGACCTTCAAATCGAAGTTTGGTTTCGCTAGCCACATCAGAGCCCACCACAACAACGACCCGGGAGAGATGTTTAGGAGTCGCCGTCATTGGATACGGTTACATGATGATTGTTCCAGATAGTACAACTTTTATAGAATTTTACCTCTTTGATATGGTTTTTTATTCCTTTATTGTTTTTGATTATGACTTTGTCTTTTGTCTTCTTGTAAAATATATTGCTGTTTACACGAGAACTGTTTTATTTTTAGTAGGTAGGTAGGCCAATAATGATGATGATGATAGTTGAAAAGAAAGTCAGATAAGTAAGGTATGTAGTCGTTTGGTTTTGATGGTGATGAAGCAAGTATGGGAATGTGAAAGATAGAATAGAATAGAATAGAATAGAAATTGTTTATTATAAAAGGACGCCACATACAAAGACAAGACAATAACATCACTTAAAAAAAATTCACAAAACAATTCCAAAAAGCATAGGAGGATGTTAGTTACAATGATCATAAGGTGGTGGTGGACGTCCTGAGATAAAAGGGCCTCACTCAGCACAAGTCGCGGCGTGAACCACGACGCTGGTATTATGTGGACCCTGTTGGGTGAGGCACGAACGTCGCCTTTCATAAATAATGTGATGTGATGTGATGTGAGATGCCAATACGTACGAGTTATAAAGACTTGGGAAATTTAAGTGCCAGGTCGAACTCCGGTACCGCGGGCTTGCATCAATGAGTTATCAAATTTATCTTAAGTGCAGTTTTCACTAACACAGTTGGCTCGACCATTATAGACGGCGATACGGCTTACCACCTATCACGTTGGTCTAACAGAAAGCTCGGTGAGGTGTGGGTACTTAGTTCATCTTGCGATGGATGTACTGTCAACTGTGAACTTACGTTATGTTATGTTGAAATTGAAATATTTGAGCAAAAACCGAACAAAACTCCAATAAAGGTTTAGAATGTATAATCTTATACTATCGTGCGGGTTGTGAGGTGAATTACCAACCTCATCAAACCTGGTGTCAGGGTTATTATTGAACCGCCAAAGGCCCCTGAGATGGCTCATGTAACGACTACCTACTTTCATCAGTAAGTAGTAACCGGGACCAACGGCTTAACGTACCTTCCATTGCACGGATTATCCTACTTTTTGGATAGTCAGGTGATCAGCCTGTAATGTTCTTAACAAACTAGGGATCACAGAGTGATTTTTTGTAGTATGTCCCCGCCGGGATCGAATCCGGGACCTCCAGATCGTAAGCCCAATGCTCAACCACTGGACCACGGAGGCCATTAAAATGTATAATAAGGGTCAAGTCTAAAAGTGTTTTATATATAAGTTAAACAATGAATGAATTACTATTAGGAAATCAATCTTAGATACAAGATAAAGGATGTTCTACGTACACTAGGTGTAGAATAATCTACGTACATTATTATATATTGTATAGGAAACAGTTATTTCAATTCGAACAATAGGATCGTTTCATTTTGACATTTTAAGGAGATAATGAGCTGTCTAACACAAGGCCGGAGTGCAAAATTTGAATCAATGTATGGCACATTATCTAGCCTGTAGTAATGATGGAGTTATGGCCATTGTTTATTTTTTTCTATCTGTCGATCATTCCGATTAAAGTAGCCTTAATTTTGCTAATGGAAATATTGCGTTACATATCACGTTTAATGTGATAGAAAAAGGTTTCATTTTAGTCAAAATTTTGGAATCTTCAGTAGATAGTCATAATTTAATTCAATTCTTGATGAATGTTTTTTGTGGTAGATAGTCATAACATTATATTAAGTAAGTTTCTAGGCGACATCGTCACTTTCCATCGTATTAAGAAACTATGGGCAAATTCGAACATATTTAATAAACAACTGTATAACCCACATACAAAATCCATTAGGTTAAGGCCAATTCCAACAAAAATCATTCCGATCGAAATAGCCAATCAAGAATATGGTAATTTCCGTGACGGCCATTGAAAATTAGCCATCCTTGTTATTATTATGATTGAAATAACTAGAGTACAAGTCTTAAGGCCAAAAGCTCACATAATTACAAAATTGTTTTATTTTTAATAACAACAATAAGTAAAAGGTTTTATTGCCGAGTATAACCTTCTTGGTCGGGCCAAATGAAGCGTAGAACATCTTTTTGATTTATTAAACTCTTTGGAGGTCAATATCATTGTTTTGGATTGTTTGTTTTGTCTAGTAATCCGATATGGAGCATGTCTTCTTTAATTTCAAAATTCGAATGTTGCATTTGGACTGCCTGATTAGACGCGGCCCGCATGAGTTTGAAATGTTTTAGATCTTTTCAAAAAATAACAAAATAAAACTTTATGTATTCGTACGTTTCTAGGATTATGAAAATCAAACGATATATTTTTTTGTAGGACGATTGATGAATAATATGGAGGAAGCAAGATAAATAGGTAGGAAGGTATGTGCAAATGGAATTCCATACTTTCTGCTTAGCTTACATTCTTTACGGTGGTGGACGGAAGCGTGAGCATAGAAGTAGAGTATACAATTTTCTCTCTCATTCAGTAGTCAAGTAATATTGTCGACTTATTTAAGACTAAGTGACATTTTCTCTTCATTATCTCCCAAGAACTAAAGCGAGCTTATTTTGAAACGTTCTACATTTAACAAGTACTTTAACTTAGATATTTATGAAAAATAAAAAAATCTTACTTCCAAATTTAGAGACATGCGACCCTCAAATTCATTTAATAGATCAACTCTGGCCAATGAATTCATTATCCACGGGCGGGTGAACCACAGGCATTTGAAACTACGTCGCGATTAGCCTGTGTTTCGTCAAGCAGGCAACACTGACAGCTCAGTGTTGCCACACTTCCTAATGTTGCTGTTGTTATGCGCCGGGTGGAGTAAGACAGAAAGGGTTTTTTAATTACCGTATTTAAAAATGTTTCGTGAGGTTTTGAGCTGGATCAGAATGAGGGGAACTACTCAGTGGTAGACTATACTCTGTGGTCTTTGTTTATACAATTCTCGAATGCTGTAAAACTCACGCCTGTAATCCCTAATCGGGTGTGCAGAGCCACAAGCACTTCATCAGAAGACAACTTGCAGCCTTTATTGATACCAAATCCTAAGATAATGAACCTTATGATAAGAAGGGATCAGTCTATGGCTTATAATAATTATCTATCGTGTTAGAAAGGACACCTTACCTGTGTCGGATTGTACTACAGAAAATTGATGCAGAAAATTTAACCTTTAAAAGTTTTCACCTCAAATATTAGGTATATCGAATCCCAACAACCGATTATGGATCATAACTTATTCTTATTTATATTTTAATAGAAAATAAGAATCCTAAGACCATCAGTAGAATAACATCAAATACTTGATGCTTGTTCATCATTGAAATCTTGTTTTATCGTTTGAAAGCACTGAATAACTGCGACGTCTTATTTTTTAAGATTCAAGACAAGGAAATGCTAGTTTCAAAACTGCATCATTAATAATTATCGACTTGTAGGTATGTAACTTGGAAAAATATAAATAACATATTAATAATAAATTAATCTTTTATCTATATCTGCTACCTTGTCTAATGTAATTAATAAGAATGTTGTAGCTGTCTTGAGGTGTTATCTGCAGGGCCAAGGAGATGGTGTCATACATTATGATTGATAAAATCTAGATTGTATGGACTCGGCAGGGTGCCTTTAGCAGTTCACACCTCTATTTTGAAATATATAATAATAAACGAAACTATAGGTACCTAGTTACTGATGAGATATTGGTGAATCTGAATTAGTTGAAATGCAAGATTGGGGCGGAAGGCCTTCTTGCCTTCCGCCCCAATCTTAAATCTTGAAACCGCTGCCTTATTTCTCCCTAAAAAGTAGCATGGAGAATCCTACACCAACAAGGGCGTGGCTCTTAAATTAGTGATGATGATATTAGAAATGCCTAAACAATTAGTGCTCTTTCTTCTTCTATCGTGTGGGTTGTGAAGTGGATTACCAACCTCATCAACCCTGTAGTCAGTCAGGGCTATTGAGCTGCCAAAGGTGACAAAGCTAATTTGTTTTTAGGGTTTGGGAATTGTAATGCTTTATAAATAAATAATAACAAATGTTAAATTTATTGAAATCTTGTTCACCTACACATTCTAATTTGAACTTTGATCCCCAAAAGTAAGAACACTAACTAATCAAACTTAATCAAAACTGACATTTGAGGAAACATGTTGAGTCAAATCGTCATGATAAATTTCCGATGGTATCTCAAAATATGCTTATTGTTAGTGTATGATCTTGTAACATTCGTTATACAAAGGACAAGGTTACTGTCAAAGGTTACATGACATTACAGGTCGAAACCTAATAGAAAATCAATTGCAGATTTACCTTGGTAACAGAAACAGACAGGAAGTAAAATACTAATTAATAACTCTTGTTCCTATTACTAGAAGGCATATACAAGTTCATTTCTAAAACTAAAATATATTAGGAATGCAAATTATGCCGGAAAGTATTTAGAATGCCAATATCTCAATCATTATAGAATACCCACCGAAAGAATTAGCAGCATAACATAGCATTACTCCTGTATCTCTGAAGGGATAGGCAGAGGTCTATAATACACCCACTACTCGTCAGCAATGTTTCAGACCCATGTATTAGGAGGCGAGCCTATTGCTATTAATCAGGTACAAACCCTGGAAACCACATATTAATTAATGTAGGAGTTTTTTTAAAAAAATTAATGATATTTTTATACAAAAGTGTTGAAGACATACATAATATTTGCTTCAATTCGTAAAACTAGTCTAATGAAATACAATATAAAAAAGCAGAGCGGAACGCAATAATCGTTTGTATATTTTATTAATCGCTGATTGTTTTATGTGTTTAGAAGAAATAATTTACACATACGATAAAGACGCAGGAAATAGAAACGTTTTTGTAGCTAATGGAATAACACGCCTCATTACTTGTTTTAAAAATAATTGAGTTTTATTTATTGAAGGACTTATTCTTGTTTCTAATCATCATTTGCGTTTGCAAACTAAATCACTCTGTGAATGCCAATGGTTTTTATAAACACATCTTCCTCATTTTGCACCAAAAACTAATTCATTTCTCGAAACTTGAAGGTCTACAACAATAGATACATTTTGACATGCCCCAGCAAAGTTAAGGCCACTGATGTCATAGGTCAGACATATTGGGGCCCATTCTATTGTTAAACACTGTCATGTTGTAAATCATAAGATGGATGGTGTTAAAAGAATATAAACTATATCATCTCGAGGCGATGACCTTGAAGAAACTGATGATGTTTAGACAAACGATGACGTCAACATAACTGTTTTTGCTGTTAACACCCCAGAGCACGGTTCAAAAGGTGATCGTTTATTCTATTTGTAAATTCAAATGTAAACATTGTATTTGCAGATCAATTCAATGTTGAAATTGAATCTAATCCCTACGGTAAACAAGAATGAGTTTATGCTTTAACACGTAGGTACAAAGGAAATAAGTTTTGACGCTCAAGACATTGAGTAACCTGTTTGTTTTATACTCGAGTCAACATCGAAACCGATTAGTGTCTCTCAATTGAGATTACACAAGGAATTAGGTTTGAGATCTGGAATTTAGGTCAGATTAATCCGCTTTAGAAATGAGGAATGTTTTTAACAGAGAAATAGGTACCTAACATAATTGTTAATTTCCTACATCCATGCAAGAGATTTAATCAAATAAGTTGCTTTGGCTGTAGTATCAAAATAAAGTTCAAATAGATATTTTGCAAGGAGTAGCAAAAACTATTTAATGAAACTACATTCATACATAAACTAAGTACCTACTGAAAGAGGATGCAGCTATTCTAGTAATGATAGTATAGAGACGCGAAAAATGGAAAGAGGAAAGAGAGGCCTTTGCACAGTAGCGGGAAGATTAGTACTAGTTAATATAGATACGACGACATGTGAGTGACAGGTAGCCAGCCTGGGTCGATTTTTTCAAAGCAGTATATCAGCCACCAGTAAACCATTACATATAGGTAGAACTAGGACCTATCATCAATTTCAACTGATTCAACTAAAAAGAGCTTAAAAAACTAATGAGACATTTCTTGTTTTTGTTACAGGGCGTGAAAATAAAAATGGACGACGCCGGCAACATACTCATCAGGCGCTACTCCAAGAGTAGCGTGTCTGTGAAGAGTACAGCGGCGACAAGCACCGAGGAGACGGCTATTGGCCAGGACATACTCAAGCTGCCTGGATATGCGCTCGAACAGGAGAAGATATTTAAGGTGGGTATTCAATAGTAACTGTTACGGGCAAAATTATAACTGGGGTGTTAAAAAGACCACATCAAAGCGATTATTCATCTGAAAAAAAAAACAGTAGTAGCTAATTGATGTTTTTTGACATCGCGCACTTACTGGTTTTAGATTACTTTATTACGACCATGGATTGTTTTTCCGGCTAAGTAGTGAAAGCCCGTTCAAAGTCAAAAATAACTTACTTTACAGGCGAAGAACATTTCGTTGCAATTTAAAGTCTTTTCGAGCTTTAAAAAAATGATATAATGATACAATCTATAATGTTCAGTTGTCAGTAAAGAATGGTACAGTAATGTAATGACTTACACTTGATTGAAAGATGCAGTAGTTTATTGGCAATAGACACGAATCCACGCCACGAATCAGACAACTTTTGGTTGAGTAAAACCTAAGTACAGCTTACTTGGCATTTCAAAACACTCAAACTGCAATTCATGACAGAAATTATTATGTTCGGTAGCCCGATTTCCAATAGATGCACCTAATTATATGCCCTCGGTTACCCTTCATCTCGCTGCCTTTTCGTGAGACTCAACAATCTTGCATCTTCTTGTACTCAGCTGTGTGTCCAATCCATATTCATCTCTATTCACTTCTTGTTACGGATTAAGAGACGGTAATTTCGTTAGTCGAAGTATGTAGTTCGGGTCGTAGGCAAATGAATGTTTACTAGTAATAATTTCCGTTGGTAGCTGAGTGAGATGTCGTAACGTTCTATTAATTTCATGGTTGCTAGCGATGTTATTGCTTATTAGTACATGTTTTGTTGAAAGCCCCGACTTTTTGGGATGCTTTGATGTTCGAATTATGCATATGATTTGTTTTGGTTGCTTAGTCATGTCATAATGTTTTGTGATGTTGGAATTTATTCACTTAAGCTATCAGATCTTATTTTATCTCTATATTATTTAGCTCGATATAGTAAATTAGAAACAATTTTTATCGATATCATCACTTAACACAAATCTCACTATACTTTGCTGTAAGGGGTTAAGTATATCATGAATACAGTTTACTCTCTCCAGTACAAATTAAGTACTATTGTGAAGTGTAAAACTTAATAGTTGAAATATCTTTACTAAAACTACTTTATATTCAATCAGTGCAACCGGACACTAAGTCACACACGACCACACAATACATTACGGTTTCGACATCCGCGCCACTACTATAATTTCCGTATGTTTCGTCATTATTAAAGACAATAATCACTGTTGTCTTACAGTGAACATTAGAGTAATGCGCGTTGCATTGTGCAGCAGTCATTTGTAGTGCATCACGATTTAGTATCTTAAAGCACGATTCACATTGACCATGACATTGCCACATAATTTCTTTTTAGTTGACGCCCTTTCGAAATCTCAAATTACACGTCAAAAGTTCAAAATCTTTAATTCTATCTTTTTTATTGTGTTTATCTTTTGACTGCTTGAATCGCTTTTTTGTATTTAGATCACGATTCTGTTTCTAAAAAAAGTTGCTACAAATCTATTTACTAAGTAAATCTTTCACTAGTTTTAACAATGCTCGGTGCTCAGCCTTGCAGAAAAAGACCCTTCTATAATAAAACGTAAATCTAATTTATAGAAACAAGTGCTGGCTCTAAACAATAAGACCCCGTTTTCTAGTGAACGTATAAAATTCGCTAATTCATATCCCATTAACTACCTCACGTTACATAAGCCCGCAAACAATGCTGAAGATAGCGTTAAGTAAGGAAAAGAATGGTCATTGCTTCACTTATTTGTTTGGATGTTACTATTTCCTTGGGAGTAATGAAAGCGAATTCGCAGAAAGCAAGAGCCCATTGTCCGTGCGCGAACCGAAGCTGGAACAAAGGCTCAAGTCTCAATTAATAGCTATTGTGATAACTATTTCATGTCTATTGGGAGTGAATTGCTATCGGGGATAGTTTGTATTGTGGAGATTAGCTCACCGCCTAGTTTACTTTGCTTTTCAATAGAGCGAGCAGACTGTGGAATATTGTGGACATTGCCAACATTAGATTCACAATTATTTGTTATTTTCTTTTCTTTATTCGCGTTATTGGTTTCTTTGAGAACCAGACCATTGTGATTTTCCGCTTCTATTTTAAGATAGCCCTTATCTTTTGAAGACATCGTGTCATATTTCTCATATTCACCCTAGGCGTAATAATCAGTATAAAGTTAAAATGTATCATTAAATACTTTAATTTTACCTCAACAATACCGAGGTGTTGAAACTAGTTAAGCTCTGAGATTTTAAAGTGCTATCGTTCGCTCGTTCTCACACTGGATTCCCGCGTGACTGAATTAAAAAAAGACAATGTTATCATCGTCACCCGTGTCACCTAGCAGTTTCCGAATAGTTTTATCTGGATGTGCAAATCTATGAACCAGTTACTAGATTTTTTTCTATTTTCCTATTCAATCTAATACATTCAAGTTTGAATGACATGATATTTTATCTACCCACTATTCTGCTTGTATTATTTTTACTGCGCTTTACAAGTTGTCTAAATTATCTGGTTTTGTTCTTTAATCGACTTAGCGCCTCAAAGCATTAGAGAGGTCAAACGGTTTCATCGGTAATCTGTTTTAACTTACATATTATTCTTACGTAAAACGCAATTCATCATATTATGTCCGTAGAATGTTTCCAATTAACCGGAGCCGAGACTTGCTTTCGTAACACAACAATAGATACAGACATTCCGGTAATAATTAAAAATATCAAAAGCCAAAGTGACCAGTAGGAGGCCACTGAAGAAATTGGGGCAATAATTCGTAGAGTGTAGAAAGTGTATAAAAGTAACTAAGTCATATTAAAACGTTAATAGAAATAAAAATACTTCACATTATACTAACTGCTCTTCATTTGTATTAATGGAAACAAATAAAGGTATAATTAAACGTGAGAATATTCATATTTCATGAACAATTATTTAGTATATTTGTGCTTTTAGATACTTTTAAAAGTGAAGTTGTGTATCAAAATGACCAATGCTTTATAACATATTTAAAAATGTTCAGAATTAACAATACCCATCATTTCAGACATCTTATAAATTAAGTATAATAAATTATAAGTCTTTCGAAACCCAACGCCTAAATTTTAGTACCAAAATCCACCTTACTCATCACTTTTTCTCACGAACCTTTCCATCGCTCTTATTTAGTGGAATGTCAGTCTATGGCGGTGACTTTGAGATACCATCGACTGTCCGCTGTCCAGACGACTTGATGTAAGACCACAAAGATGTCCCGAGCTTGTGTAACAGCTTCATAAACCCTATTCGATTTCTCCAGTGCATCTGACTCGGCATTTTTGATGACTTGTTTTTAGGGGGCCACGAGTTTGTCGGTCGATGGAAGATAAATAATTGAGTTGATAGATTTATTATTGAAAGTAAGTTGAGTTGGTCTATTGTGGCTGTGATTAATATTTTTTAGTCGAACCTAATGGAGCCGGTTACTTAGTAGCTTTCTTGAAAAGTTTAAAAACTATGACAGTTTTGTTTTTCTTTGTCCGATTCTGCTTCTTTTTCACGCCATCTTCAAATTGTGTAATCTTAACGAAATAAGCTTATTTTTCTATAATATTCATGCTTAATCTATATTAGATTAGGTGCTCTGTGAATCTTTATTTCTTTTTCCCAAACAAAAAATAAATGAAACTACATTCACTTTATCACTTTTTTCTTGCTCGTCATCTCGTTTCAAGTTTTATTTGATGGAACATTGTCTTTTCATTATCGAGTGTCGACTAGTTTTGTAATATCGACTCGATAAGATCTTTATGCATTGATTCGTCTGGCCGCCTGTTTGTTTAGATTACCATCATTGTGTATGTTTAATTACGATAAAAGGTACAATGACTCTTCTTGCTTCCAATTTACAAATCGATTGGTAACGCGTGATTGTGTCTTCGTTTCCAATCTTTTTGTTGATTGATGAAGCTTCTGTTGTTATTATATTTAAGATAAAATAGAAGTTTTTTTTTATATTACACCTATCGGAATATCTGAGAATTGTTACTTACTTGTACGGCCACTAAAATACATTTTAACAGGAACGATGTGTCAGCCAAAAGCCAAATGTCCCTGAAAATTATCAGTGTTATCCCGTTATCACAGGGTCCACTTACCTAACCTTAAGATGTGACCGGATTAGTTTTTTTTTTTATAAAAGTGACTACCTATTTGACCTTCCGTCCCACGAAGGAAAAAGCATCTCATTACAGGGCCCTAAGAATGTTCCTAAAAATATAGGTTAAGTTACGTGTAAAAGTGTTTTTGTCTGTTGGCAAGCCTAATAAATAAATGGATTAAAAAGAACTCCTGGCAACTTGAATAATGAACTACAATATTGACCCATTCCATCTATTTCCAGCTATTCGACATGAAGAAGTTCCAGTCGAACGTGAACAGGGAGCTCCGGAGGTCGTATCCTGACCGCAGACGGTTGGAGACCCAGTGCCTCAGCGCCATTGCCTTCGTCAAGTCTGAAAACGAGCTGCTCGACTGCCCCATCTGGGTGCTCATCATCAACGTCGTCGCTATGGACATGCTCAAGTCTAAGCTGCCTCCAGGTTAGTTTTTAATTATAACTATTATTATTAATCACCCACCCGCATTGGAGCAGCGTGGTGGAGTATGCTCCATACCCCCTCCGGTTGATTGAGGGGAGGCCTGTGCCCAGCAGTGGGACGTATATAGGCTATTTATGTTATGTTTATGTTATGTTATTATTATTAATCACAATTTTTATAACAGGTTTGTGTTTGTCCATAATCTCGATGCGACCTTAGGTGATTTTTGTATCATTATAATTACAAATGTGGGTATATATTATGTGATTTAGAGCTTGCTAAAGCTCGCATCGATACATTTCTTGTCTTATATACTAATGGGGTAGATTTTCATCATCAACCATGAGAACGAGCAGCTCGACTGTTCCATCTGAGTGCTCATCACTAACGTTCCAGATTAGTTTTGAACTGCTAATATTCTCGTCATCATGGGTTTTCTCATGGGCTTAACGTGCCTTCCGAAGCACGGATCATCTTACTGTCGGAAAATCAGGTGACCAGCCTGCAATGTCCTGACCAAACTAGGAATCACAATTGTGATATGTCTCCGCCGGGATTCGAACCCGGGGCCTCCGGATCGTGAGACCAACGCTCAACCACTGGACCAAAGAAGCTGTTGTTTATGTTATTATGTTTGTTAGTGCCCAGTAGCTGTTCTGGGCACTTATCAACTGGAGTGCGACTCTACACTAGAGTGTATTGTAGGGTAAATTTGATAGATTTCTGAGATGGTTAGATATAGCACATCCATAAGATGCCTAAACTGAAACTACTAGTAGTAACAGACCCTCTGAAACATAAATCATCACACCCACATGACAAAAGAAGTATTGGCTGACCAATATAATCATCATCATCAATTTAAGAGCCACGCTCTTGTCGGTGTAGCATTTTCCATTGCAGTCTATCAAAGGCCAATTCCTTGATTTCCTTATAAGAAACGACGACCAATATAATACAACTACAAAATACAACTGTGCCTTTCGATTAAGATTTATATTTAAACAGTCTGTTAATATCATTGCCAAAATTCTAAATCAACATTACGTTCCCAATGTTTACATTCCACAGGAGCAAAATTATTAAGATAATAACATTTGATAAATACTAGTGTGATTTATCTCCTAAAGCTGTGACGTTTTCCAAGCTTATTAACATGGAATGTTCGGTGTAACTGGCAATTGGTGCTATATTAGTATCGGTTATTATGAGTAAGGAACTGACAAGTAAATCCGGTTGTCATAGTAACGACCTTGGCTGACAATACGTACGGTTGCTTTCTATGCGCTTGCGCGGCTGGTTACGGCGGATGTTGTAGTTGGGTAGGTTATTTTTATTAAATGTCAGATGGAGTAATTTTTTTTTAAATAAATAGACGCATGAAAGATATATTATTTGCGTTGTATTCTTGATATTAATAGTAACTTGTAAATTACCAGCAAAAACACTATTTTCCTCTACTAGGGACAAGTATGTATAACAATTAATTTATTATATTATTTGTGACAGTAATAATATTTTTTGTATATAAAACCCAGTTTAAAATCATTAAATAATAATTAAATATACCTTAAACTGAATGATACTTAATATTCATCAGTTGCAGAGGTCAATGCAAAAGAATCTGTTTTTAAATGCTATAATATACTGTATGACAACAAAAAACTAGGTAGATAGGTATACTCAGCTCATCGCCTTGTCTATTTGACCTAAACGATTTTTGCTCCAATAAATCAGATAATAATTTCTGTCTATTATCTATAGCTGGGTGATTATAATCTACTTCTACGTAGCAAAAACTAACAGATATAAAGTAATTAAAAATAGCTTAAAATTACAACCTGTCAAAACATTCTAACGAGCCATAATTACTACAATTTAAAAAGTCATAAGTACGTGTACTCAAACCCGTAACGTGGAACTTAAAAAAACTATAGATGAAAAATAAATAATATACAAAAGGCGGCAAAAATCTCAGACTTCGAGACAAAGGCAATTTACATATCGGCCTTTAAGAACAATAAAATATTATGATATCTAATGTGTTATATTTGAATCGTAGGATGTATAGTTACTTCATAATTGTATAAAAAATAAGAGTTCCGTACTAAAAAAGTATCTTAAATAATTTTGATATCATCCTAGCGTCAAAAACGAGACACGATTCTTAATAAATGGACAAACTACGTTTTTGTTCTATTTTTTTAAGTTTAGTTTCTGTTATGAGTTGTCGATAGGTTAAAGTTTCATGTAAGTATTTCGAATGGATTTATTTTTATTGAAAAAGCAACATTTAACGTAATATTAGTCGTCATTATAACTATAAATGTTTTATACTTTCAATATTTAAGGCTTTTTTTATGGAACAGTTAAATAATATAAATAAATAATAGTTGTCAAATAATAATAAAAGACAAAAATAAATGCATGTAAGACAGTCACTCTCGGTATAGGGTGACAGATATAACGATATAAGATATAAAGATAATAGATATAAGATATCATGTCGTTCACCGTATCCGGCGACAGCGACTCCTAAATATCTATCCCGGGTCGTTGTTGTGGTGGGCTCTGATGTGACTGGCGAAACAGAACTTCGACTTGAAGGTCCGGTCTCACGGCTCACAATAAAGCTGGCCTAACGAATTTTGTGTGTAGTTATAGGAGGGTTTCGGCCGAGTCTTCCGTATTTGGCGCTTTGCGTCGAGATCTTGTAAACGCGATCGCGTGATTGTTGTGATCTGATATAAGATATAACATCAGATATAACGAAATCCTAAAGATGAGCTCTGCTTTTAAGCGTCATTGGGGTCCTTTGGTTCACTGGCTTGCTTCTCAAGCGAGGAACGCCGATACGAACCCCGGTACGGTTAGCTCAACCATTATAGACGGCGATACGGCTCATCACCTATCACGGTCTAACAGAAAGCTCGGTGAGGTGTGGGTACTTAGTTCATCTTGCGATATACAGGTGTTAGTGACATCGTAACGGATACTGAAGGGGATGATTCAGACCATTGTGAGTTAATATCAAGTGAAATTTCCGTCGCAAAATTCATTTTTATTTGTGATTTTTTATATTTTCATCTCTATACTTTTGCGACGGAAAATTCCACTTGATATTAACTCAGGCTAATGAGCTGAATCATCCCCCTCAGTATTTGTTACGATGTCACTAACACCCTGTATGTACCTCGGACTAGGTACCCAACTTGGAATATAGTTGTGAGCCTTTGTTATGTTACTTGTGCTAATAGCCCAGGATGAAAGGTACAAGCATAGAAATTCTTATTTTTTCTTACATTCCTTGGCTTATGCATTATAAAGTATTCGACATCCTCAGTAACACTAACAATAATTAATATTACAAACTACATAAACAGCCTATATACGTCCCACTGCTGGGCACAGGCCTCCCCTCAATCAACCGGAAGGGGTATGGAGAAGGGAGATGGAAATTAATTATAATTACCTATTTATACTAGTGTGCCGCCGGGCCACGTCACTATTGTATAACATATATGGGAGATAATGTAAACAATAGTGACGTGGCCCGGCGGCACACTATACCCCCCTTTAAATAATAATTGTAATTTCGGTAGTTACAGGCACCCTCAACTCAACTCGTACACAGCACAAAACCACAAGTTCTTCATAATGTGCAACAAAAACTAACTAGGAAATGATTTTGTCCAACCAATATTAGTAGCTTGACCACTTAACATACAATAAAATGAATTAGGTACCAATCTCATTAGACATCAATGTAATAACGTAGGTATTAATATACATAGTTCCGCATATTTTGATCTACATACATAATAATTATCGTGCTACTTATGCATAAATATTTTCAATGCATATAATAAATATATGAAACAGCCTCCGTGGTCCAGTGGGTAGAGCATTGAGCTCACGATCTGGAGGTCCGGGTTCAATTCCCGATGTGGAGACTGCCACTAAAGCATAGAGGCTATCCACATGTTACCGTCCCATCCCATACAAGATGGCATTAAATATGAAGTTTGAATAGTATTTTATCATGAATTCCAGTAAATATAAATTGTACCAGATCAAAACTTCATTCAAACTTAGAAAGGCAGTTTCTCACAGGACCTTAGAGGATAAATATTCCAGCATTCGTCTAAGACACAAATGATCTAGATTGAGAATAGCAGGGCTTGAATAACAAATCAAGACAAGACTGACAATCCCGCACCTAGTTCGCCTACTATTTGCAACCATAATGCAGCATCATTAGTCTCGACAAAGGTAGCAAAATGATTTCACGCCGTCCGTGACAATGGTGGAGAAAACGAGCATGATCGACGGAAAAATCGCAAATCCGACGCATGCGCACAATACTTGTCATAGCGAATAAATCGACTAACGCCCCACCCCAGACAGAGACGCATAGCTCCACTGAAGAGTCGCCTTTATCTACCAACAGAAAAATGTTCCATTACAATATTGCCCCGTGAACAATATTTATCAAAATACGCCCACGTACCTTTATACACGACGAGAAACTTAAGTGTTTAAATGTCAGTGATGCGCATAGTTACCGATTAAATGTCACTACAGAATATCCGTGAGAATAATATGTTTTAAACAATGATAGTTCAATTGGAGATGTTTGTTTTACTGTAAATATTACAAGGACAGCCAAACGTAGTCACGCGTCATCAACTACAAAAGTAATTACCATTGAATAGGGTTCGTATGATACGCAGACGGTGGAGATACACGGAGCCAACAATGTTACAGTTACCTTGCCTCGGTTTGAGAGCGCAGCCCCCGCAGATAATGCCGAAACAACAATACCACGACCTCTATACACTTATCATTAATAAACTAACGAACGTACGAAAATTATTTTTTTATAATACAAAGTTCTCACGCGAAACCGCCGACGTAACGTTTAATCAAAGTCGTCGCGGCCTTGACTCTCTTAAATTAAGTCAGGCTGAACCAAATTCTGGTAAAGTTAAACAGTGCGGAAATATTGGAATTGAATCGGCCTTAAGATCAGGATCATCGTTGCTCGTAATTGGTGAAGACCTGTATAAAAGTGAACTGGTTATTTTAAGGCAAGGTGATCAGCCCGTCGCCGGAGTCGATAGTCTTATTGGTTTCGAATACTTCCGGATTGTATGTCCTCAGGTGGCGATAGCAGATGCTTTTTGTTAATTAGAGAAATATACAGATGAAGCAGGTGACAATTATTATGCCAAAATAAGTAAGGTTAAGGTCGACAGGTGTCTCAGAATTGGCAAAAATACTTATTTCGTGGACAACAATAATAGAAAATAGATTGGTAATAGAGATGCATTCATGGTAAGAGGGTAAGCAGAGACAAGCAATTTTATAACAAATTACGAATCTGATTTGGTTCCCATAGCACGCAACCGCATCAAGCATGCGCCTAGTAGCCTGCTTATTGTTACCCAACAATGCAATCTCCCCGATCTCATCATGTATTGCACCTCATTTCACTGGAACCATATTGCAAATTTCTAACAAATGTAGCTTAGCAACTATCAACCAATATTGGTTTTGGATCAATTGAATCTATGGGAAATAAAACCGCAACGAAAGATTCCTGCGATTTCTCATCCGGGATAAGATTCGTTCCTAGATTTCCTGGTGGTTTCGCGGTCTCAGGACTATTTTGCAAACGACTTGCATCCGTTTTCTTTACCACTAGTATACATTGCTTTTCCTGCTTGAATGTTACCGCTGCACATGCTAACGAACTAAGCGATGTATTTTAGGCTTCGACGAATATGACATATTCTTAGGAGCATTGTCCGCAAATTGGCTTCAGTAGGCAACCTTTATCGCTTGGGAAGCTCAAATAAATCTATTGAGTAATATTTAATGTTCGTGTGGTCGTGACGCCACTGTTGGGACCGTTGTAGATATTACCTCAAACGAGCAAAGTTCGTGTCATCGAACTTGATTTATCTCGTTTCCCTTTTTGTAACCTTCATTTTGATATTTTTTGTAAAGTTGACTTATCAGGTTTTATATTTCGTTGTGAATCTATGAATTGCGTTATTGGCCTTCGAGCTTGTGTACTGTGTAAAATTATTTTCTGGTTTTACTCTCTTCGTTAAATCAAAGTGCACTGAATTAAAACTCAGGAATCACTTTTAGGAGACATTAGTAATAAAGAAAAAAGCTAATCACCATTCAAAACAATTGCGATTTGGTTCATTGTTCTGTGGACATGGAATAGGTCTTTATAATAGGTATACATGTTAAAATTTGCATTAAGTTCTACGACAGTGGTCATTTTCATTGCGCCTTTCGTGTTTAGTCATTTAAAGGGATATAAAATTTGGCATAAAAATAAAAGATTCGATAATAAAACATAAATATAAGTTTTTATACAATTTCCAGTTACAAGACCCTGCAGATTTAGTAGCCAACTTTTCTTTCAACACTAGTTTGTATCTCGAAATCTTTATTGTTCGCATTCGCATACGCGCACAGACCGTCAAATTTCGCTTTCATAACGAAGGCCGTTGCGATCGTGACTTAGTGTGGCATAACTGGATCACTACGGGGCACCATTTGCCTATGGCCCATTACTGGATTCACTTTGAAATGTAAACTAGCGCAGGGACGGAATTGTGGTTTTTATGGGCTTAACATAGATTATGTTTTTGTTTGCTGTAAAATAAAACTTGTTTATCATGTTATTTGCGAAGAGAACTATAGCAGAAAAAACCAATAGGAAAATGCTCCAATTGTCGTAGAAAATCGTTTAACAGAAATCTCATTTATCTGAACGTAAAAATTTGTTTATCTGTAGTAAAGTATACCTACATTCTATATATCTTTTATCATATCTGTATGTTTTATCGTAAGTACTTTAACATGTTCTTACCCTCTGAGTTCCTAATCTTTTCCAATATTTCATGAACATCATTTCAATATATTTTCTTTGACTGTATCAGGGCATTAAAGATCAGGTTCAGCCAATGCCTCTCTGGAGTCCGATGGCAATAGAAACATTAAAGAGTATAGTACACAAGTCGTGACCAGTGTTATGCAAATCACAGCCCAATGACAATAGGAAGCTAAAATCGAGAGTGATTTGATTGCACAAAATTGGACTACGAATCGGAGCAGGGACGTTTTGAATGGCTTTTTTGAAAACACAAAAAACATGGGAAACTTGTGAAAAGGGCATTTTTTATCCGACTACAGCGAAGCAAAAAGGAGGGTTTTGTGTTTGACCGCTATGTAGTAATACGTGTATACATGTTTGTTCCCTCCTAACTTTTAAACAATATACACGCATAAATAAAAATATTGTACCAAAACAAGGAAAGAGTTACAATAAAACTCAATGAAATTGTTATTGTTGTATTGGGGACCACCGGATGGAACCCCGGTACCAGATTTGCACCAATGAGTTAATTAATTTATCGTAAGTTCAGTTTTCACTTACACAGTTGGTTCGGGCGATACGACTCACCACTACGTTGGTCTAACAGAAAACTCGGTGAAGTGTGGAGACTTAGTTCATATTGCAATGGATGTACGTTCTTCAGCTTCAGATGTTAATATTGTTATTCAGTTGTTGTTCAAACTTATGAGAATGGGCAATAATTCAGTGCAATGTCGCCACAAACAATATCACACCATTATATGTAAATATTTAAGTTCTGTGTAATATTAGTAGTGCGTTGCGCATAGATTAGATAGATAATTATATTGCCGATCTGTTTTTGTAAAAACTAATATCTAAGTACTTTTTATTCATTATACTTCTTCGTTTGAAGCTTGGGAATTGACTAAAGCTTCTCATAATATCGATTGAGTCATTGGAATTTTCGGCGCAATTGCATAATTCCAAGCATCTCCAACATTTCTTGTGTCAACATTAAAAATATCCTATGTACTTGCCTACATGATTAGCATGCCAGTCTTGAACTAATCTGGATTCTAACGCCGTACCGTGGCCGCTGGTATTTCCATGATGCCTAGATTGTGTGCAAAATGTTTATATCTTTTCCATTTTATCTACGTCTGTGATCTGAGCAAGTCCGCGTAAGGTCAATATTTTATGAACATTTTAGCAAGTGGAGTAACTGTTTTTTTTTTTAAGACATTCAAACATAAGACGAAATTGGTCGTGAATTGATTTGAAAGTGATATATAATATAACGAATATGGTTACCGTTTTGTAGTTACATTTTATGCCTTTAACGTGTTAGTTTGATTTTTGATACAATTTTATATTGCCTTTATAAAACAAAAACATATGGAGTAAGTAATATACTGTTTTGTCGGGGAAGAATGCGAAAATGTCCCCGTAGTTTTGGCACAACGACGGTGATACAGACACCGGGGTTTTTGTCGATGCGAGCCCCACATAACTCACGACGGCAAGAGGGTACGCGATAGGCATTTCCCCAATTTTTTCCCTTCAAAAAACATGTTAGATAGGTACCTAGTTAGAAAAATGATATCATCATCATTAACCCATTAACGTCCTCACTGCTGGGGCACGGGCCTTCCCTATGGATGGATAGGGAGATTGGACCTTATACCATCACGCGGGCCCAGTGCGGATTGATGGTTATTAACGACTGCTAATGCAGCCGGGACCAACGGCTTAACGTGCCTTCCGAAGCACGGAGGATCTCGAGATGAAAACTTTTTTTTGTGGTCACCCATCCTATTACCGGCCTTTGCGAAAGTTGCCAACTTCAACAATCGCAGACCGAATCGCAGATCAAAAATGATATAAGTACATTTAATTAATAATAATAGCTTATGGTAACTTCACCTTATCAATAAATATTACTTTAAGGTATCAACGCTTAAAACTTCATAGTTCAATCTCGTATAATTTACGTACCAAGCATACATTAGACTAAATGTTAATACAACAATTATGGAATAGAAACCTTGCTGCATGAGCCTAACATAGTATTTGTTCCGAAAAAAAAAAGGATATCCGTATCTATCAGGCTTATGTTCAAACTAATGGCAGGTACTCAATGCGATTGTTTAAGTTTCTTGAAAGAGTAATTCATAGATGCATTATCGTAATGGGGCCTTAATAACTAATAACAGATTATAAAATAATCATTACAGTCAAAGGGAATAGTAATTTTGGATAATCTAATTGCCCGTTGCATAGTGCATTTACGTGTACTTATCTTGTAAACCGAAATTAGTGTGGAAACGCAGCGATTTATTCATATTTCACTTTTTATTTAATTTAATTAAGATTACGACTTTTCTTCGTGAACATATTATATTATTTAACAGTGAGTGGATCGGTTATTCGAGAAACTTATGTATAAGTAAAATTGGAAAATATTAAAGCTTATATACGTTAGTAAATCAATATATTCTTTATTTTCACGTAAGTAAATCCATATCTTAGTTACACTATATATTATTTTATTTAAAATGTATGTATCTTACAGCCGTTTTAACAAAATGACATCAAACATCACAAAACAACATTACATAACACACTCATACAACACACATTGTAACAGTAGGTACAATGTAAAAGTGTCTGGAACATTTTACCTACTATGAAATACGTGTTATCGTATGTTTGGCTTTCAAGAGCATGCATACATAATCTCACGCCAATTCCCCATCGGGGTAAGCAGAGACTATCCATAGAGAACTAGTTTTGATTCGATCCTGCCTGACATTACCTTCCTTTTGCATTGATAAACTTAGAAAAGAAGGGATATAATTTACCCAGTCATCAATTTCAATAAATATTGCTTTTTACCAAAAATAAAAACCAACGCGATTCGAAACCATAGTCTGTTTTAGCTCTCACTTTCAGTAGTTTTCCGCTCGATCATTCAATATAATTCAAAGTTGGGTGTGAACTGGAATCGATCTTATGCAGTTATAATCGATCGATTTTAGTAACTTCCTTTGTGAGTACCGGTTTAGTCGATAATGCTACAGGCACTTAGATTACGTAATTTTAAAAGCAACGATTTTAATTAGAGTAATGGGTGGTTAGACAGGGGTATTATAACTATTGCCTCATTGTTGGAAAGGTGGTATGGTATTAATTAATACTTGTGGCAATGGTGCAATATCTCCTTTACCAGGTGAGTTCCCTCAGCGCGCCTCACTAAGCTAGCCCCATTTGATCTGAAATCAAGATCAATCGACGCAGAAAATTCGTTCATTCCGAACATATATATAAGTAAGTCAATTTCTCCCAAAATATCGCTTAAACCCATTTGCCTTTTAACCCTCGAATTGTGTCCGGAATTCTCGGTATTATACTTAGTAATGCAAGTACAAGTGTACTTTGGAAATTTGAAAACATCATCTCCTTAGCATTTTTCTATTCAAATTCAAATTCAAAAATATCTTTATTCAGTAGGTAACATAGTTACAATTTGCATCGTCAATTTTTACATAACGAACGTCTCATCCGCCTAAAACTACTGCAGCTTCTCACAACCAGTATAGCCGGGGAAAAGAAGCTGCAAGAAAAACCTCGCACAAAAAAAAATTCACAGGGTCCGCTTACCTAACCTAAAGATTTGACAGGTCAGGTTTTTTTACAGAAGCGACTGCCTGTCTGACTTTCCAACCCGCGAAGGAAAAAACCATCCCAATACACATTAGGTCACATACGAAAATGCATTTCACGGAAATGTGGGTTTCCTCACGATGTTTTCCTTCACCGCTGACTTCGTGATAACTATTTATGATCCAAACATGAATTCGAAAACAAATTCGACAATCATTGGTTTACGCCTATGCTGGATTCGAACCTGCGACCTCAAAGTTAGAGGCAAGCGTTCTACCAACTAGCCTATCACTTCTTTAGTCCTGTACGAATTTCTACCTGGATTAAAACTAGCATGTCTATTAGTAAGTGTTTTAAATAAAAATCACATGCCAATGTGATTTCTCAAAATGGCACTTTCACAAAAAGGCGACAATTTACGGCTTTTTTAAATTGTTTATCTAATTAATTATGTTTTACTGTGTTTTTGGTTACATATTGTGTACAAGACAGATTTTTCTCGTTCTGTACTCAGCATTACATCGAATATCCGACACAAAAACACAACAGCTGATAATTGATGTTGCAGTCGTGAAGAGGAATGATTACTCAGCTCTGAACATCACGACAGTTGCGTAAACGCACCTAAATGTTCCATTTGTGAGCCATTAGAAAACTGTAGGATCATGCGTCGCGGATCGAGTGATATGTTTCAAAACTTAAACGCCCTTTTACGATTATGTCTTTGAAAACTTGTAAGTGTAGCAAGAGTAATGTAAATGCCATCAATCAAAATTAAATGGTTCTATACTATTAGCTTAGGTTAAGGATCGGTAAGTAATGCAATCAAAAACTGATTTGAAAGATTACAAAATCGTTTAAAATGAAAAAAAAAATGCTGTAATAGCTTCCGGCTTTGTATTATTCGTCGGTAGACGTATATCACTGTCTTGGGCGGGTCAAGACAATCCAATTTAGCAAAGAAAAGGGACGCATCTATCTAGCGTTATTCCTCTTTCAAAGGGGTCCGCTTACCTAACTTGAAAATGTGACAGGTCCGGTTTTTTATGGAAGCAATTGCCTGTCTGACCTTAGCCTACTACAAGTTTAACCTATGACGTCGCATACGTCCGAAACTCACTTCTCAGGTATCAATGTGGGTTTCCTCACGTTTTCCTTCACCGTTCAATCGGTTGAGAAGTGGACGAAATATCCACGAAGTGAAATTAAAGACTAGGCTTAAAATAAAATTATAACGAATTACTAATTTCGCTCTTATTCTCCATGTTCTGTAAGTCCACAATCCCCACCAAATTGGCCAGGAGCCACTTTCCATGCCAACGTTCTTTTATCTTGCATTTGACATGATTTAACATAACCCTTTCTTTCACAGTCCAAAGACCACTGGACATCAAGAACAGGCCTCGCATCCCGATTCCTGACGAGGACCCCTATAGCATCGCGAGCTCCAACGCCAACGGGTCAGGCTCCAGTGGAAGCTCAGGAGGCTACGGCCACAACGGGCACGGCGTAGTAGCAGCTACCAGGGAACAGCTGATGATGCAGATGGGCCAGCGACGGGGAGACAAACCGCCCAAACTGCCGCCGAGGGAGAATGGATATGGGCCCGCTGATATTCCCAAGGTAAAAATTACAGAGTTATGTTATATTAGTGGAATCTGTTTCCCGTATTTAGCTCATCATGCGTGCTATTGTTGACTACGTAAGCTAGTCTAACTCCTTGCAGAAGCTCAGAAGTCTCCTGGGGTTTTCATTTACGGATATTCTTGCAAGATTGAGAAGAAATGAGATTGTTTACTCTATTCTACGTAACCAAGGTTGGGGTTGACATTAGCAAAAAAACAGTTAAATGTCGATCTTTCAAATACCAAACACTCCAACATGTTTTAAAAAAATAACATAACAAAAGCTCACGGCTATATTCCAAAAAAAAACTTTACCAAACAAAGGACAGTCTCGCAAAGCGATTTCGACAAGGTCCCTATCAGGAATCAAACCCGGACCTCCAGATCGTGAGCCTAACGGTCTAAGCACTAAACCACGGAGGCTGTTATAGGTACTATTATTGTATTACAGCTTACATCCATTAAATACAAGGAATGTTAAAGAAACTACCAATTTCTTCATGACAAGGCCAGCGATATCCCCAAGCGATTGATAATTATGTTATAATACACTTGCAAACGCAACATATGAACCAAGAGTAATTCAATTTGCTACAGCTTACATGCCTAACAAGTGCCCTTCATACAAAATTAATATAATGGCATCTAGTTATAATACTATCATTGCATTTGAACATATTCCATGTACCTCTACTGGGTACAGGGTGTTTCGTAAGCGAAAATAATAAAGAGAATTATGTTTGTCGAAATAAAATAAAACTACCCATGTTGCCTTGAATTTGCGTTTTTGTACCGTCCAATGCATTGTATGGTCGGTTTAAAATTGATTTTATTTATTTATTTATTTTATTTATTTATTTATTTGGTCAACCAACGGCAAGTACACTGGTACATGGTTACAGTTTGCAGTTAATACATATAAAAAACTAAGCGCCTCGCCACTTACAGGTGGACACAACGTGCACTAATACTTTAGGTACTTAATTACAAAATTAAATTAGAGCTAGAAAAAGTAACAACTTACAATGATTAAAAAGTATCTGTTATAGATAAAACAGTCTTTTTGATTCGAGGAACAGATGTGAAGAAGATATCTATTTTATCTGCATACAATTCGTAAGTAGTAAACAACCGAACCAACGAATAGTGTTGTTTAAGATTTGTGCGACATCTAGGAAGCGAGAACAACTTTTTTGCAGTACAAGACCTAACATTTCTTTTCGGTACGCTAAAATTAACCTTGCTCAGCAAATTTGGGCACTTTACAGATCCAGTAACAATTTTCAGTTCCAGTAACAAGTTTATTATCGTATATGTTATAACACATAACATAGCATCACGCATGTAACTCCGAAGGGGTAGGTTGCTTCTGTAAAAGGGATAGGTGCACTCCTCGCCAAGTCTGCTTATATTCCAATGTAATAGTTGACGAGACGAGACCCTTGCCAAGTCCTAGGAACCATGTGATTTCAATTATCTATGATCCAAACATGAATTCAAACTTATACATAATAAGACGATACGTACTTTCTCAATTTGACAGGATTTTATTTAATGTATTATAATTTATCGAACTGAAACCGTCAAATTGTGAAACGAAACGCACCTCGCGCGCTGATTGGTTGATCGGCATGTTTGTTTCTTAATTCGTTTGTTGTCGACTGTAACGGTCTACTGTAAGGCCGACCAATCAGAGACAGCCTTCGGACAGTTGACAATTTGACAATTGTAATATTGTGATTTAACAGTTTCACTTCGATAGATTATGATCTGACGAATAATAATACGTTAAATTGTAAGCAGTATGTTACGGTTCACAATTTTTCGACAGTTCACACTCGCGAGATAAATTATAATCTAACGTTATTTACAATTTTACGGTGACATATATACTACTGTGTACGAATATATAGCTAAAGCCAAGCGCTAAGTTTTCGCCGCATATTTGTATCAAGCGCTGTATCTACGGTAGTGGTAAATCAATGTTTAGAACCCGAGCCGGGAATCGAACCAGGGACACTACGATATAAGTCACGTGTTCTCCGAACAAGGGTATCACGGATCACATCACAGTCTATGTTATTCACTTGTGATTTGGTAGAAATAAACTATACAACGAATTTATTAAAAACTTCATAGAAGGAAAGCTAGAAGTAAAGAGAGGAAGGGGAAGACCAAGAAGAGCTTACATGAAACAGATTAAAGAAAAGGTTAACGTTCTGTCGTATAGGGAAGTCATGGAATTGTCCTTTGATAGACTGGAATGGAAAATGCTACACCGACAAGAGCGTGGATCATTGATGATGATGATGAAACTATTCAACAGGTACAATTTTGCATTTTGTTTATATAAAAATTAATATATCAAATTTGATGCGAGAGTAGAACTTATTAAATTAGAAATGATCACTAAGTATTTAAATTAGTCATGGCCCTGCTCGTCTGTGTAGATATGTAATATTTATAAATCGGTAAGTAATACTTTCTTGAAGTACATAATAATACCTAATAACGTGTATTATAATTGGTTCAAGATTAATTATAAAATTCTGATTACTAAACAAAGACAGATCTAGCGAAAAACACATTATTTTTTTCTATTTAACTTATTTGTGAATTTTAATCAAGAAAAACGTAATAATACATCCGACATTTTATCACGTTTTTCTATGATGTCACAGTATGCTTTTTCGAGGCTTTTTTGAATAAATTCCATAGTAATTTCGTGATTTGACGTTTATTAAAAATTTACTATTTTGAAACCGACAGAGGGATTGCGTCCTCTAACATGATGGACTAATGTTATGGGCGATAGGCTGATCCCTTATCACCATAAGGTTCATCATATCCATCTTAGGACTTCGTATCAACAGTGGCTGCAAGTTGTCTTTGATTACTTGTGGCTCTGCCCACCCCATTAGGGATTACGGGCGTGAGTTTATGTATGTATGTATGTATGTACTATTTTGACTAGTTGGAAACTAGCCTATTTTAATAAAATGGTTGTGTATTTCGAAACACGCTTTACTCAAGGTGTGAATATGAAATAAAAATCCGATACATATAAAGTGTGGTTGCAAATTGACTGGGTAATTTTCTTACCAAGTGAAAATTGCTTTTGTGAATTATTTTACTATTGTTGAGCGTTGCAAGCGCCGTACAATAAATCCAATCGTATGTTTTTAGGGTTCCGTAGCTAAAATTTGCCAGAAAAGGGAAACCGTTTTAAACGTTGACGTTTCAACGATATGGTCAACTATGACCAAATATGAACATTTCATGAAATGATCGAGCACATCATGAAATGAGTTTTAGATCTGGCCACGAGATATATACAAATTAATTCTTTATTGCTCTCAAATAAGGTTTACTTATTGAACGCGTCAATATCAAAGTATATCTTCAAACATAGGTACTGAATGACCCACCGTGCGGAACCCTAGATACGCATATCCGTTTCGCACTTTGCCTGTTGATTTTTTTTAATAAAATTAGCTCACACTTGCTATCTGCTACTTCTTTGATTGGATAAAATATTCGCTTTAAATTACCCAATTGTGGTTTTCTACTCATTCGAATTATTCAGCTGTCTGTAAGTATTCTAACACGCGATCTTATTTATTTGATGAAACTACCCCATTTAGTGATTATGTAGTAAATCGTTGTAGTTTCATTTCTCACCAGATTTTTTCGACGTTATGTGTTGTCGTGTTTCAATTATAACAATGCTTCGCCGAGGTATCAATTACGGACGGTGACGGATTTTAGACTTTATTTACAGTTGCAATGGATTGATTATAGTCACCTGTCTGATATTATAATATTAGTTTATCATATAAGTATCTTAGATAAATCAGGCAATAGTGCTAATTCCTGTAAAAACCATCTTATTTTATTTTAAGTTATATCTGTCATTTTCTTATCCGCCGAAAAGGAAAGGGACGGGTAATCGACAAGCATAAAATTTATGGAACACACGTAAATTTTAAGCACAAATCTAAAACAACCCTTTATTTTTTTTGCATTGGCTAATAACCCGACAGAATTAAGTTGACGGCACACGTCAAACGGTTTGGATACCCGCGAGATACCTTTTTGATTCGCCCGAGTTAATCATTAATTTACTCATTCTCCCTAAAATTAAGAGCTGTCAATCATCCGTCCCTTTCCTTTTCGGCGGATAAGAAAATAATATGTATAACTTAAAATAAAAATTAAATTAGGAGATGTCTGCAGGAATCGGGGCCAATAAGGGGGCCTCTATAAGGAAAAAAAATATAAATACCCAAATTTTAGTACCGTGCCATTCATTATACTGATATCCAAATCCCTAAGCCTTCCCAAAACTGATAAGTATTCCACCGGAGACATATGAATCAGACCCCATTAATCCTGCTAAATGCATTTTGTGCCGATAAAGATGCAATGTATGTAGTTTTTTTTTCAAAAAGTCACTTGCTTTATAAGTACCTACACATAATTTATGGTTTTGATTTTATTTGAGGTGATACTGATAGATAAGTAATACAGTTGCAATATGTATAATCTAAATTTAAAAGATAGAGATAATCATAATCTTTCAGAATATGCACATTTTGTTTTTTGAGTATTACCAGTTTCGAATCGTAATAGTAAATAGGTTACATTACTTTAACATCGATCGGCAGTTAATAATAAATGAATTGTTTAATTAAATAAATAATAACAATTTCCTTTTCCTTTATTGCAAAAAGTACCGTTCCATCTTTAAAAAAGTTTATGGAAAAAGAAAAAAAACAGAATGTTTATTTTGGCAAATGCACAGAGTTGAGAGCTCTGGCATAATATTCTAAGTGCTTACCTATTATATATAGATTAACAAATAGGACCATTTTATATCTCATCATCATCATCAGCCCATTAACGTCCCCACTGCTGGGGCACGGGCCTTTCCTATGGATGGATAGGGAGATCGGGCCTTAAACGGCGGGCCCACTGCGGATTGATGGTTATAACGACTGCTAATGCAGCCGGGCCCAACGTCTTAACGTGCCTTCCGAAGCACGGAGGAGCTCGAGATGAAACCTTTTTTTTTGTGGTCACCCATCCTATGACCGGCCTTTGCGAAAGTTGCTTAACTTCAACAATCGCAGATCGAGCGCGTTAACCGCTGCGCCACCGAGCTCCTCAATTTTATATCTACAAGATAATAAATATAATATCTATAAGCACATCTTCATCAGGTCTCGTAAGGTCTGTCCTACGCTTGACCTCACATTACCGGACAAAGGCGCCCCAGCAGGGATGCTTCATATCATATCTGATCTCATCATCTCGCGATTAATGATACCAGCACCCGGCAGGCACTTCTGGATATCATGTTACTAACTACTTACTTCACTTTATGTGCCTATTTTATATTTTTATATTATATTTTGTAATTTTGTATTTCTTTTTATTTGACAGTCCATACACAGAACATGATTTAAAGACAAATCGGCTACGATAAGACAGACAAACGGTTCAGGTTATTTCTAGTAGAAATCTCTTCCAGCAGACCGGGATTTTTTTGAAGATGAAAGAATGAATGTAGTAATATCTTCAAAGATTGACAGACGGACAGACGCGTAGGGTGGGGAGAGTAGCAAATCACTAGATACAGATGTGCTTTCTCTGTGTATCTGTGTAGATACACAGATAAGACACACAGGACAAATACAGGTAGTTATAGGCAGTATATCGTCGCATAAGTAGGTAAGTAGAAGGTCTCGAGTCCGAATCCCGGTGGGGACATTTCACAAAAATCAATTTGTGATCCCTAGTTTGGTCAGGACATTACAGGCTAATCACCTGATTGTCCAAAAAGTAAGATGATCCGTGCTTCAGAAGGCACGTTAAGCCGTTTGTCCTGGTCACTACTTACTGATGTAAGTAAGTAGTTGCCTTTAGCTACTCAATAGTAACTCTGACACCAGGGTTGATGAGGTTGGTAATTCACCTCACAACCCACACGATAGAAGAAGAAGTAGGTAAGTACATCACTTTAAACGGGAAATTATAATCAAGTATGACTCTATTGTATTCTAAGATGTTAACTCCAAGTTTCCTCGACTCTATCCTCAGTTGAAGCTACCTCGCCTTCCTCGAACTCAACTCAAAATTGGTATTTTTAGCCTTTTTTAAACTGCGCCTCAATATGGCATGAGATGACGTCATTGTTTTCGTATTATTATGTTGGCAGTACGATATGCTCGACTCCAGTGAGTAAGTTCTCAAATCGAGGGCGTAAATGTCAAAATTCTCAGCTGGAGCCAAGTCGAGTGGAGGAAGAGTGGAGAACATCTTACAATACCGGTGTTAGAGGCTTAACAACTAGTCTATCTCCAACCAAGTGCAATCCAAAAGCTCTTTTAACCCTTAATATACTTGTAAACACGTACAGAGCCTATCTGTGACCATGTTATCGCAGTAATGTACTCGAATTACATACGATTTCAACAAATAAGAAAAGCGATTGCATTGGTCGTTGCGTAGGAGTGACTAGCTTTTATCTCAGTAAACATGCCTTTAAGTCAGGCAGATGAGCCTTAAATATAGTGCGACCGAACCTTTTGTTGTAGTATCTTATCAATATAGTCAAGTTATTGTAGCCACCTTGAGCTTCGATTGTTTTAAAAAGTAAAAACAATAATTTTCTCTATTAGAATTAAAAATAGTTTTCTAATTAAAACATAATACCGGGTTCTTACCGGGTTAATCGGGGACACCAGATATTTCAACACTGTTGCAAGTGATCACGGGACGATGAAATTTGAGTGGAGTAGTAACCTACTCACCTACCTACCAGTTTTCTAGTTTTAAAAGATTAGAATAGCAAAGCAAAATATTAATATTTTATTATCTGAAAATATGCAAGTTTTTAGCCCCAAATAAACTAGTGAAAACGCTCAACCTATGTCTCTTGGTCCTTATAATACATTCTTAACCTAATTCCAACCGGCTAAGACTAGATTTAACCGGATGCTATTGCTATTGGCTATCTAGGTGGAACCTTCGGCTTGTAGTTATTACTGTTGCCAAAAAAAAGATCAGCTTTTTTATCCATGACCACGTATGGAAAGAGCTTTACCTGCACTGAATAAATCACAGCACAGCCTAAAAAAACAATATAAAATAAAATTAATGGATCTAGTAACTACCAAGTCATGCGAGAAATAAGAAAAATATTCCCGTGGTGCATTATGCATTTTAATATAATGAATTAAAGTTCAAAAATGAAGGTAAATCTGCCGAACGTATTTTTCATTACAACGTAAAAGCAAATAAGAATGCTTTAGATAAAGGAATAAAAGCCAACATATAAAAGGATAATACATTTGCCGATTTATGATACCTCTATCGTTTTTAAGTACTTTTATCGGAACTTTCAAAGATTAACGCAAAATAATTGACTTTTATGAAAGAAATTGCTTGCGCGTTTCACATTAGTTTATTCGAAGCCTTACTTTGTTTATATCTGAGAATTTAAGTAATTTCTATGGTGACAGATTACCAGCGTATGTAACCATATTATACTATATGTATATTGTATATCGACATCTTCTAGTGAAAACCGCGTAAGCGCCTTTTTGATAAATCACAATGTGATGGTGATTTTCTTCAACAAAATCTCGATTTCTTTCAAGTAATTAGGACTGGGTCGTGAACTAGGTGCAAGATAAATTATAAAACTCTGATTACTAAATATAGGCAGATCTAAAACTAACGAAAAACCTTTTATTTTTTTATTTTTACTTATTTATGAATTTTAATAAAAAAAACGTAATAATAAGTACGTCATTTTATCACGTTTTTCTATGACGTCACTGTGTGCTTTCTCATAGAAATTTCATAGTAATTTCGTATTTTGACGTAACTGATTTGACTCGTTGGAAACTAGCCTATTAAGACAACAATTTTTTACCTTTATTGAAAGTAGCTTGCGTGTTGTGAGGTTTTGTGAAAAAAATCACATCGTAATGTGATTTTTCAATTATTCGCTCACGTGGATATCGCGCTCACTGTAATGCGCCCGATCCCCTAGGTTTCGCGGAACCAAATTTCAATTAATACTTCTATTTATTCCGAAAATTTTGCATAATTTTCATTTTTATTATATTTATTCAAAAGTTTATTTCTTTTTTCCAGCCGGATTACGATGACATCGATGTGAATGGGCGTGTGCCGACACAGTTCCCGAGAGGCAAATCGGATAAGGGCAAAGACAATAAGAAATACGGTAAGTAACATTATAACTCTATTTTTTTCTAAAATTGCTTTTCACGAATAATTGTTATTAAAAAAACACGAATGTCATTATGTGTGTCCTATTGCTGAGGACATGTTTTCGATCAGAAGTTATATGGTGCATGCTCCAGGGCGCTGCTCCACCGTGTGTTGACGCTTGAACAACAATATCCTACATTTACCGATTGGGTGGATTTAGGACGCACTCTTAGATTGCCGATTGGGTCAATTTAGGACGATCTTCTTTCTCGTATGGAAATGAAACTCGGAACCTTTTAAGTCAAATTAAGAATACTTAAAAAAAATAAACAAAATGCCAAAATCGGTGGACTCAAAGCCGATACGATCAGCGATCGATTAAAATTCTACCAATTTGAATATATTAGGTAAAAGAGCAGGCTAAGTGAATGCCAAGGGTAAGCACGCTGTCCTAATTACCCTTTGAGGCTTTATTGATGACCACATTGTCCTCAAAAGCATCCAAAACAATGCAAATTTAAAAATAAACCGCAGTTAATTACATAGGACTAATAAATACTCCCATTTTAGGAGAATGTTTCGACCCCAATGGACTGTAGAGGTATTTTTAGACAAGGTATCTTTTGAATGGCCATAATGCCACATAATGCTTTCAGTCTATATTTGGCCATTATCAGACAGCCAGATGTTATGCTTTCAATACAAAAGACTACATTTTCGAAACACAATGTTAAAAAAAAATATTTTTATCACAGGACAGACTCAGAGCGAGTGCAAAAATTAAATGCAAAATATTACACTATTTTGCACTTCACCTTCTAAATGATTAAATATTTAGTTATAAATTTTGAATTTAATGCGAGACCTTTACAATTATTCTTGAAATTATTTTAACAGCGCGCCGGTCAAAGATAATTTACATTCAATACAAACAGTTTACCTACTACGTACTTAAATGTATAAGCATTTATCAAATTCTCACACGTTCTAATTTGCGTCTGATAGCGTTCAGAGGTTACAAGACAATGCGTGTCGCAACAGCTGGCATTTCGGCGTATCCTTGATATTTCCCGCCATTCCGTAGGCGTAGGATGCGGAACGCGATGTTCGAAATTCGAATTCAGAACGTGCGCACGCATTTTATTGCCAGTAATGTTCCCGCGCAAATTGAGATAGAACAGGGTTGCAATATGTCGTTTATGCAGATTTATATGGCTAGGGCACCGGCTGTGAACTCTGAATGCCTTGTTGTGTAGTCAATAAAAGTAAATAGAGTTGTGTACCCACCAATTGTTTGCTGATTTACTGTGTGCATTGACGCATTTATTCAGGACGACCACCACCACCATTATGTTAGTCATTCTCATTTTCTGAAAATTTTAAATTGTTGTTTTGTTCTTGCGTGTGGGGTCCTGTTATAATAAATATTTTTTCATCAATTAAAATGATAAAACAACATGTTGCTTAACATTACATTTTGATGGTTCTTTAGTATTATCATGCGTTTTGTGTATCGCTAACGTAGCTGTTCCTTCATTACAGACGATCCGTACTACTGCGGCCTGCGCGCTCGTGTGCCAAACTTCGTGAAGACGAATGGCGTGAAGCACCTACCGCAAATGACGGAGCGCCTCACGTTGAAGGAAGCTCCAATCCCGGTGCCAAGCAAGCGCTTCAGCGTTGCCCACGCGCACCCCGGCCCGTTCCCGCCACACATGGCGCCGTTCGCGCATGCGCCCATGCCACCCGCGGCTCTCTGGCATGCACGCTCCTACGAGAGCGGAATCGGTGCGTACGACCGTCCGAAAAAAGAAAAGCTCATGTACCAATTCTATCCTGACAGGGAGCGGCGGATTATCCGGCCGCTCATCATCCAGCAGCCGCGCTAGTGTACATACAGACTAACCCGCACTTTAACTCCGGACTCTTCGCTCCAATCTTGGTAACTGTCAGATATTTTCGCTTGGCTTGGTAGCACTCTGCCTGTAGCTTGCGTCACTTTCCATGGTATGAGGCAACTAGATGTATTAGACCGCGTTTAGCGTTTTGAACTTGATTGCGGCACACTTTCAGTCCGACTGTCTCTCTCTTTCCCCTGGAAAAACATACAATACAATACAATACAAAAAAAAAATAGTGCTGTAATCGAGTCCGAAATGTCAAAAACGAAAGAATATCTCTGGTTTTCTTATACTATAGTCACTTCTCTGTTCCCACCTCTGTGGCACTTCACTTCTTCCTTCCAACACTGTTCTTCACCTTCACTTAACCCCTCTTCAGTGTTCTCGACTTCTTCATTTATGTATGATATCACCTTTTCCGTATAAAGCATAACATCTACAGATAAAAAAATATGCTGTTTAAGAATGTGGCGCCACCGTTACCTTGTCAAGTAGACACTGGCAACTTTTTAGTTTCTACTTGGCGTAGGTAAAATTCTGACGCCATATATGTACCATGCAGTAATTTTAATTATCTATGAGTGTTACGCCCTTTTAGAAAACTTTTTGGTCGGAAGTCTTCAGCTAAAGCAAGCTTTGCGTAGAATCTTTGACAGTCCTGATGATTTCCATATTTCATTCAATTTTTTCCGAGAATGTTTTCGTAACTGAATCTCTTAAACTTAGTCGAAAAGTAGATTTTCTGTTACGTGTGTTTTGACTAAAAACTGTTTGAATTATTTAGTGTAGAATCTTACCCCACAATTTAGCACCATCACTTTGAAGAACACCTGTGAGATATCTATTCTTTTTATTTTATTTTAATTCTTATTCTTATAACTCCGCTCTAATATTGCTCTTATGTTTCCCTTCTTTCTTTATCTCTTATAAAATGTACCTAATGTATGAAACTGTACAGACAAACCCTTTATTTCCCATTAACAGTACTGGTTAATTCGCCACTTGAAACACAATCAAATAAAACCAGACAAACTAATCTAGACAAAACCGAATCTATTCTTCTTTCCTCTTTATTAATTGTTATATGCTTACAGATGGAGAACATTATGACCCGTATGCGTTGTATGGCCGTCTCCCCCTCCCCGGCCGTGGATTCCCCCCTCCCCCGGCGCCGCACGCGCGCCATATGTTCATCGGAGAGTGGGACTAGACTTATACACACCCTTAGATAGTATTATGTTTATTACAGTTTAAGACCGACGGTCACGGAGGCTTTTTTAAGAACATTCTCTCTTAACTTGGCAAAGGTTTCTGCAGGTGGCAGGTAATATGGATTAGTAACATTACAATATGGTATGTAAACTTTATAAAGAAAAGGTAGGAGGATTTTTTTTTATATAAATAAAACGAAATTTAGAAATGAAAACGTTTTTCCGTCGTTTAAGAGAAAAAAAGCCGTAATTGTCGTTCTTAAAAGCTTAATTATGAATACTGTCACATTGATTTTTTTTACATCTACGAACATTTTAGAGGATCTGTTTAATTCGAAGATGAGCAGTCAATGTAACAGTTTCGTTATTATGTAAATATTTTATAATAATGTAAATTATAATGTATACAGAGTCGTTGTAAAGCTATATGCACTTGTGTACCTCGATGACGCATATCGATTTTCACAGGTAGTAATTGTCAACTTCGACTTTAGTCTATAGAAAAATGTAATGGACCATTTTTTAAGTTTTTTTTTTTACATATATCTATGACGTAGTGTTGAAATACACATTATTAGCTTAGAATTGCGTACCAAGTTAATTTAGTCCTTATAAATTATACATAGTTAATGTAAAAACTAGGATTAGTTGATAGAATGAATAGAAACGAACACTGCCACTTTTTAACGAGTTCGTCATAATCGGAACTACGTAATGTTTCTTTTAAGTTAAGGTGTCAATCCTAGTCAAAACAGGGTTGGGAACGATCAAAGGGCTTATTTAAAAAGTAAAACTATCTTCTATCATGAAAAATATTGAAGATATGATCATTTTCAATTCGATGGTCAAAATTTTAAAAACGGATCTGCTTTCGGTTTCTTTTTTTTTTTAATCTGAACTGAAATCATTCCTGTTTTGTTTAGTTTGATTTTAGAACAGATTTTCTTTGAATCTTGAATGCTTTTTGATTTTTCAAAATTTTTGTTATCTTTGTAAATAGAAATTTAGAGTAGCGAATAATAGTTTTTTAGGGTAGACGTTACGTATTTGTCTATAATATCCTTCTCGAATACTCAATATTCACTATAGCTTTGTTGTTTAAACGACGAACTTAAATGTAATTTATTTTTCTTAATTATTTTGTATATTCTTTTATTTTTGTAAATGTGCATAACTAACTAGAATAGAAAGTAAAAATTAAATTGAAGATGAACAGAATTTTGTAGGATTTAATAATTAATTTTGTATGTAATTAGGGTAACGATTGTAGAAGAATTATAATGACTCATATCCATGTGCAAAGACCAGCGCTAACATTTGTACACATTGGAACCTTATTACATTAACTTGTAAGACGTTTACTGAGACTTTGTACTCAAGTTGTCAAATTATTTGATGTGATAAGGTACTGCAATGACCATTATGTCCACAGCATTCAGTAAAAAACCAGTTGTGGTATTAGTGTCGTAGGTAAAGGGGCATAAGTCGATCACGTTAGCCAAACCATAATGTATCTTGTAACTTTTACAGTAAGATCGATAAAAATAATACAAGCCATTGGCATACCAATATTTTTGATTTTAAAATATAACAATCGGAAACATTTTTAATTACTCAAAATTCCAGAGGTGCTAAACAGGTTACCAATTGTATCTTATGTATTATGGTAGATAATAATATAGATACTTATATAAAATCAGAGAAAATTCGCGTCAACTTTGTTATAATTAATTAACTATACAAACTTATGTATATGACGGAAAATAAGTATACTTTTGTATAGATAGAACGATATTATTGATCATTTTAGTTCAATTAATGAATTATAAATCCCGTAGAAATGTCACAAAATCACGAACGCATTTCTTCCAAAACAATTTTCTAATCGAAATAGATATATTTTTTTTTACGAAATATAGATAATAAAATATCAACATCCTTATTGTATTATGTAACACAGGGTGTTGGTTAACGAGTAACCTAATTTAAGGAAAATGTGTATGAATAAAATATACTTTTATTTTTATTAGGACTTTTTTATTTATTTTCCATTAGTTCACTTATTAAGAAAAAATACTTACACATATGGTAAACATGGTATGATGCTACTTACACTTACAAGTATGTCTTATGGTTATACAGAATAGATGAGGTGGAACAATGATATTGAGAAAGTCTCCCTAGCATTATGCCGTTTTTCACAGGGTCCGCTTACCTAAACTGAAGATTTGACAGGTCCGGATGAAGATGATGTTGAGAAAGCGATAGTAAGAAATCATATTTAATTAAATGACACAAACAGGAGTTTGAATGAAATAGACCACTAAGTAATTGAGAATGGCAGAGGAAATAGAACAGTGGTTTTTTAACAGTCGATTTCTAACAGTGACGAAACTATTAATCCGTATAAGTAATTCAAGAAACGCTACAATATTTTTTTAAATTGAATTGATACGAAAGTTATACGTTATGCGTGTGGCGTAACGCAATCTAATGAAAATATGACTATCTTAACTTATTTTATCTTAAGAACCAAAGTTCATTACACCAATTTGTAATATTCACCCAGCCGCAACCACTTTTTTATCAAATACTTAATATAACTTCTTGCTTCAACTAACTCTTCCGGATCTCCTTTTCTATTAGAAAACAAGTCTCTGCAATGAGACGCTCTTGGTATCACTTTTGCTGGAGCATCGTAGGAAACATCTTCTAAGATCCCAAGTCGACTCCAAGGGTCCATGTCACCATTGACAAAGACTACATTAGTTACATTAGGACTGAGTCCTCCATACAATTTGTTCGTGTAATCTATTCCTTCGTCAATCCTTTGTTCCTCAAACTCTGGTCCGAATAGTCCTGTACACATCTTGTAATACAACTCAGCTGGAATATTTCTAGTAAAAGGATGATTATCAGAGTTAGTTGATTGATAGTATCCAAACTCTGTACATGTTTGGTATATCCAAGATAGGATCCAATCTATCTCTTTCATTTCATCAATCATGTTATAAAAGTCGTAGTCGTAGCAATCAATCTCTTCGCGCCAGAAATTCGGTTCATCCTCAAATGACATTTTTGAAGTAGCAATTCTCGATGAATTCATAATTTTTGCACAATGTTTCTTTATGTAGTCTGGATTGCCATACTGCGCTCGCCCCATAAATTCTGAAGTTTTATCCATGAAGAATAACTGTTTGTTTTCAAGTCTAGTCATATCGTTATCTTGACAAATCTTCTCTTCTTCCTTCAGTTGCTTAATTCCTTGTTCACTACTAAATAACTTTTCGTATCTTTTAAATATTTCGGAGATTTTATCGTGGCAACCATCAAGTCCTTGTTGTTCATAGTCATCGGAAACAGTTTCTAAGTATTCAAAGAAATCTTTTTTAGCTAAAACTGGTGCGCTGCTAGCTATAGCTGCATCAACTAAATTTGGATATAACAGCCTCATCCACGCCGCTAAATTTCCAGGATAAGAACCTCCAATGACCACTACTTTTGAGCTCGTGGACTTCTTGAACTTTGGTGAAGATCTTATAGTTTCCAGAAGATAAGCTAAGTCTGCCAAAGCTTGGCGCGAGCTTAAGTATTTCAAGTTTTCTGTTACTGTATTATCTAAAGGCATACTTTTGCCATAATATCTGTGCTCTGATCCGAACATCGCTCCGTTTGTTTCGTTTGCCAGTTCATATAAGGTGCCAAGCGTGAGAAAATAAGGATGAGCTTCCCCTTCGCCGCCAATAAACAGATAGATAGTCCCGTTAGGTTTCCAAAACTCCAGATTCTCAAAATACCTCATCTTCCAAGGTCTGTTCTCTTTCGCATCGAAGTGGTCCAAAGGCTGTTCGATCCATTTCGTATCAACTGAAGCGTAATCAAACTGCACAGCGTAATTTGCCATTTGCTTCGAAAGATATCGGTAGCCATTGCCGAAGCTGTAAAATCTAAACCCATAGATTCCGGCAAAATTTAATAATAGCACTGTATTTGTTAAATGCATGATTTTAGTCGTACATCGATGAAAGTTCACTCCACACTAGGAGTTTTTAGAATGTGCATGTTGTTTTACTACGATGTCCTATTTAAGCATTAAGGATGACGCTTGCATTTGACGTTTGTTATTTAAATGTTGAATTTTATCTCCTCATTACACCTATGGTGGTTGTAATGACAAAGTAACAGTGGGATTCCTTGTTTGTGAAGAATTTTGAGGGCGAATGATAAGATAGGAATTTTGCTTTGACAAATTGTTTAGTTTCACTAAATATACTAGTTGCATGTCATTTGGGAATTCGAGACTATCAGCACACTCCGGAAACTTCATACAAAACACGTCGTTTTACACAGACACTACATATTGACGTTATAGTACATCCATTTGTCCGGCCAAGTAGTTAATGCCATCTGCGGCAAATCTACAATAAGTCACGTCAAAAAAAGAAAAAAAAAAATTAAAGTACACGCGCATCTGTGTGTTTGTGACTGAGGTGACGTCTGATGCCCATACGATTGAAGACTAAACTATATCCGAGGAGGGGTGCGGTAAACCTAGGTCAGACGCTGGTGAGGAGGGGAGAGTTGCCGTTCTATAGGCACGTAATTAGCTCTTCTTTTTATCGGGAACTTAGGTATATGAATAAATTTTAGTTTTAGAAATCATCAAAATCATCTTTAAGATTTGCACGATTTAAGTCAAATCATAAATCTTCGAGAGGTTGAAAGTATTATGGTGAAGTTATACTCCGCAGATGCTTCATAGTAGGTAAGAACCACACGTTTTCAAAACAGTTGGGTACATCGGTAGGTATGCGTTCAGTTTTTTCTCTTGGTAACGGAGAAGTCAATAGCTGGTAATCAGAACTACTATCATCCAACTATAGCTTATATAGCTTCTCTCCTATATCTTTTTTTAGTTTTTTCTTTTTCTTCTATAGCTTAGTCTTGTTGACCAATCCTTTGCCTAAAAGTTTACGAAATAAACTCTGAGGCTAGCATGATCACCCAGTGTGTTCGAATTTGAACCTTGTTAAAAAATTGAATAAAACAAAATACGTTCAGTTAAAACTAGATACACCGCCAGACTTAAACTGTAAGTACTTTATTTATTTTTTCTGTAGCCTAATTAATGTCCCACTGCTGGGAAAAGGCCTCCCCCTTCTCTTTCCAACCCTCCCTTGCTTGGGCATCGTTCTGCCAGGTGTGCCGGAAGGCGTCCAGCTCGTCCCTCCACCGTCGTCATGGTCTGCCTCGATGACGACGACCTTGAATTAAATTAACTATTGGAATGTATTACGTACAATAATATATATTCTATAAGTACGTAAATAAAAATCTAATATGAATAAGACTTCTCTATTTGTGGAAACTTCCATAGGTACGAAGTTAATGATTTCCAGAGTGAGGCCCTAATTAAATGAATAGACGCGACTGCTGCACCGACTAGGGTATCCAAAGTATCTACGTGTGAACAACATGCTCAAAGGTAAGAAATAAGCTCATTGTTGTTCCAATCGACGCGACAGTCACCTGTCATTCTCACCATTCTCAAACTTTTTGACGTTTCGTCGCCATAGCAACGCATCAACAACATATCCATTGCGCGTGAACTAATCTTGACCGTGTGTGGAAAATAATTAGAATAGATATGGATTATTCTGAAAGTAGTGCTAGCGAGAGGTCGAGTGGGGTGAGACGGTCAGATATAACGCGGCCAGTGTCCAGAAGGGGTTTTAGAGAGTGCACACATAGCGGATCTGCTGTTTCCAGGTAAGTTTGTTCCTTGTTTTTGAGTTGGAACTATTTATTAATAAGTTATTAAGTTTATTCAGTTCACGCGAACTTCGATCGATGCTGTTTATATTATGTTTTTAGTAGTGATGTGAATTTATCGATCATACCTTTAGAAAAAAACGCAAAGATGTATGTATGTACAATGTTTGATAGATTTATTGCAATGTTTAGTTAGTTACCTTATGTTAAAGATATATCATTAAACACTTGACTAATAACATGATAGTCATAAATAAGAATTCAGAAGAAATAACTTGGAAAATGCCAAAAACAATTTAAACATTTAATAATCGAAAAGGAACAATTTCAACCATCAATTTTATATCTACCCACAAATGTAATTGCTCAGTTAATAATTATAATTAATCTAGTAGTACGCCGGCTACAGATAGGTTCTTTTTTAAGTAAGGTAAAATGTTATACACAGTGAAACACCGAAAATTCCACTTGAGCTGAATCATCCCCCTCTATATTCGGTACATTTGAACAGTTTTAAGACAGTGATTGAACAGAAACTTCGTGAAAATGGTTATTACAAGGTTAGTGATTATTAAATAAGAATGCATGGGATTAACTGTCTGAGAACCGATATTAGGCAACCAAATTACTGAATTGTATAACGATATTTTAATGCTTTTTTTTAAGATTGTCTTGGGCCTTGTGCCGAGGTTTTCTTGCAGCTTCTTTTCCCCGGCTATACAGCGTTTCTTAGATGCTGCAGTAGTTTCAGGCGCATGAGACGTTCGAAATGTAAAAAAATTATCGTTACGAATCGAAATGTTACTATATTACCTACTGAATAAAGATATTTTTGAATTTGTCACTAACACCCTGTATGGTTTCTCGTAGAAGCGGCAGCATGAGGCCAACATCGGCATATCGCGGTGGGACCACGTCTCGTATGTCTACTGCTGGGTTTGGACCAGCACCGCCTACGGCTAGCAGGCAACCTACTGCTATGACTGGGTTTTCTATGGTATGTACCAAAACATATAATAAGCTCACAACTACATAGGTACCAATCAGAATAGTCAAGAGGTACATCCATTGCAAGACGAACTAAGTACCCACACCTCACCGAGTTTTCTGTTAGACCAACGTGATAGGTGATGAGCCGTATCGCCGTCTATAATGGTCTATCCACTACTGATCTACTTACTGATGTAAGTACGTAGTCGTTACATGAGTCATGTCAGGGGCCTTTGGCGGCTCAATAGTAACCCTGACACCAGGGTTGATGAGGTTGGTAATTCACCTCGCAACCCACACGATAGAAGAAGAAGTTGGTCTATCCAACCATGTTAGTGAAAACTACACTTAAGAGGGCCTTTTCAGGCTACGTTCCTCAGAAACAATCAAGATGGTGCTGTAATGATTTTCTTTTGTTTCATCATCACTAATTTAAGAGCCACGCTCTTGACGGTGTAGAATTCTTCATGCTACTTTGCTGTCCTTTCCTTTGTTTAAAAACCTTCTAATTTCATGGATAAGACATCTGTTATCTGAGTCTTGTTAAGACACTTTATAAGAACGACGAATTAATTAAAAACATCATAGAAAGGAAGCTAGAAGGAAATAGAGGAAGGGGAAGACCACGGGCTTAAGGACATGGAACTAATTAAAAAGAAGGTGAACGTCGTATTTTATTTGATGGACAAGAATGGAGAATGCTACGTACACTGACAGGAGCGTGGCTTTTAAAATACTGACGATGACATGATATTCACAGATCGACCGTCCAATAACCCAGCAAGGCTTATCAGGGTTGCGAACTGGAACCGCTCGAGGGTTCCGAACTAGGCAGCTTCAGGACAAACGGTATTGGGAAGAAGTGATGCAGGTACGTAGATGTTATAATGGTCTTAAGGCCCGAAGTCGAAAAATCTAAAAAAAAAAACATCGACAATCGAAGTGTCTAGAAAACTGGGCTGAAGGAGGATATAGGGCTCCATGCATGATCAACCTTTTAATAGATACCCTTAAAATTACATTTATTTTTTATTCCCAATACTCGTATTTCTTAAATGTATTTTTTATTATTATTATCTCTCTCTCTCTCTCTCTCTCTCTGTCGCTCTAGCAAATGACGGTTCTGAGTAACAGAAAGGGATAGAAGCCTAGAATAGTGTGATGGGGTGCTGACAGATCTGATGAGGTTGAACTCTTATAATCTTAGGACGCCAGCACCAATGACGAGTCTAAGTTATATTCTGATAATTTACGAGTTTATGATATAACTACCTATGTGATGCAGGTCAAAGTACGAGAGATGAAGGCGGAAATAGCCAGGCTCAGTGAACAGGCCGATGCTGGGGAGAGGGAGAAGTCAGCGAAGAAGCATTATGAAAAGAGAGTCAGGGAGTTGGCGCAGGAGTTGACAGGTTAGTTACTAAAGAATATAGCCAAGGGTGTTTACGAGTTGCATATATACTGCCTTGTTATCTGTTTTCCGGGATCGGGATAAGCGTCTGGTAGCAGTACTACTACCGAATAAACAAAAAAGACAATGTTTAAACAGTCCCTAAGAATTTATAGTTCTTGCGCTCTAAAGATATACAGAAAGATTACACCCTAGTGCGAAAGAGGCCTGACAATATCACGTATCAACTAAAACGCAAAAGATACAGTGAGTACAGTGTGTTGATTCACAAACATAAATATGTATTCGGTAATCATCTTATTATTGGGGGAGGCCTATGCCCAGCAGTCGTACGGCTGATGATGAATCATCTTATTATTAAATCTGGTGCAGGTTAATAATAATTAACAGAATCAAAAATCTTAAAGTTAATCAAGTTTTCGTTTTTCTTCGAAGATTTACAAGGACGCTTAGCAGATTATAACACAGCTATAAGAATAGTGAATGGAGAAGCAACGAAGCAATCCGTTGAAGAACAAACTAAAGAGCTGGAAGCAAGTAACAAGAAGATGCAAGAAGAGGTTGAGCAGGTGTTTTTGGAGAAACAACGCAAGGAAAATCAACTTCGACAGTTGAGGGAGCAGATGGACAAGGTATGACATTGGTCAACTGTGATCCAATAAGCCTCTTTACTATTTCAAGACATTTTTGCAATAAAGATCAATACATATGACATGATCAATATAATAGAATATTCGGCCGGTATTACTAGTTTACAATTCACAGCAAACTACCATTAATGAATAGTGTTCCATTATTTACCATTCATTAAGTAATTTAAAAATTCACTGTCTCTTCCATTTTCAATTTGCAAATCAACACGTTATCTGTAATAATCTTGCCAAAAAAGTAATAAACCTCAAAATTGCAAAACTCTTTTATTTATGTCTTTCCTAGACATAAATTGGTGCCGAAATCCGGGAACTCAGCCTCGTGCTAATTCTGGTCCTTCGAGCCGGAAAAAGTAATAAACCTCAAAATTGCCGTCACACACTCTTTTATTTATGTCTTTCCTAGACAAATAGTGGTAACATTCCTAATTTTCTAATGTTCTCTGCCCTCATATGAAATTTGATTACAAATTCAGTTTACACGCCAAAAAAACTAACCAACTTTATTTGCAGGAACAATCGACGCTGACCCAATTGTTGCAAGAAATGACTCCAGAACAGAAAGACCAGTACAACGAGTTGGAGAGAACAGCCGCAGCTTTGCGGGAAGAAGCAGAACAAGCTAGAACTCAGATTGATCACCTGAACAGGGAGAAAGAAGAATTCAGTAAGGAAATTTCTGGATCACAGGTAATTTAGAGCGGCAATATTGATAAATTACAATTTTGGACTCATAGCGCTAAATAGAGAATGAATCAGAAAACATACTACGTATAGAACGACAACTCTCCGCTTCCCACCTGCGGCTAAGCTAGGTTTACCTCACTTCCCCCGCCCCTCAGTCTTACTTCAGTCTTTAATCGTATGAGCGTCAGACGTCACACACACAGTAATGTCTTTGTAAAACAAGGTGATTTGTATGAAGTATCCGAGGCGTGGTAATAGTCGAGACCGTATTACCACCTAGGACACAAAATGTTTCTTAGATATTGAGGATATATTATAAATATTAAAATTTGTCGACATCGGCTTCTGCCACCTGCTCCTAAAACTTTAAAATGTCTTTTGCTTCTAACATAGCCTACACACAGATCATGACACTTTTATAATTTTCATTACAGATAAAAGTACATTTATTGGAACTGCATCGAAGACTAGCAGCCGCTGAGGAAAAACGCGATAACATGAAGAATGAAATGAATAACCGTCTCGAACCTCAAGAGGAGAGAGAGAAGTTGTTACTCCAAGTAAGTTTATTATTCAAATCAAACAACAAAAATATGTTATATATTTGGGGTAGTTTCCAACCAGTCAAATCAGTTACTTTTCACTAAACGTCAAAACAAAAAAAAAGAATTTGTATGACGCACACTGTGACGTCATAGAAAAACGTGACAAAATGTCGGACTTATTTTTGATTAAATAGAAAAAAGAAAATGTTTTTCGTTAGTTTTAGATCACTTTTAATTTAGTTACTAATAAAGACAGATTCACATTCGGCCTGTTGGTAGGCATACAAACGATTACAGGTAGTAAGGAACCGTTACAACGATATTTGAAATTGCGACATAGCTGAGAAATATTTACATCGTGCAGTTTAAATATAGGGCTTCTGCAAACCTTAATATATGTATATAGATATTGATTACTAATTATATTGACTCCTGCAGGTTCGCGAAGACAACGCTGCAATAGCATCTCTGGACAGCAATGCAGCAAATCTGAAGGAACAAATCAAGAAAGTTCAAGAACTAATTGAACAAGCCGAGCAGGTAAGCAATATTGAAATTATTTTTTGTTCCAAATGAGACAAGTGATTTGGTTTAAAACATTAAATATATATTTTTTATCTTTTCAGGATCTTGAAGAAGGCAACTCAGAACGCCACCAAAAATATCGCGAGTTAAAAAAACGCGAAGAAACAATGGACTCGTTCATGGCAACTTACGAAGAAAACCTCAAGAAAGAACAAGAAAAGATCGAACAGTTAGAGAAAGATGTAGTATTTGCTTTAGAACACAGCAGTTCGAATATTGACTTAGATTTAAGTGAGATCGATAATTTGAAGCAGAAAGAGGGATATACGTCGAATTATGATGATGGTAAGAAGTCCATTGAGATCTTGATGAAGGAGTATGAGAGATTCCAGGCTAATTTTAAAAAGGTAAGTAATCTCATGTTAACGGAAAATGTCCTTCTAACGCTGTAGACAGGAGAAGTCGTTCTTATTCGTGGTATCATGTAAGCAGAACAGAGTTTTTAGCTTAATAAAGTCTATTAAGGTTTTCCCAAACCAAGCATTTTCTTAAATACTCCACTTTTAAAAAAAGCAGCGTAATGTCTACTTTCCAAATCAGACAAGAATTTCTACCTACCTAGTATAATCGAATGTGATGAAATTGCTGTTTGTTTGTTTTTATAGCATTTACCCTGGTTTAAAAACAAAGCAAATTTGAATTGAGTTTTATCTCTTTGCAGGCAGAAGCAACTCGTCAACGTCTCGCCACAGAGCTACAAACATTACCAGAAAAGACTCAAGTTATGAAAGACGAGTTGATAACATTATCAGACTTGGAGCAATTGAGGGAGAAAGGTGAAGAGGATAAAAAAGCGTTGGAGACAGAACTGCGGTTGCTGAGAGAAAAATTGGCACCCACAGAAAGTGCTGTTGTTGAGGCTACCAATAAACTAAAGAAGTTGCAGGTAGGATGATGGAAAGTTTCGAAAATATACTTAGCTGGCGTATGTCACTATGAGAGATGGGCTCCGCCGACCTAAATATAGTCGGCGCGCCGGGGTTTTAATGTCGGCGGCGGCTGCGCGCGGGCGGCGTGACCTTATACTTTTCACATGTTTTATAAATATTATTAAAACGCAGCATCTTTCCACAACTTCATACACGTAAAGTTAATAATCACGTTTAAATATATTCTCGCGTGAACCATATTTCTGTTTTGGCGTATAAAATTGTCCGTAAAAAATGCGAATGAACCCAATCAAATCGACAGGGGTTCCATCTCTAGTCACTATGTTGTTTTTGCAACAAACTTGAACCCGTCACTGAAAAACGTATCAAAATCGGACTTGTTTGCGGTTTTGTGGTTTACACACAATATCCTCTCATCCTAACAGCGGCTCCGTACCGTCGCGGGTAAAGAGGTCATTCTGAGAAAGAGGCTACAAGGGTCATTTTTATTTTTACCTTGCAAGCAAGACGCCGGCGTTTTCGACGTTTTATTTCATTCAGCACTTATCGCTAGCAATCGAGCCACTAGGGAACAATTTTCTCAAAAATCATAGGTACCTCAAACGTCGCCTTAGGCTTGTAGTTTTTCATCATCATCATCATGTCGTCCAAACCGTATCCGGCGACGGCGACTCCTAAATATCTATCCCGGGTCGTCGGTCGTCGTCGTGTAGTTTTTAATGTTGTATCGGATGAGTTGAGAGCCCTTAGTACCCATTCGTCCGGCCAAGTATTAAATGTCATTTGAGGACAGTGTAAACTCAGCATAAAGTCCGGATATGTACAGACTGTTAAACAGCAATTTCTGCCAGACAACTTTAGGATTAAAGTAGTGTATGTATTAGTGCGCGAGATGGTGCAACACAAAAAAAATGAAATAAAACATTTAACTTTTTTCACAGGCGAATCTAGATGGTAATGAAATGTACGTGAAGCTAAACGCGTTAGAAGAACAACTGGCCCAACTGGAGAGCAGAAAGACAGTTCTAGAAGAAGACATTGCTTCAATAACTTTGAAAGCAGATTACGAACCGTTGAAGAAACAGGCATTGGAAGAGCTAGCCGCTTTGAATAAGAAGATTATTGAAGACTTGAATAACATAAAGTCGTATTAATTATGACGTAATGTGAAGAGACGATTGTTTTTTTTTTAAAGAAAAAGAAATATTTGTATATAAGAGGCAACATACAATTTATTTGACTTGGATTGGTCGGTCGATCGGTGAGTTTCAGATAGAAAATTCATCTTTTGTTCAGGGCCATTTTCGGATTGGAATGTCTTCGCATTCGTTTTTTGTTGTAAGTAATTTGCATTTTTACATAAGTAACCTAAAATAACTAACAATGCTGCTGATTCCTCTACACACCATTCAATTTTCTTTTCTTATACCTCTCATTTTCTTATCTGCTGAAAAAGAAAGGGGCGGATATTCGACAGGCATAAAAAAGGAACACACGTCAATTTTAGGCAGAAATTTAAAAACCGAACAGAGAATTAAGTTGACAGCACACGTCAAACGGGTTGCTTATGAGCGAGACGCCATTTTATTCGCCCGGGTAATAAAAGTTGTCAATCATCCGTCCCTTTCCTTTTCGGCGGATACGAAAATGACAGGTATGGGGACCAATAACTAACTTGTAACTTAAAGGTAATTTGCATGCAAATGAACTAATTCTTCTTTTTAAATTGTAATTTAAATAAAACATGTTTTGCACAATATTTTATACTTTATTTAATAATTTAATATCACAGACAGCACTATTACTACTGCAAATGATTTACATAAACTGACTTTTCTGTTAAGTTAGATATACACATTATTTTTTTGGTGCATTTGTAACAGAACGTTTTCAAACGGTCGATATTTTCAAAACATTTATTTCATAAAGCCTAAATTTATGTATGACTTACTTTTAACAATTAAATATTTACAGCAGTCTACAAACGGGAAAGCCTTGAATTACATTTATAATATAAAATAAAATCGATTTTTATTTATTTATAATTTACGTACGTGCACATCGACTTTCCGCACAACACATACACGTAGACAAGGATCGTATTCAAACTTAAGGGATATAATTCGTTTCAATATAATTTTCTTCAAATATAAATGAAATTAGCAAATCAAAGTCCAAATAATAGATATTCTGATTTGTATTGTATACATTTTAATACACATACATACACAACGTAAGATCACGCCTATTTCCCGTTGGGGTAAGCAGAGATCACGGTTTCCACGATCCTGACACACAACTTCTTCGGCTTTTTTCATTTTTAGAAATTTACATTGAAACGAAACGATGAATTCCTGCGGAAAAAAAATGGTCAAGTTTCCACCTAGATTTGTGTACCTGACGCTTCCAAGGCCGCTTTCTGCTGTTTCTCTGCCAAAGTAACAATTTCAGGAGGTATTGGTTTCTTATTAGTCTTGGCCATGGAACACAGATTTCTGACGAACTTCTGTGACGGTGTAATGTCTTGTTCGTGCATTCTATTCCACAGTTCTATAGCTTGCTCGACGTTATCGTCACGTTCTGTGAAAAAGAAAGCCTATTAAAGCACAGATATTCACAGTAGCCTAACGTCTGTAAGTCCATCGGGATCGGCAAAACGTGAGAAAAACCTATTAAAACACAGATGTTCACAGTAGACTGAGGCCTGTAAGCACATAGGGATCGGGATAATCAATGCCTAGTTTTTGTTGTGTGTGCGTCCCATTATCCCATTTTTCACAGGGTCCGCTTACTTAACCTGAAGATTTGATAGGTCCGGTTTTTAACAGAAGCGACTGCCTGTCTGACCTTCCAACCCGCGAAGGGAAAACCATCCCAATACGGGTTAGGTCACATACCTCCGAAAAAGCATTTCTCGGGAATTTCCTCACGATGTTATAATTATTTATGATCCAAACATGAATTCGATAACAAATTCGACAATCATTGGTAGGCCTGTGCTGGATTCGAACCTGCGACCTCAAAGTGAGAGGCAAGCGTTCTACCAAGAGAGAAAGAAACGTTTACTATATTAACACCTTTATTCATTATTTCATGTGTCATACTTGGAATCGGGACATCCCTTGAAGACGTTCTGTCCTTGAAAGAGTTACGTAGAACATCAAGAAGGTTGCATAGGAGACAATGTTTATTTAGTTGGGTTGTTAATACCACTATTGATTAATTATTAACTAAATACTAACAGTAACCACTAACTTACTAACAATCAACTACCCTATTCTTCTATCGTGTGGATTGAGAGGTGGATGACCACCCTCATGGTGTCAGGGTTATTATTATTGAGCCGCCATAGGCCCATGATATGGCTCATGTAACGACTGCGTACTTTCATCAGTAAATAGTAACATGGAACAGCGGCTTAACGTGGCTTGCAAGCACGGATCATCTTACTTCCGGACAATCAGGTAATCAGCCTGTAGTGTCCTAACTAAACTAGGGATGCCAAAGTGATTTTTGTGATACGTCCCCAATGGGATTCAAACCCGGGAGCTCTAGATCGTGAGCTCAACGCTCAAGGAACCTATTTTCTTCTTATCGTGTCGATGGCAAACTAAATTGTATCGGCCCAAAACTTGGCAGCAACCTTAATAGGTTGGTGGTAGGTTTAATAACCGATAGTACTTACGAAGCACATCCAGAATCATGTCATAGATCTCGACGACGTCTACGTTTCTCAAGTCCCGGCCGCATTCAGCGATCGTTTCTAAAGCGTGCACTTTGCGTTCGTCCGCGAACCTCTCGCAACGGCGCAGTAGCGCATCTGGGTGGAATCGTACTGTGGGGTCTAGTAGCATCTTGCGTAATGTCTTCTTGTATCCCACATCGGCCAGGGCTGCTATTAAGGTCAACTGGAAAGGTAATGGATACTTACTTAACATTTGGTTTTTAGTAGTTTCTTAGGTCAAAGATAAATTATGAAATTCTGATTACTAAATAAAGACAGATCTAAAGCTGACAAAAAACGTTTTCTTTTTTTAATGAAGAAAAATAAATACGTCATATTATCACGTTTTCTATGACGTCATAGGTTGCTTTTTCGTACAAATTCCATAGTAATTACGTGTTTTGACGTTTAGTAAAGAAGTAACTGATTTGACTAGTTGGAAACTATCCTATTGTTTTGTTTTGTTTGTTGTCTTCGTATAGCAAAAAGAAACTGCTTTCGTCATTCTTTGGAAAATCTTCAGATTTGAAAATTGCTTCATATTTTTAAGATTTCTTACCTGCACATCTCCCGCGCCGTGAATCTTCTTATCAATATTCAATATCGCCTGCGCCAACTTATTCAGTCTTCCGTTACACCTCTCGTTGGTCAAGAAGTTGTCTTCTGACAACCCATCGCTCATACTTTGCAGAATCTTGCAGAGTAACTCGTGTTTCAATGGCGTTTTGTGGTACTTGTTTGCTAGGCGAGTGAACTCGTTCACTGCTTCTACTAAGTTGTCGCTGAAAGAGATAGAAATATAAAATAATAAATAAGTGACAAATGATATAAGTCACGTCCGTGTAAGTGCGAGCGAGATAGATAGTCCTTGCGCTCCCTCGCGGAAAGGGTGAGGTTGGACCTTACGCATATTAGTGCGGGGCGGAGATATACCGTTCTATACGTAATATTTAGTCTTTATGCTATGCTCCAATATTGAAAGATTTATATAAAATTATGCCCAACATAACATAAACATCCTGGGCACAGGCCTCATCTCAATCAACCGGAGAGGGTATGGACCATACTCCACCACGGTGCTCCACTGCGGGTTGGCGGAGATGATGACTTGGAAAATGATTCCCATAGTCCCTAAAAGAGTATACGACGCCAGAAGTCATCAAAAGATAACTTGCAGATATTTTTGATGCGAAATCATATGCGTAATATGACAGATCATATCGTCACGTCGCCTAATAATGAAATACAAAGAACTAAGCCTTTTTCTGATGTGATTTTCTTCAACAATACTTCAATTTAATTCAATTTAAATCCGGGTAAAAACTAAAACACGAAATTACTGTGAAAGTATGAAAAAGTAACCGGTGACGTCATAGAAAAACGTGACAAAATGTCGGACTTATTAAATTTTTCTTGTAATAAGTTAAATAGAAAAAAAGAAAACGTTTTTTGTCACCTTTAGATTCTGTCTTTATGTAGTACTTAATCAGAATTTCATAATTTGTCTTTGACATAGGAAACTACCCAATTGAAACTAGCTTGTCTATTGAGAAGTTTAAGTTTCTTTAACAAAAATTACATCCGAAAGTGACTTTCCTACAAGCTGCGTGCGTCCTTACCAAGGACGACGACGATAAGATACTACTAGATACACTACTAATAGATAGTAGAGCAGTAGTGTTGACTCTTGAGATAGTGATGGACATAAGGCGACGATATGGTGGTGTACTTACAGCTTCAGATGCGCTCGAATCAGCGGTCCGAGCACAGCATTAGTAGGGCGACAGTACCGTAAAGAGGTCAACAAATCGAACATATTTCGGGTCTCAACGTAGCTGTTCTGAGCTGCTACAGCGTCGAGCAGTCGCCAGCAGTTCATTGATATATTCCGACCTCCTATTACGCGTCTGTAAACAAAATTGGTAACATGAAAATCTACACCTGTCGGCGTACGACTTCTCAAATGGGAATCCTGCCTACGTTGCATCAATGAGTTAGTTAGTTGGCTCGACCATTATAGACGGCGAAACGGCCTATCATATTATACTGACGGGAAGATCTGTGAGGCCTGGATACTTAGTTCATCTTACTGATGTACCTCTTGACTATCCTATTGGGATATAGTATTGACTCTTGAGCTTGTTATGTATAAGTTGAAGAAAAATGGCGGTCGCGCAGGTAGCGTAACTGGTTGTCATGGTTACGCGCTGAGTTGGTTGGTTATGAATTCCACAGATCAGGGGAAGCGTGTGTCCAATAGTGGGACGTATGTATATATGTTCCTGTGTAAGTAGGTCTACTTGTGAGTTAGCGAAACAGGCTGAAATTCATTTCGATATTCGATGATTTTGAGCACTCCAAACCCTCAAAGATCTCCTCTTACCTCTTCTTAGACTGCTCATTGATCAAATCGAACGCCCGGTCGATCCTGCCCCGGTAGACCATCAGTGTAGCGAAGTCGATGACCTTGTACTCATCCAACAGGAAGTTAGGCGCAGATCGGTTCAAATCTGCTAGAGTCAGCTCAGCAAGGTCAAGCTCGCCTAACTTCACGTGTAAGTCAAATATGGCGGCTTTCATGCCAGCTGATAGAAATACCTGTAAAAAACAAAATAATGTGTAACAACTACCAACTGTGTATAGTAAATACAATTAGCTACTTATTAGAAGATTAGGCCTTTCTGCTAGCCAGCATGTCATTTCGAGGCATCTTGTATAAGAGTTGAACTCATTTGACCTCACCGCATCGAAATTTTCTATGCTTCTATTCTGTCACTCAGAACCTTCATTTGCTAGAGCGAGAAAAACTGTGAGAGACGACACGTGCTGGGCGACACGGAAAGAATGCGGCCGCACGCTGTCGCATGCTTTACTGTGAGCAATGGAACTCAGGCGGACCAAATGCGGTGCCTTGCTGCCAGATCTGGTTATTAACATATCACAAGCGAGTGTATGTATCGAGCTACCTTAAACCTGTAATATTAGAATAGAATAGAATAGAATAACTTTATTCCCAAAACAGTGCAGTACAATAGTAGAAAAGATAAAGATAAGTATACAAATCAAAAATACACTGCCAGGGAAAAGGGACTGACTCAGCATGTTGTTGCGAAGAATAGTAGAAATACCACTCTTAGCAACACTGATATTCTGCCAGTACCTAAGTTACGCTTATAAATACTTTGAACTATCGTGCCAACAAAAAGTGTCGGGATTTACTTACAATAAATAAGAAAATAAGCAAATATAATTATGAAGAAAATATATGAATTAAGGGATTACGAAAAATATGAAAGTATTAGTCAAAGGTAGATAGTATGCCAAGGGGTTAAAGTATACATAATAGATACGACAAATAAACAGATGTGTAAAATAAAAGCCACAGATAAACAGATAACGAGAGAGATTTATAAACAATATATGACAAGTAGATGTGTATAACATAATTATGAAAATTTTATATTCAACTTACCCCTTCTTTCTGGCATTTCTCAAGGATCTCCCTAGCAGCGGCCAGGTTTCCAGACTTGCAGTACTCCTGCAGCAACTTCCTGAGCACGCCCCGCGTGTTCATACCCTTGGCTTCTAGTTCCACCAAATGCGCCCTGAGTGACTCCTCATTCATGTGTTTCTGGAATTAACATGATATTTTATATTGCTAAAGATTTTTCTCTGTTGGCCATCCAGTCGACTTTTACGTCATATCCAGCATGTCAAGCAGCTGAAACCATACCGAATATGACGTGAAGTAGAGTAAGGAATTGTACCGTTTTTAACAGACCTTACAGAAATAAATTTCATTTAATTCCATTTCAGATGCTGAGACGTATAATGGGCCATCTGTGGTCCAGTGGTTGAGCGTTAGGCTCACGATCCACAGGACCCGGGATCGAATCCCGATGGGGAAATATCACAAAAAATACTTTGTCATCCCTAGTTCGGTTAGGACATTACAGGCTGATCACCTGATTGTCCGAAAGTAAGATGATCCGTGCTTCTTAAGGCACGTTAAGCCGTTGTTCCCGGTTACTGCTTACTGATGTAAGTAGTCGCTATATAACCATCATAGACGGCGATTCGGCTATGTTTGTCTCACTGAATGCTTAAGTTAAGCGTAGGTGCAGGGAAGTGCGAAGAATGTACGTCTGAGGTACATCGTGTGCTTATGTTATGTTAAAACGAGCTTACAGGATGTGGCAGCTGGTTAGTAAATATCTCTCCTTCATCAATAAGCTTCTCTTCAGTGATTCCTATGAGGGTGTCTCTGAAGTTGTTTATCTTCTCCTGGCTGAATGAATCAGGGATGCGGCTGAGACAGTAGTCCGCTGCTAATGTTGAGATCTTTAGAGGTGTGTTACTTATCGCCTGAAAATATAGTAAAAGCAAGTTTGCAGTCGTTGGTACCGTTGCAAACGGCAACGGGTGATTTAAAGGTTGCAAAGTTAAACTGAGAATATGATACACATATCATGCTGCATTCATGTTGCATGTTACATATCATATCATAAGCATTGAACATGATGCATTTTTCATTTTATTTTTTTATATCAAAAGTTTTTTAATTGGACACCAAAAATATTAGTTTCAAAATTACCTACCTTCACAATATTGAGAAAATCTATGAGATCTCCTTTTTGCTGTTTTTGCTTGACGAAATGGCACAGAAATCTCCCGACCCAGTCTTTATTTTTATCTGTAGCCTTTAACGTCATGTCTTCTAGCACATGGATGGTGGACTTTGTGTCCATACTAATAAGGTAACCTTTTATTAGAGGCTTTAACAGTTTCTCAGCCTCTATTTTGCCTTCGAATAATTCACCTGAAATAAGTAAATCGTAGGTAGAAAAGTCTAGATAGATGGTTGAGTGTCGTGGAGAAAGACATGGAGAGTTGCGGGTTATCCGAAGACGATGTCCAGGATAGGGCAAAGTGGAGGAAGAACAGTAGGAAAGCGGATCCCGGCGCAAGACGGCGGGATTCACGCTAGGAAGAAGAAGAGTAGGTAGAAAAGTCTAGGTCGGACATCCATTTTTCTGAGACATCCATGTAACGACCTTAACGCTTATCGGAAGGATTAGCTGGAGTTCGCACCCAAGGCCTATTGACATGGCAATATTCAAGCTTTTCATATGTCACGGGATACATACATAACACGCTTATTTACTAAGGGTAGGAAGAAGTCATTGAATTCCAATAGCTAAGATTCAGATATTCTCATTAGTTTTCATTATGAGCTCACCGTTACAGCTCCGTTGTGACTGCGCTTATTTATCAAATATGGAATGTCTCGGCATGCCAATGACATCATTAGGTATCTAATTGCCGTGACATTCCATATTTGAAAGAAAAAAGTGCAGTCACAGCCAACTGTGATTTTTAATACAGCGAATGGAATATTCGGACACGAAATTAAACTTATTTTGGTTACACAGCTCTTGAAGCTAGTGCCGTTCTTCACGTACAAAAGTGTCAAATTAAGTTAAATTTAAGTTGGTGTCTGACGAATAGGCTAGTTGACAACTTACTCAAATGAGATACTTTTTACGAAACGTCAAAACGAAAATTTTCTTTGGAGTTTGTATGGAAATATTGTACTGTGACGTCACCAATAAAAGCGGTCAAACGACGTGCTCATTGTTACTTAATTCATAAATAAAATTAGTATATAAGTCTAAAAGTAAAACAAGTTTTATTTTTGATCATAGACTAGCTTCTATTTCTAAATTAGCATTTTATAATTTATAAAAAAAAAAAAACAGAAAAAGGAATAAGAAGAAGAGGAAGGAGGAAGGAAGTCAAGGAATTGGCCTTTGATAGACTGGAATGGAAAATGCTACACCGACAAGAGCGTGGCTCTTAAATTGATGATGATGATGATGATAATTTATAATTCCTTTCGGAGCAGTTTACCAGCTTCTCAATTCACCAGATTCGCAACTCACCAGATAAATAAATAAATTTCTCTTTGCTTCAGTCAAAACCCTATAAGCATGTTGGTGCCTTAGACGCTAGTACATGTATTTACTCACATATCTCACTAGCCGCCCTTACTTGTCCAGTATTCAAAAGCGTTTCCATCATCGGTGTCAGCACCATGTTGGTGGTCAATCCTGCTTCTTGGAACTTCTTCATCAGATTCTGAGGAGACGTAAAACTGACGTACGGCAGGATGTAATCCATCACCGTTTCGTAGTCCGGCGGTACTTCCATCGATATCATTGTCTGGAGGGCGTTCATTATTCCTGGAACATGATGATCCACGCTTTTAGAAATCGTTATAGCCGTTGGTTCGAATGCAAACAACCAGTGGACCCGGAACACGTTGTCCTATTCGATGGTAGCGCCAATTATCAGGTCCATTTATTGTGAATCCAAACATTATACGGATCCACCCAAACGCACACAAGGAATTCTTCAAAATTTCTGGTTTATACAAGCTATAGACACGAGAATGTTAATAACATCAGCTCGCGATTACAATAGAAGTTGGGCTAATTTGAGGCACATCCATCGCACGATGAAGGGCTTAAGTGCTCAAAGTAGGAAAGGTTTAAGGTGACTTAAGTAGACAAAAGTATCTTCTTACCCTTCTCCCCAAAGGACTTGCTAGAATGCAGCAGTATAGGCCAGAAGTAGTGACATCTGAGCGGCATGCCTATCTGCTTCATGCGTGTAAACATGTCTAACGCCAGCGGCACTTTCCCATGTTGCAAGGCTGCTTCTGCCGCATTCTGGAGGGCTATGGGGTTGCGGCCAGATGCCATAAGCTCTTGGGTTATCAAGCCTATTATACTGGACGGCTGAAAGATAGAGAAAAATGAAGGTCGATCCTACTTTAAGGGGTTATTATCCTAGCCAATCCACCCAGCTCGATGCGTCAAAATCACGGGCGGGCGCATCGACATCGGGGCTATTAGGCTCGCTTGGGAACGTGGTTACTATCGTTTTGCCTGGTTACACCCAGCAATTTGCTATTAGACTACACAACGCCGGTCGCGCAGCTCGTGACCTTGACGCATCGGGCAGGATGGATTGGCTAGTCTAATAACCGCTTTAGACGCGTTTTCGTACGAATCCGTCTTGTACATGTACAGTCATGAGCAATATCATGTACCCACTTTAGAACCCTGTCGCACTATCATATTTGACATTTAATGAGACTTACGGTTTTATTTGTCAAAAAAGTTAATGTGACATGGTTTCAAAGTGTATACATATTAGTACTTATACCGTACGAACACGCAAGAACAATCTCAACATTCTCAACCTCTCAGAGTACATCGGATACGAGTTATTCGTCATAGAACAGTTATTATTACGAAATACGAATTGGTACGACATAATTTTTTTTATGAAATCATAATAGATACAAGTGAGCAAACTCAAATCTCTAAAAGAGAAGTTCTTTATTCATCATGGTTACTACAAAAAGTATCTCCTTCGTACTTTTAATAATTTAATTTAAATAATGTAATTTAAGCAAATTTCTAGGTCTAGAATATGGTCCAATTAAAATTATTTAACATTTATATTAATATATATTCGCCATACGTTTACAAACTGACATCCTACCATAGCAGCCTTAACACAATCCCTGACCAAGCTCCTCCCATGTAACCCCTGGTCATCCTTAGGGCCGAAGGAAGGCAACGGTAGACATTTGTAGATTTCCAACGCTGCCATAGGATGGTTTTGGAACACCAGTTGAGTTGAAACCGCTTGCATATACGGAGATATTGATGGAGTGGTAAACATTTCTTCGGGTAAGAACCGGAGTGTCTGAAATAATGTTTTTATGTTATTAGTTTGTTCAAGACTTTTGAGTCATTCATTTATCTTAAGTGCAGTTTTCACTAACACAGTTGGCACGAGCATTATAGACAGCGATACGACAAGAAAGCTTAGTGAGGTGTGGGTACTTAGTTCATCTTAGGATGGACCTTGGACTCTGACTGACCCCAATTGGGATATAGTTGTGAGCTTATCTTATGTTAAGTCTTATTAAGTATTTTTCTTGTTTGACATCAATCAATTCATAGTATCTAATGATACTGTTCTGTTTGTTGTATTTACAAATATATAGTAATAAATAGGCAAATTGGATTTATTGTCTTCTGAATTGGGTATTTATTATATTTTCTCTTTTTTAAATAAAATCTACATCTAGAAGTGTCATCTGATGCACCAATAACTCATTACATAGTATATAGTATTTTGTTATTAACTCCAATAAGCAAATTGATTGGACTGAGTTTTGAATTGGGGATTGATTCCTCTCTTTTATAAACAAAATTGTCATCTATCAGTGGTCTAATCATGAAGTCCATTACAAAAAAACAAACAAACCTGAGGTATAAAGGCATACAAGGAACACTCAGCCAAGGTTTTAACAATATCCATAATATGGTTCTCGCCAAACCGTATACCCGTTTTGTACGCTGAAGACAATTCTTCAAGCACTTTGTCACCTTGCTTGTTCCAGGCCAGGGCTCGTGCTATAGCGGTGTAAGTGTCGGCTGACTTCACTATTTTTAATGATTGCATCATTGTTAATACCTCTTGGATATTATTTGGTTGCCTGTAAATTGGTTACATAGTTCATAAATCCAAAGTCACAAATGAAAAGGTAAGTAAGTAGAAGACACACAATGATAAAAAATTCAAATGCATATTTTTTCAAACTTATAATATGATAGTTCTAATACTGTTTAGAGGTATACACTATTTATTATAAAGACATTACCTTTTTTTGCGTTAAGTTCGGGTAAAAGAGGTAAATTTTGATGATATGTGAATTAGACATGCATACATTGGCAACACTGGATAGCATTCAATGTTGCTATTATCCATGTTCTGTTGCGAGTGAAAATTTTGTAAACTAACAGAATGTCTGTAAACTAGTCAAATCATTTATAAAAAAGATTACCCAGACTTTCCCTGACAAACTATCAGAGAGTTAAATATGCTTTCTGTAGCTGGTAACCCATTTGATTTCATGTTTGATATCACTTCAGTGGCTTGGTTCAAGTCTCCTGCCTGTAAGAGATAAATTTCATAAATTTGATAAAATATGAGATAATTTTGATATTATTGTAGGAATCACAAAGGAAGTGAATCTGTTTTTAACATCACAGTGGTAAGGTTTAATTTTTCTTACCCCTGGATTCCGTTTACTGTGAGTCTGACAGCTGTTGTGGTCGAAATCTCTGGTGATTGGTACAATAGTGACTGTTCCAAATATAACACTTTTAAAACTATTAGTAATCAACACAGTTTGTCTCTGGTACAGTCCCATAATAAGCTCATTGTATTTTTTTTCTATTATGCACACATAAAAAAAAATTACTCACCTCCCCAATAGCTCTTAGCAGAAGTTCATAAGTAGTCATGTTTGGCTTTATCGGTGACATTTTCTGGATAAAACTGGCAGCAACAACAGACCTTCTATTGGCAATGTATATTTTGAGTAATTCATTATAGTGCGCAACTTCAAATTTTGTGTGTGGTCTGTAAGCAAATACAAAAACTTAAGAGAAAATCAAAACTTTTATTATAAAGGGGTAATCTATTAAAAACAACCTTTTAAAAATTTTTAAACTATTTTCTTGTTATTTATTTGTTTAATATTCAATAAATCATTTTCTTTTTATTTAGAATAACTTAGGTATTTCGTAAATGATATGCTTGTTCTGTCATGTATGTTGTGACTACAAAAAATAAAATGAATTAAATTTCCTCTTACTTAATAGTATTCCACACTTGTTCAGCTAATGTCATCCTCGTTGCAGGAGCTTCATCGGCAAGCAAATCTGTACAACATTGCAGTAGGAGCAAACCTTGCTTTTTCGATGAATAATTCAATGATTTCACTTTAGATAGTACTCTTTGCAAATCATTCTTGTATACTCTTTTCTTGTTATGAATGTCTGCTGACAGGCCAGCTACAAACTTTTCCAGTGCATCTTCTTCATTTATAGCCTTTATTTTATTTACAGCGTCATTTGCTAGCGGTTTTTTATCAACAAAAGTTTTGTGTTTCAAGGGAGTTGTGCTAGAAAATCTTATTTCATTTTTCCAATAGCCTACATCTTTTACTAGCAATGTACTTGTTTTACACCTAAAATAGTAAATTAAGGTTTGGTAAGTATTCTACTCATTTAACATTACCTACGAAATTCTGTTAAAAAGCTTCAAAATAACTAGATACAAGATTCTAACCTAAATTTCTGATGGACGTAACATAAACATGCGCATGAAGGAGAATAAAATGTTTGATTCACTGAGTAGTTTTTAAACAAAGCAGCTCTAGACGAACTTGTAATTTGCAACAACCGCCGGGATAACATTTTTACAAGAAACTAATTTTGATTTTACGTAAAAATATTTTTGAAAATGACACTGACATTTCTGGAATCCATAAAAATGTTACTAGAATAGAAAAGTATAGACTTTATGGTATTGCTATGGTAGGAATCGGAATTATGATGATATTGGGAGTAAGTATAGGGTTTATTCGGGGAGAAGTTTTATGACGCACGAGCTAAGCACACGAGTCACATCAAAGATAGAGTACGAGCGCATTATAGAATAAATAACATGATCGCTATGTATTGAAATCATGGTTCTTGAAACCAGGCCAAAAATTGGAGCATTACGAAGATTCCATTCCAAACCAGTAAATAACATATCCGAACACATTTGTGTTGCTGTGTTGGTAAGTCTGCAAAAACCAACTTCATTCTCCGAACGTTTCCTACACGTGGCCGTGGTGGCGCTAGTGCTTTTAGTTTTGTGTCAACTGTGGATACGGTGTTTTGTGTTGTGTGAGTGAATGGTGGTTGTAAAATTGTAGAAAATCTTGTCATGTGGTGAGTTATTTCCACTTCTTCGATAGTTTTTCAAAATATAGTTATAAGATTGTGACGAGAGTGATGTCTGTGTGGTGAATGTTATTCGTCCGGTGGCCGTTATTTGACCGCCATCGCCCAAGCTTACCCACGAATGCGGCTCCGCCTTTTCTGCAGGACGTGACACTATGACGAGTTTTTTTCGATAATGACTGATATTATTTGTTGTTAGCTCCGTTCACCTTCTTTTTCGTCAAATATTTTTATACCTAACCTTATTCAAAAGTCGCATTTTATAGGTTTTCCTTTTCCCAGTTAGGTCCCCTAACTAAAAGCATGTTGCAATCTTCCCGCCCGGTTATGAATCACGTTAATTTCCGTGATTATGTTGTGGTATCGGTACTTCGGCTGTTTGAAACGGGTAGGAATTAATTTGGTTTATAAAATAACGTACTATGAGAAACATTTCTAAATTTTCTAATCATCACAAAAAAAAAACAATATCTTTAAAAGGCGGCAGATCTGATTTCTATTGCAATAATTTGATTCTTTATTGGATTTTTACTAAGTAATTAGTTATGCAGGTATACCTGTGTTACTGTGTGTAAGTGTATTCTTACCTTTATATAAATGTAAGTAGGTACCTATTCACTAAAAAGTCACAATTGCATAAATTAGTCTTTGCACAATAAGTAGGTAGGAACCACTTAGGTACTTATAAATCTTATTAGATTGACCTTTTGATTGCCAGCATTGACTTCCAATTTGAATTAGTAAGTATTTGGAAATTAGTGTCTAGACCAATAGTATTGAATTTGAACATAATTATACGTAGGTACCTAGTTTAATGTGTGGGGAATAAAGTTTATGATACAGCATCAAAACAGAGCTTACTTTACATACCTACCTACCTACTTTGTAGATACTCGAATTGAGGAAGTTATAGTAAGTACCTATTATTATTATTATTAGCCAGTGCCAGCTAAATAAACATAAAAAATTTATTGTCTCTTATATACAGTCATGAGCAATATCATGTACCCAATTTAGGACCCTGTCGTATTATCAAATTTGACATTTAATGAGACTTACGGTTTAATTTGACAAAAAAGTTAATGTGACATGGTTTCAAAGTGTATACTACATATTAGTACTCGTGACCGTAAAGGTGCAAATCAATTTTAATGTGTAGTTTTATTTTGGAAGCATAATCTAACCAGTGGTGGCTATGTAGGAGTTCTTATAATGCAAAAGTGAGTGTTTAGATTTGGCTGTAAAACCTTTTTTTATTACCATTAAAAAGTGGGTAAAACTTGCAATTTCCCTAATTTGTTACGTTCCAAGTTCCAATTTAAAGTTATGTAAAACATGTAGTGATAAAAAAAATTGTATGAACCAAAGTTAATGAGGTGTTATTATCAGCTTACTTTGTTAGCATAGGAGATAACACTGCGTCTACTTTCAATGCTGTTACATTTTTTTTGGTGCTCCACCCCTCATAAGAGTGTCATTTCTTTCTTGGTATATTAAATTACATTAAACATTAGTAGGAGCCCACTTAGGTTTTTAAAATTGTTTAATTCTAAAGTCATCTCTTATCTGAGAGTGATGTTTCGTAACCTGTATTGTCTTGAGCGTTAACATGTATACTAAAATACACTTGAATACCATGTCACATTAACTTTTGTGACAAATTGAACTGTAACCCTCATTAAATGACAAATATGTTAAGGCGTACTGGGTACTAAAGGAACATGATACTTCTCATGGCTGTACCTACCTGACTCACGCGCGTATCACAAAGAACTTGAATATCTTCTGATTTTCTTCTTCTACTATCTTCTGTTTTTTCTTATCTTCTTCTGATTTTCTCGTGAAGTCTATTATCATACACCTGGTATTGATGTCTTATGATGAATAGGATGTTATACAAGTGCCGTGTTTATCAAAAGTCTACACATTCACTAGCTGCAAGTTACTCACAAATACGTGTAAATTACGTTTATCAAAAAAAGTAGAGTGATTGTAAAATATACTTGTGAAATAAATATTGACACTTGTAACATGCTTCGATAAACACATTCTTGTAATAATTTTCATTATTTTCTAGTAATATACAGGGCTTGTAAGTTTCGATAAACAGGGCACAGGTAACATAATTGACAGTTCATCAAGTAAAAGGATATAATTCCTTAAAGTCCGATTTATCAGGAAGGATTGAGAGGTGTAATGTAATAAATAATACATCGGTTGTACGGCGCCACGATATCGCCAATCATTTGGTATACCTACGCGAAACATCGTGGCCGATGATTAGAACAATGTAATAGGGCCTTTAGTCGGTCGGGGATTAAGCTTGGTATTAATAAACTAATCTCAGCTTCGAGACTGCCCTCAAGATAAGATCATGTCAATGTGACAGTTCTTATATAAAAACAGAGACTTGAGCATGATCTTGAGGGCAGTCTCAGCTGAGATTAGTTAATTAATATCACCTTAAAACCTCAGGGATAATAACCACTTTCTCTGTCCTCATTAGAGAAGTGATAACAAGCTGCTGAGCTTGAAATCCCAGCGCAGCGCCAAAACCGGCAATAAGCTCCAGAAAACTGCCGATTTCGTTTCTCTGTCCCTTTCTAACCCGACAGTAATTGAAGGTACAATATTATTATTTTACCCATCTTCAGTGAAATATTCCATCTCACTGGCAAACCGTATCATTGGCGTGGCTACACATTTTTTTTGCCAAGCGGCTCTCGTTTGTCATGCGCGACGGTACACCGTGGCGGATGGCAACTGAATCAAGCGCGGTTTAAGTAATAACAGTCTTGCGGGCTCAATATTATTAGCAAAGTTTGCTTGACAATATAGGTAATATGTCTCGATACTGAGGTTCGCGTAACCGGTTTTCGATAACAAGGTCAGAAACCGGCTAACATTTGGTTTTGGGTGAGGTATACTCACATATATCTCCCTTATTGTTAGAATTGCTAAACGCTTTGAATCGGAAAGCTTTAATTCTCAACTAACATTCACCTTTGACGTTGAATTTAATTCTTTTCAACTGAAAATTATAAATAAAAAGTATCATCACATTTCGCTTTATAATCATCATCACTAATTTATGAGCCACGCTCTTGTCGGTGTAGCATTCTCCATTACTGTTTCATCATCATCAGCCGTACGACGCCCACTGCTGGGCATAGGCCTCCCCCAAAAGGGGGGGTTTGGACCATAAGCCCACCGCGCTGGTCCAGTGCGTGCTGGTGGGTCGTCAGAGCCTCTTTCGTTGAACAGCAGGATGTACCGCGTGCAGGCGAGGTTGGCTTAGGCTCCGAAAGGTGTCATTTGGAGCCTCTTACATTCCTGCCTATCAAAAGCCAATTCCTTCACTTCCTTATAAGACACGACGTTCGCTTTCTTTAATCTGTTCCATGCAAGCTCTTCTTGGTCTTCCCCTTCATTTTTTTCCTTGTAGCTTCCCTTCTGTAATGTTTATAATATACAATTAAAAAAACACATGTGAACCTCAGTTGTATTACACATTACACAACAGATACACATTTGGAACTTCCTTTTCAAAATTTCAAATATTTACGACATTGACTAGAAGACGAAGCGATGCGCGTTTGAATTCGCTCGATAAAGCTCATTGGAAGCAATCTCTGGCCGCGATCCAAGAATGGAACTTTTGAATTTGTTGACTATAGTTGGAAAAGTCTTGGTCACGTGTAACCATAACATGACGTTTCTTTGACAGACAACATAATAATATGATAATAATAACGTTTATTGTAATAAGTTTTTACAGTGTGCGTTGAGTGTTGAAAAACATTGTCTTCCAAACTAGGCGAACCTATAATTTTGGGAGGCAGTGCCTTCCCAATTTATAATATATACTTACTTATTCTTCTTCTTTGCGAGTCGATGGCGATCGATATGAACTAATTAAACAGCAGTAACAGTACGGTATTCTATAAGAGATTCACTCTCGTCTATAGGGAATTCTATACCAAAAAGTGTTATACGAAAAAGTGTATTGAATTCCCTAGTACAGGACTAAAGGACATACTTTCGGGGACATGTCGTCTATAGACGATGTGGGGATTCCAAGCGTCATACTCTTCTACCATATAGAAGGTGGAACACCACCCGCAGAAACGCTAATGTCAGGCTTACTGTTGAGCGGCCAAAGGCCCCTGAAAATTCAATAGCATCTTTTGCAGTATATGGGCTGTTTACAGCACCTGCACTAGTTTCATATCATCGTACTTGAGTATACTTATCTATAACTACTTATTATCTGTCTCGATTACAAAAATGAACACCTGTTAGATTATGTATATATCTACTTCATCTGTAATCGTTATTGACTATCTTTTTGATTAGGTAAAACCATCTTTACTTAATAGGTACGTACACTGTTTAGAGCATTATTAAGTAGGTTGTAAGAAATGATGTGTGAGTTGATTTAGAAATTTTATTTTTTACGGCTTCAAGTGACCCAGGCATAAGTTTTAGATGCTAATTTCAACTTGATACCTCCACGTGTTCTGGAGAAAAAGGGTCTTGATCGACAGATGGACGGACAGCAAAGTGTTTTTACTTTTGAGGTTCGGAACCCTGAAAAATTGTTTGAATTACCAATTAAACCGTTAAGTGTAAAGTCAAATATCTCGTTGGCAGTTTTTAAAGCCACCGACCACTCATTTCACTTTTTTATTTGCATACTAAGATGGTGGACAAGTTAGTAAGTTACATGATTGATGAGTTTCAAATTCAAATTCAAAAATATCTTTATTCAGTAGGTAACATAGTTACACTTTGAATCGTCAATTTTACATAACGAACGTCTTATCCGCCTAAAACTACTGCAGCTTCTCACAACCTGTATAGCCGGGGAAAAGAAGCTGCAAGAAAAACCTCGGCACAGGGCCCTAGACGTTCTTTAAAAAAATAAAAATAAACATAAAATATTGGTATACAATTGAGTAATTTAGCTGCCTAATATCAGTTCTCAGACAGTTAATCCCATGCATTCATATCTTCTAAATAATCACTAACTTTATAATAACCTTTTTTGTAAAGTTTTTGTTTAACTACTGTCTTAAAACAGTTGAAAGGAAAATTCTGAATTTCAATGGGAATCTTATTGTAAAAACGTATACATTGCCCCTTAAAAGATTTAGTAATCTTATGTAATCGACTGACTTGTAAAGCAAGTTTATTTTTATTCCTGGTATTAACAATGTGCCGATCGCTATTTTTTGCAAATAATCCTATATGTTTTTTTACATATATTAAGTTTTCAAAGATATATTGTGATGCCAAAGTTAAAATATTAATTTCTTTATTTCTAAGTGACATCTTGGGTCCCAATTTGTAAATCGCCCGAATGCTCGCTTTTGCAGAACAAAAATGCTGTTCATATCTGCAGCATGACCCCACAGCAAGATGCCGTACGACATTCACATCACAGACCCTTTCGCGCATGACAAAATAGAAGGTTAAAAGAGCGAGAAGGAAGCTTTTCAAATTGTAACATCAGTATCATTAAGATATTCACTAGTGCTGTAGTAACATTTGTATTTTTTTTTAAAGTTTGTCACTTTGTTGCCTTGTCATTCTGCACATAGTACTCCGCTTCCGCCTATGACATACCAATCGCTACTGCAGTGGGTGTGCGTTACGGACGGAAGCCTAACGTGCTCTCGCGCAGATTACGCGCCTGCGCGTAGATCGCTTGCCAATCAGAGTGCGCATTCTCCGTAGCACTACGCGCGGAATTTTAAATACGCTATTGTGTTATCTATCATATATTTTTGTGGGCGAGAGAGTTTGTGATATTTTTGCGGAAAAGTGCGGTATGATAACTGGTGTGGTCTGGTTAAAACCGTTATTTGGTGTGCAAAGCATTGAAATAATGTTGAGTGTTTAAATAAATGTGTTTTTTTTTATATATTTAACAGTTAATGTGTATTGTTAACGAATCGTTGAACTGAACGTTCAAACAAAGTTATTTGAATGGTATGTTGCAAATGACTTATTCTTTGCCAAAGTTCACAAAGTACAGGAAACCACGTCTTATGCCTGTCACGCGCCTTACGATACGACCCGTGTGGTACAACAAAAGTTTCTGTTAGTCGCCTATAAACTGTGTTGCTTATTGTATTAAGTAGCTACAAACTTTTTTTTAAAACAACTTTTAAAGTAGGTAAATGATTTACAAACAAATTTTAGTAAGAGCGTTTAAATGCAATTTTCCGCAACTTCGTTTGAGTCTGAAAGGCGAAACAAAGAGAAAGTAACTTAACACAAAAATTGTTATTTGAGACGCCTAATAAAAAGATTAATACCAACAAAGTGCTTAAAACCACTCGGAAGGGCGAAAGTTAGTCGGGAATTGTGAGTTTTTTCCCAGCTTTATCTAACTTTATCCAACTTTGACCCATGTCCCGAGGGCATAAGAAGCCTCTGGGATGAAATTTCATCGTAATATTTGTAACAAGAGAGAGAACCTGTAATATACGATATTCAATTTTACTGTTCACTGGCTCGTAGGACGATAGAAATACGCTGTAATGCTTTAAGATTTCCTATAGTTGAGCTGACATTTATTACAACGTAACATAGCAAGAGCTGTATAGTATGTACACCCACTCTTTAACAGCTATGCTTAAGTCCCATGTAATAGGGAGCGAGTATATTGCCATTAACCGAGCCCAAATCCTGGAAATCACGTGATATCAATAATATATGATACAAATATTACACCAAGCTCAATAAAATAGAATTCAGTGACACTACGATTCGAAATTACTCGTTCTCCGAAAAGGGCTGTCATATCACGAGCTGACATTTATTATCTTTCCATAGAGCTTGAATTTGTGCCCTGACAGACGTATTACATTGTAAACAGTGATTTAGCAAGCCCCATTTACTCTGTCTTTCTCATTGTTTTTATTTTTCCTTGTCATTTATTATTCCCGACAGATTAGGGAACCCAAGCTCCATCTACGAAGATTATATAAATAATATCAAGTTTATTTTCTGAAAACATTGTTTGACATTTCCCTAGCATCTATATTATTCATGGCATTGATCTCCGTTGAAAGCGAGTCGTGTCACTGACATAGCATGGGAAAGTTATATTTTCGTCCTGTTTAACCTTTGACCTAAATGGGCATAATTCACGCACAAGGGTCGTAAAAATAAGGCCCCGAAATATCACTCCTAACACAAAAGTTTCAGGTTTTATAAGACGTAAGTAAGTACAGTTGGCTGTTCTACTCTGAACAAGAAAAGTCAAGGTTCTCAATTAGTGAAGTTAGAATATAAGTTAAAAACAACTCTAAGGGTTTGCTCTTCAATATTCAAATTCTAAATTATAACCTAAAACTAGTGAAATATAATTAGAAAATTACGTACACACCCATGTAATTATAATATTCATTCATGCCATTAATTTGTTCACATTTCCATAATTTCGTGTAATTAATGGTATTAGCTGTTTGTAAACAGTTATTATAGGTTTCCATATTCGATGTTGCCAGGTTACGATGTACTTATTAATAATTACCTACTCGTGCATTGATCGCGTATTTAGGTTTCTGTGTCATTTGATGAAACACGTGTTTTAGATTGTGCTACATCTTCTTTCTAACTAAGGGCCAAGACACATGTACGTACATAGAACAAGAGTAGTGTTTGCCCTTGAGTGTATAGTTTGCCCCTGGATGTACAGTTTACCCCTGGATGCACAGTTTACCCCTAAATATAATGTTTACCCTAAAATACCGTTCGGTATATATTTAAATTATTTATATTTCAAGAAAGACGTATTGGAATATTTACTGACCTAATGTTCAAACTGATGCTGTTTATTGAAGTCTCTTGCTTATTAAATTAAATTGCCTAATAATTCCTTTTCAATCGGCCTCATCGGGAAAACTCGTAGGATTTTTGCTGTTAACCGATGTTATTTTAAATTTCTGATGTTTTTAAAGCCGTAAGACTTCACAAAGGGACAAGGGCGAATGTTTTACATCAGGAGTAGACTGATGCTCGTAATCCATATCGGGGTAAGCGAAATCACAAGTCGTTGTTATCGTTCTACAGCTACTGAGCGATAGCTACTGCGTTCAGTAGTACAATGTCAATGTCGTGGCCAGACCGTAGAATTGATTATTTCATGATGTGCTCGATCATTTCATGAAATGTTCATATTTCATGAAATAGAATATCACACGTTGGCCACATCATCATGTAGTTTAGCCAAATCAATGAACACAAAACGTTTAACGATATGAACAACTAAATGCATGATATGGCCAAACGTTGGCAATCATATCGTAAAATTAGCAACATTATCCACCGGTAGCGGCGCTGGTGTCGATTATATTTAAAACTTTATTGATATTATAATCGATGAGTCAATGTAATTGTACAATTTTCCATATCGAATAGGTACATAATTTTGAACCTAAGAAATGAATCGATTATTTGCATTTTTATTACACCACATAGCATATGGACACCGCCTACATTAACGATATGGCCAAACGTTGATTGAAATATCATTAAACGTTGACGTTTCAACGATATGGTCAACTGAAGACGGTCGCAAAACCAGGCGGCCCCCGCGCATATTCGTGTTGCCCACCGCGCGCACCAACATCGGCAGATATGCTCCAGTAGCGCACGCACTTAGGACCATCAACGATATTTCTCAGCAGTGTACTGACATCGACCTATTTACGTGTTCGTTGACGGAATTCACGGAGTTAGGTATTAAATTCTTTAGTTAGGTACTAATGTTATAATTGCATTACATAGTCGAATTGGGACTGCCTGTAATGTCTATGTAATTTGTGTTAATAAATAAATAAATAAATAACTTTAGTTCTATGTTATGAAATGGTCGAGCACATCATGAAATGATCGATTCTACGATCTGGCCACGACATCTACACCACAGACGAAGGGTAGTTTGCCTGTCGGTCTTTATAGGATACACTTCGGTGAGTGTGCGCCGAAACTTCACTAGTTAATTCCACCCACTCCATTCCATCTACTGACAACTAGGCGTCGGTTCATCCTTATGTTGTGGATATACCACCAATCCGCGCTAAACGTTTTGCCTCTTCTTTTCTGATGTGAACAGCCAGACAGAACTGTCTAGCGTCGTTTTCCAACTCGTTATAGTCTAGGAGTCTTCAAAGCTAGAGTGAATAGGCATTTGCTAGTTAAGCGCGATCCATCCTAAACCACATCGTCATTTACCATCAGGTGACATTGTGGTCAAACACGAGCCTATATTATTTAAAATAAAAATGTCCAGTAGGTAGAATTACTTTCTAACTAGACAACTCAGTTGGCATAAAACAAATTGAATATTGTACGTAATATTGTATATTTACTCTCCAGTCCAAACTCATTATAACATTAGATAAATAATTAAAATAACAAGAAGTAATGTTAACAAATAATACCTAAACTTCACACTAATTATAATTTTGAAATTAACACATTTGTCGTACACAGGTGTTATTGTGCTCTGTCTGGTGTGTAGAGGATGGTAAAGAATACAGCGACTTTGAGTTGACCACGTTTTATTATTAATTAATTAGACACACACAATAATACGTTTTTCACAGTTGGTATATCGTAGAAGAAGAAAGTATTGCTATTTTATGCATTAAAAAGTAAAAAAGAAAATAAAAAAAATGTTGGATTTCTGAATCTGAATTTGATTGATATCAGGGATATTGTTACCGATGATGTCAGCTACAAAAGAAGAAAGAAAATTGGGTAGTGACATTTATTCACAAACAACTGTTTCTTCAGAGGAAAGCGTTGGGTATGAACTGTACATATATTTAATTCAGAACATGAACTATGAAAGGTGGTTTTTCCATGCTTATGCCGTCCGGCCAGCCTCTACTTTTTATTTCGACCGATCCACCTAAGTAGGATGGTAAACAAACCGAATTGCTACCTTCATCTTTTATTTAGGGACAAGGTTTTTATATAAATCCAACACTTTTAATGTGACCTTTCTGCTTTTGTTTTAGTATCTGTTACTTTTATGGATTATAGGATGAAAAGACTACTACTTACTAATATTTTATAAGCTCTCGTAATCTGAACTAGGGCAAAAAGAAAAAGTCTCAACAACCGTACGTATTCTAAGATATTAACTCGAACCTTCCTGAACTCCGTCCTCAGTTGAGGAATACGAACTCTGCTTAAAATCGGCTTTCTAAGACGGGGCACCTCAACCTTTTACTCCAGTGAAGTTGAATGAATGATATATTCGTCTCCAGTGAGTAAAGTGCTCAACTCGAGGACGTAAACGGCAACTTAAAATACCAAAATGCTCAGCTGAGGCAGAGTCGAGTGGAGTTAACATCTTAGAATATGAGTGTAAGACTTCCTCTTATCTATATATAAACTGCCTATACGTATACGTCCCACTGCTGGGCACAGGCCTCTCTTCAATCAACCGGAGGGGGTATGGAGCATACTCCACCACGCTGCTCCACTACAGGTTGGTGAAGGTGTTTTTACGGCTAATAGCCGGGACCAACGGCTTAACGTGCCCCCTCTTATCTACTTTTACTATAAGCCAACTCTAGTAAAAATCACTTTTGTAACGTAAATATTTCAATTGTTCCAGGTTATGTGTGCGTATCGTTAGATAAGCAGCAGCACTGGTAGGGTCGTGGATCCAACAGTGTGGAATGGTTCCAGTGTGTTACCGGTTTATTGATGTAAGTTGTTTTTAATTTTGTTTACTGTGTTACTGCTTTACCAGATCCGACGACCGCAGGCAACAGAGCGTTTCGATCTTTCTTAAAGTATCTCTTGCTTTGAAGCTTAATAGTTAAGTTTCTATTTTATCATGCGAAAATTTTATTGCTATGGTTGTTTTTTTATTATTCTGGAAAACATTGTGAGGAAACCTACATTCTCGAGAAATACGTTTCGGAGGTATGTGACCTGTAGGTACAATCAAAGAGCAAAAGTGCAGTCACTGAGCCCAGCGAATTATTTGTATACAGTGGTGGAATTATGGACCATTAGTTGTCATAATTATAAAATTTATGTTTTTGTAGGTGTTTTTGGTTTAAAACAGAAACGTCATGTAACCAGGAGGTCTTAAGTGCAACCAGTTAATTTATTACTTTGCAAGAAACTGATTGGACTTTTGCACTTGTATTGAGCTGGTTTTCCCTTAAAAAACCGGACATGTAAAATCTTCAGGTTAGGTTAGATTAAGCGGATCCCGTGAAAATGGGATAACGCTAGGGACATGATGTATAACATACTATTGAACTATACTATTTGAACTCACAAAAACTCATACAAATCTACAAAATTGCAAGTAGTACGAAATGCCTACCATGATTAGTCGCGTATCTCAGGAATGCGATATTGTTATTTATTTAACAGGTACCAAATATTGCTGCAAATGACATTTCTTGGAGGTATCTTAATATTTTTTAGGCGTAAGTTTATCGACAAGCTGGCGTTTACACCCTGTACGGTCACGAGCATTAATATGTATACACTTTGGTAACATGTCACATTAACTTTTTTGACAAATTGAACTGTAAGTCTCAATAATTTCAATATAATGTACCCACTTTAGTGCGAGTCCTAAAGTGGGTACATTATATTGCTCATGACTGTACCCATGCATATTTTAGAATGTACAGAGTTTATTTGAAATATTATCATATAGGACAGTCTCAGATAAATTATAGACGGCAGTTTCGCGCAAGCGTTCCCCTTTGTACATGAACGATCGTTCGCATTTCGCTATTTGTGGGACGCTTTTGTTTTGATATGCCTTTATAGAGCTTTTCTTTCGTGTGTGGCAGTGAGTAGATGAGTGCTGTACCTTATACCTCCCCCAGGAAGTGGCAGAAAAATTGTAGTATAATTCTATTCCAAAGGCAACCCGTCCCGTTATCCTGTTAATTTATGTGAGTGTACATTTATGGAAGACCCATATTTCGTGGTTACAAGTACGGACGGAAAGTTAGAGTATTGTATAATACACGAAAACGTTGTGGGATGTTTTAGACCACGATTCTGAGTTGATAACGAGTGGCATTTTCCGTCACGAAAGTATGGAAGTGAAAAAAAAAATTCATGAGTTTTCCAACAGCTGAGTCATCCCTCTTAGACGATGTTATGGCCAACGTACATAGCATTGTAAATCATCAATCGGCGACTAAAGACGTTTATCATTTTCAGCCACAATAATTCATTGACTGTATTCCATCAATTGGAAGCGTGTAGAAAATTTACGGTTATTATTTTGATTACGGAATTACACTAGTCTTAATGTTTGTTAAAGCAGAAACCGTTTCACTTAGCTATGGTATAGTGAGCAACGCATCGCTATCTTATCAGCAACTATCGATCGATTTGATGTAGGTCTTTTCAAGATCATGATTATCTAGAAACTTCAGTCAGTAACGTCAGTGCAACTAGTCGTCACTAGACAACTAGCGTCCATTTTTCACTTTTGATATATTTACCTTCGTTGTTCGATAAAAAAAGAAATAAAAAGCTGAGGATTCTCTCTCAAGTTCATATACCTCCGATCCGAAACACATTTCTCGGATATGTGAGTTCTCTCACGATGTTTTCCATCAGCGCTGAGCACGTGATAAATATTTACGATCCAAACATGAATTCTTCTTCTATCGTGTGGGTTGTGAGGTGAATTGTGAGGTGAATTACCAACTCCATCAACCCTGGTGTCAGGGTTATTATTGAGCCGCCAAAGGCCCCTGACATAGCTCATGTAACGACTACTTACTTACATCTGTAAGTAGTAACAGGGACCAACGGCTTAACATGAATTAAAAAAAAAACATTTAAGCCCGTGCTGGGATTGAAACTACGGTTAACTGTCTCTTATAGCAAAATAATCTTAACTTTTGGCGTTCCATTAATTTCCATTTAGGCACCTACTTTATAAACCAGAGATTAGACAATTAAATAGACGTTTGAATCCAAAGTGCATGTAAATTCGGTGAGTCAACTTTGCGTGGGAGTCGCAATGCACTCACTTTGTACCCACACAGGTTGTTGTGGCGTAACCTTTTAGTGTTTCAGTATTTATAACCAGCTATTTAAGATTTACTACTAGTAACTTTACATTTTGCAGCATCTAGGTAATATAAAATCCGAGTAGAAAATAATGAGTGGGAAGTTCTTTACTAGCAATCATCAGTCTCATAGCATCTTAGATAGGCAACATAGCATCACGCCTGTATCCCAGTAGTGGTAGGCAGAGGTATACAATATACACACCCTCCTACCCACTTCTTGCCTGCTATGTCTATATCCTACGTAATAGGGGCTATTGCTAATAACAGGGCAAAAAACATGAAAACCACGTGACATAAACGATCCTTTTTTTAGATTTGACTTATTGTAGACGTGATTTATTGTAGATTTGCCGCAGATGGCATTAACTACTTGGCGGGACAAATGGTGAGCGCTGAAGGCTCTCACCCGATACAACGTTTAAGACAACAGGCCTGAGGGTGCCCAGCTGGGCGCGAACCTCGGCTCAGGGCGTCGTCTGAGAGGAAAAAGAATAGTGGGTCGATAGCGAAAATCGCTGAATGAGGGGAAATAGTCGACCACGCCGGCGGGATCGGTATCGGGGTCCTGAAGTGTTTGGTGTCGCGAGCTGATTGGCTGCCTCTATGGCTAGAGTAATCGGGTCATCGGGAACATAAACGATCCAAACTAGAATTCAAACTCATAAAATCGAATTCAGTGGTTTAGAGAATTCGAAATTCGAATCCGAGATTCAAATCCGTGACACTACAACGTAAGTCACGCGTTTTCCGAACTGGGCTACCACAGATAAGTGATTGAATGAGAAAGAAACCTTTATTAACTGATACAAGAATTTATGTTGCTTCTTTTTTCTTTATCCGATTTCATGTCACCCTTGTATGTCTAGAATACCTACCAAGGGCGGAGTACATTTTCATTTGACCCCATCCCTACCCTTACCCTTATCCTTTGACATTAAATACAATCTTCCTCGGTATCTAGTTACTGACCGCGATCAGTAGAATGTCACTCAATCTGAGAAGGGATATCCAGCACCCACGCCTACACAAATTCTGACTATTATTTCAGACCGATAAAAATGAATTAAAAAGTTATCAAGGAACTATCAACTTCTGTATATTGGCCGTTCTATACGTAATATTATTCCTTAGTCTATGCCTATACTATCAATTTTAGCTTCGATGTAAACTCCAGTATACAAGCTAAACAAAACACACATGTTTGCACATTGTACTTAGCGTAAAATAGGTGTTATGTTTGCATTGCGTACAAGGAACACGGATAGACACTAGACATGGATAGATGCTATTGTTTTCACGCTTCACGCATAGATATTCCAGCCCACATTACCAATCAGTATGCATTGTGTAAAGGCGACAGTTGTTAGGCGTGCAGCTTTGTAAAATGTTTTATATAAAGACAATGTATCACTCGCATTCTCGATAATCCTTTGATACTTTGTGAAACTATGTAACTTTAGCTCACGATTAAATCCTAACTGGGTAGTCAGAAGTACATCCATTGTAAGAATTTTATCAAATCAAATCAAATATACTTTATTGTACAGAACTAAATTTCCACAATCAGGCATAACACATGAACACTGTAAAATTTGGGGGGGGGGGGCTTATTGTTCTAGAGCAATTTCTTCCAGGCAACCACTACCAGGAAACAAACATTCTAATGTAAAAAAATATACGGTCGATATGAGTACCTCCTTTTTGAAGTCGGTAAAACGTAGGACAGCCGCAATACCTATATACAATTGGTAAATAATGTATCATAATCAATAGCTTTTCCTATGTTGCGGTGTAAATGATCTTCTGGTTAGGTTAAGATTACAAAAACCCTGTGGTTTTGGGCATGCGCATTGGTGGCGTTAGATAAGTACCCTCACGCATTGAATGCTACCGTACCATCTCGTCATATTAATAATCCTGACACCAGGGTTGCTCAGGTTGGTAATCCTCATATAATAACCCTCACGATGTTAGATAGATAGATTGAACTGATCGTTGAATGTATTCGTTTCGTGAGTTTAGGTTTGAAAGGTGAGACGGAATTTTTTAAACTTGTATATTATATATAGAAGTTGTAGATAACTTTGCTATCACTTTTTTATCTAAGATGATTTTAGACAGTCTTCTGTTTTCTAAGTTGGCTCTTTGGTACTTGTTTTTCCTCTTTTGCGGGCGGTACTAACTTATAGGTAATTAGTTGCACAGCTAAATCATTTAATTTAACATGATGCATGAGTTTATCGTAGTAACTTTGCCGAGTTTGGGAACCGCTGTTCATTTCGTCTTTGTAATGTACCCACCCTATTTTGATGTGCCTTCATTATTGTATTATTACTGATAATAAACACATTTTTCGTTTTCAACTGTTGGTGTGCTAAATATAAAAAAAAAAACAATTAAAATAGATTTCTTGTCCGCTTCTTATTCATCAATAGTTTCATACACGCGTCTATTACTCATACAGTCAAAACACAATATATCTATCGCTTTATTGAATACACTTTGCGAACACGTAGCAGCCAATTGGCTATTGGATAGTGTTATTGGCCATTTTTCATATTGGGCGCTACATCTCTATTAAAAACTCGTGCGCTCTTCATAAATCTGTGTGGGGTGAATTCATGCGTCCCATATAAAATCTCTGGACTTTGCAGCACTATACGGATCAATATAAAACCTCATAGCTTTATCTCAGATATGTCGCCTAACAGTGAAGATCAAGTGTCGCACACAACTACAAGAAAATTAACTTTTGTTTTTATATATTCATACTATTTACTAAACGCCTCCACCAAGCCGCTATGGAGCAGCTTGGTAGAGCCCATCCAGTTGTTTATGTATGTGAGAGTCAGAAAGAAACCCGCTCATCTTGCTTGAGACATAGTAGTTAGGTGTCAATGTCATCAGGTCGACTAACTTGCTATGAAACATTTAAGTATAGCTTCGCGAACGCTGTCCTTGTTCATTGTACGTTCGTATCCCATAATTAATCAGTATGTCCTACATAATTGCGTGACTAGAGTATAAACTGTAATTTTGTATTGCTTTTAAATTCACTTAGTACAGTCATCAATTCAGATAAATAGATGACTGATAGATTCGGAGTAAGATGATTCCGTGCTTCGGAGGGCACGTTAAGCCGTTGGTCCCGGTTATTAGCCGTAAAAACGCCTCCACCAACCCGCATTGGAGCAGCGTGGTGGAGTATGCTCCATACCCCCTCCGGTGGATTGAGGGGGGGCCTGTGCCCAGCAGTGGGACGTATATAGGCTGTTTATGTTATGTATGTACAGTCATCAATTCAGTATACCAGTATTGCTCTTAGATCAACTTATTGATGCCGTGTTATGATAATAAATTAAAGTGATAGTAAAAACATAAAAAAGCTAGAAAGAAATAATATTTAATATTCCCATAAAAATATTAACCACTTTTTAGTTAAGTAAACTCAGGTGCTGCCCTGAATTGAAATGAAACAATAGGACTGTTTATTTTCACGATCAAACTGCTCTAAACGATCATTCAAAAAATTCAAAATTCGAGGCTAATTCCAAAGGTTGCTTTTTACATTTTCTCTTACTCTTCCAACTTTAGTGCAATCCAACCAATGAATACAAACGGAAACCAAATAAAAACAGTGAAACACCTCTGCCAATTAGACATGTTTTGCAAACCCCGCATTCACGATCGGTCCGTCGACACATCGGTCGACTGCACATAGCATGTGTGTAATGTTTGTCTCGTAAATAATCACCCTGGCAACTGCCAAGTAAACGTGGCCTTGCTCAACACACAACATAGTTTGATATGCTCGCCTCAGCTGTTATACAATCGGCAACATTGCATTGTTGGAGCCATGCTGTCTGTCTAAAATGCAGTTTTATTTAAAACTAGCATTCCGTCCGCGTAGACATTATCGCACGCGACAGTTTCTTTTCACTCCTTTTTATCCCCTTAAGGAATGTCGGAAATAAAAACTACTCTGCTATTTTCTGGATCTCGAACTATCGCCGTAACGAATTTCATTTAAATCGGTTCCACAGTTTAATCGTGGAAAGGTAACAGACAAGACAGAGTTACTTTCGAAAGTATGATATTATACTATATCGAACATCGACAACGAATACTGATTTTCTTTCTTAAACAGGAAAAATGTGCGTAAGTTTTTCTAGTGGGATAAAATACCTAATCTTTGCTTTTCCTTCTATATTTGTAGATACTTACTCCTCAGGCTGTAACAGGAAATTTAATAAAAAAAAAATCCCAACGTATATTCCAATATTTATTAGAATAAATGCACCATCCGGTTGTTTACCAATCCATCTCTGAATTTTCAACATAGCCTTTGGTGGCTGCACTACGTAAACAAAGTGCTTTCATTGGCATTCGTCAACTCTCCATACGTGAGGGGAAAAACAAACATTGTTTGACTGTCTGCCGACCATTTTAAATTTAATTAAAACGTTATAATAATGATAAAAGAACAAAATTTATGTTGTAAATTATGAAGGAAGGAAGGAAAGAAAATGGAATAAATGCAAGGAAGAAGATGTACCTAAAGTAAATTATGATGAATCCAAGAATAGAATTTCAACATAACTTTACAGAGCATCACGCCTATATTCCCGAAGGGGTAGACATATATGTTTACTATGTACATCCAGTCTCCAGCTATGTTTAAGTCCTAAGAATACTGTAGATAAAATTTAAAGCATGAAATATTTTTCTAAACTACTATTAACTGTCTACTTACAAAAGGTAAACAAGTTGAACTGATCCATCTAATTAACATTCAATCGATTTTAATCGCTTTACTTTAGCACAATAGACAGATTTTCCCAGGGCACAATGAAAACATTTTGGGTAACAACGGCCGTCCCTTCCCGGATATCGGCTTTAATTATTTCAATAGGGAACTTTAAGCGTTGAAACACAAATTAGTATACATCGCGTGTCTATACCTGCATCATAGTACACCTGTCGTTCGGTACATTTTATGGCGACTTCGTGACTTTACTTTAGGATTTTACCATAAGAGTTATTTATGATCGTAGAAGCCGCAGTTCATAATTCTGTAAACAAATTAATAAATAAGAAGGAATGCCAGGCGCATCATCATTGTCAAAAGGATTACGAAGTTAAAAGGTGTGGAAATATAAAAAAAAACTTTTCGTAATAGATATAGTACATATGATATGGATTAATGGCCTTTGCTTTGAGTTCAAATTATTTGTATGTTTTGAAATTCCTATCTTTTTCTATGGTGAAAAGATTTTGAGTGAATGTTTTTAGTTCAGCGGGGTTTGCACGGTATCCGCGCCGCGAATTATGTCGAAGGCTTCGACCTATAGACACTGCGAATGCTATCTACTAAGACGTCGTTTACCGTGCCGCGAAGGCTAGGTGTACTGAAGGTACTGGGGGCGTATTCTTTTTTCACACCCCACCAATCCTTTATTAAGTACTTTGCCTCTAAAGAATCGGTAATTGCATTTACAAGCCATTCATTCTTACAGGAGATTGTAACGGCTTAAGTTTTGTATTGCTCCGTATCTCCTAAGTTTTCCCCTCAGGAGTGGATGACGTCAATTCTCGCATCTGGGATAAAAACAAACTTTATCGCCCAAATAAAGGAAAATCCTTCAAGTTTTTTCGGGAATCTTTAAGTCCACCCACTAAAGTAGGTTTACTTCGGTAAATTTGTTAAGTGTTAGGTACATTGATCTCAGGAGTAGCCAGTCTGCCGCCATAAAATAAACTGGAAAGAAAAACTGTTCATGGAAGGTTTTCGCTTTTGTAGCAAAACCAAGGAGAATAGGTAAGACCTACCTACCAAGGAGATGGTGCCCATTCTAAACGAGTCCGCTGATTAATGTAAGGAACAATCAACCTAATTATCAACACTGCTATTATTAACACGAAAAGTGTGGTTTTAGGGCAGTAATAAAAGTTCAATGAAAACCGAAACAGTAATTTGGGAGCCATAAGGTTACCATTGTTTATATAATACTTACCTATAGGACTGTTAGTCAAAGACAAATGATATATACTTGCTACAAAAGAACAATCGTTTTCTCTTTATGACAAACGCAAACTCTTGTGTACAAAGATATTTCTAATACCTATTCAAGCTTCAATAAGTAAATTGTTGCATTATAAAGAAAACCACGAAAGCGCCTTTTTGAAAAATAATATTCTGATGTGCTTTTACCTAACAAAATCTCGCAACAGACTCGCTAGTTTCAACCCAGGTAAAATGTTGTAGCTTCAGTTTGCCTGCAATGAAAGTAGCATGTACGTTTCGAGGTTTTGTTAAAAAAAAGACATCAATGATATTTTTCATAAAGGCGCTTAAGTGATTTTCAATATAAGGCGACGAAATAGACGATCAATCCGCCAAATGTAATATTAAAACGTCTAGAAACATCTTTTACGTCCACACGAGGTCATTCTTACTACTAAATTGTCATGCTGTCTGTGTGAGAACATATAACGCCCTTCCGTAGTAAATAGCTACCCCAACAGTTTCGATCCCAAAATCCCAACTCAAAAACTGGTTAAAGGGAAAACTGTTTTTTAGCTTAAATGAGTTTTTAAGTCTCTAAATATTTGTTTTAGTTACTTAAGTATAATATTTGTAGTTATTTATTTGTTAGTATCTACTTAATCTAATAAGTATTGTAAGTCACAATATGACTAAATGTGCTGAAAGCTAATACTTCCATCTATATATACCACATTTATTACAATACATTTTCATTTCATTTCATACTACAGTTAATGAAGTAGCTAGTTATCGGGTGTCTGTCACCATGTCATCGCCGCTTTCAGTCATTGCGGTTTTGTTTTCAAAAGTGTGCCGTGTTGAGTTTCCCCTGTGTCATTGTGCCTATACGCAGCTTGAATAGGCACCAATTTGTCATATGCTGTAACGTCCAGTATAAAAGTTTCTCCGCTCAAGCAAGCTATGTTAGAGCATTTTGCTCATACCATCAATAGTAGCAATTGAGAGGACATGTGCAATACTCATATATATTCCTATATATATATTTAGTTGTTGAAAAAAAGTTGTAATCATAATTAGGTTTAATAACATAAAAACGCGTGAAGCTTTTTCAAAGGAAATGCTTTGGATAAACTCGTAGAAAGAAACGTACAAAGAAATGTACACTTCATGTTTTTTTTTATTAATATATTTCTTTGCACGTTTCAAGTACCAAGAAAAAATCTCCTGTAATATTATACTTACCCTCCAAAAAAATAAAATCTTGGAAAACGCTTTCCATATAAGGAGCTTTTTACTTCTTAAACAGAAAAAAAGCAAAGAAAGACGTCGCATGGAACATCGATTACGCGATTAGTGAGAGCTATAGGGCGATAGCGTCAGTTAGTCGTATGAATCTCTAGGGATCGGATTTGCTGTGTGTACGCCTATAGGGTTGTGGTTAGGGACTATTTTGGAACCTTCTAGACGTTGAACATTCAATATTACCGTGTGTTGGGTCATGTAAAAGAGCTGCATTTTCCACGTTCCTTTTTTGAAATAATTCTATGGTGGCTTTCCTTACTTTGAAATCTATTAAAAGACTGTTTAGTAAATTATATCTAAAGGTGCCTTATTAGTCAAATGTTACTGTAATAGGCTATCCCAATAGTCGTTTCGGCATTTTTAAATTAAAATGAAATTAAGCCGCGCCTCATTTTTACCACTGTTGTAAACTCACTGTAATTTAGTGTGCCATGAAAAGTTGAATGAAGAAATGTCGTCAGAACTAAAAAGTAATGCATTTTACGATGACTACATTGTATCCTTTTTCTACTAGGCCGGGTCTTGTAAAGCCTAATTCGAAAATGATATCTATGAGTCTGTTATTTATATTACGGCGGTTATAGTGAGTGGTAATAAAATATCTCCAACTGGGTACTTTCATGTTAGAAATACGTATTGAAAGACATATTCGAAGCGAAGCTATGGAGCTAGCACGTCTCCTCGGTAATCGAATCTGATAATGCCACGCTCGATAGAAATCACTAGTGGCTCGAATCTCACGAACGAAAAGGATGTACCTAATATTTCAGTCAACCTTATTTCATATCAGCGTCAAACACTTTTGTATACTGGTGATGTAAACAGTATAATATAAATAGCCTATATACGCCCCATTGCTGGGCTCAGGCCACTGAATACCACGCTGCTCCAGTGCGGGTTGGTGGAGGCGTTTGGTACTTAAATAGTATGAATATAAAAACAAAAATAAATTTTCTTGAATTCGTGGTTCCCTATACGGTCAAGGTCGAACTGAAAGTCTTAGAATTACCTTACCTTTAACATGTAAACGTAAATCGTTATGCGAGAAGTACGTAAGCAACTATGCCTAAGCTTTTCATTTTCCTTCCAGACCATACATACAATTGTGACTATTAGGTATAATATTAATACATGATAAACTGGACTACAAATTGTTCCAATTCCAACCGGGTAATTATAGTTCGGAAGTGTCAACCCTTGCTTTGAACCAGCGAATGATGTTTACATCGACTCAATGAGCTTCAGGGGACGCTTACAGTAAAGTTTATTCACCTCGCACACATGCTGACAAGCCATGTCGCTAAAACATAGACTGCCCCTGCGGCATAGCTTACTTACGCGCCACGCAGGCACGTATCGCGCGCGATCGATACGACCAATATACTTACGACTTTCATATAACAGCATTGTCGGCATTGTTGTTGTGTGTGTTGTATCCAGGGTTGATGGGATAGGTAATCCACCTCACAACCCATACGATAGAAGAGAAGATTGTCTATATGTATTGGCCAAAGCTCGTGCGTGTTTTTCGTCCGGTCACGCGCGATAGCGTAACCCGTGCAGCGTTAAAACGGTTGAAACTTAGCACGTTGTGTGGCTCGCTTTATTGGTTTTCTGAGAAAATTTCCTGAATTTTGTCAGTAGCGTCACACTTCTGTTAGAATTGAGTTGTCTGTTGGCGTAAGAATACGAGTATGTCAACAGTTCGTTTATTTTGAAACGTAACTGTCTACAAAGTTTAAATATTAGAATACGCTTTGAACTAAAAATAGTTATGCATACATAATTTACTAACATGTTTTAAGTCTGAATTAAATATATTTTATTTTATTTATTATGATAATTGGGGATTGTCGGCGTGAATACTATCACATAAACACTACAGACAGAATATACTCTATGAGTTTATGATATAATAATGTTAGATAAGATAAGATTCTAATAATTCGTATCACCTAAATCCAGATTATACGAGATTGTCGTTAATTGCCGAGAAGCGTATAGTACTGATATATATTATAGTACGTTACTGTGCGTTCCCACGTACCATATATCAGCGAGCTATCTAGTTTAAACCAAACTTCTTGACCCATTGTTTTATGTGAAAGATCCGTTCAAAGAACTACCTATTCTCTAGAAACATGCTAACATTAGTGAATTTATAACTTGGTATACATATACTTTATTATATATACTATATTACACATTGTAAAGGATCGGTAAAGACTTTCAACTGTCAGCCGTTGTTATTGTAATTTAACTTAAAATGTAATGTATTTTTTATCGTGTGGGTTGTGAGGTGTGTGACCAACCTCAGAAACCCTGATGTCAGGGTTATTATTGAGCCGGGAATTGGGATCCATGGCATAACGGAACTTTCATACCACATACGGAACATCATTTCGGAACATGGCATATCGTATGGGTTGTGAGGTGTGTGACCAACCTCAGCAACCCTGATGTCAGAGTTATTATTGAGCCGGGAATTGGGATCCATGGCATAACGGAACTTTCATACCACATACGGAACATCATTTCGGAACATGGCATATCGTGTGGGTTGTGAGGTGTGTGACCAACCTCAGCAACCCTGATGTCAGAGTTATTATTGAGCCGGGAATTGGGATCCATGGCATAACGGAACTTTGTGGGATAATGTTAGTCTCGGATAATCGGGTGATCAACCTATCTTTAATGTCCTGTCCAGAGATCAGTGGTTTTTGTGATATGTCCCCACCGGGATTCGAATCCCAACGCTCAACCACGGAACCACTGAGGCTGCTAGGTTTTAAACATAAAGTGATTTCCTACTATTTAATTCCACAGTTTTATTTGATTAATTAGTTTTAAAGCTTCAGACTTGTCTGTTCTTACGTAAATAAAGGGTATAGCGAGGTAAGGAAGACGAAATGGCCCCCATGGCCCATGACGGAATTATCATTTGTACTGGTATTGGCACTCTAAAAGAATACGAAATGTAAGGTCGTTGACCCCTGACCTTGACCTGTCTTTGAGATATTCGAGAAAGTTCGTACGCGCGCCGAGTTTTTTCAAATTTTTTTTTCCGAAAAACTATAAAAGCTAGAAGGATGGGACCAATTGCGTATAATTAGGGATACTTTGAAAAATATTCTGAATTTTTTTCAGAGTTCTGGTGAAATGACAACTGTGCAAAATAATTAAACAAAATATAAATATATTTTTTTAGTACTGTTCTATTATGTTTACCGCGCCAAAAAAAATATATAATACTCTTTGATTTATATACTTACACCACACAAAAACTGATTAAAATCAAAGAGGCGCTTCTTGAGTAATTATGAATTTACTTAGTGTGCGTACGGCTGGTAGGAACTAATTAAAGAGGTCGTTTTTAGATTAATTATTATAATTACATGTTAAACATAATTTTAATCATCATCATCACTGTTTTCATTTATTACAACATTGACTGCATCATTTGAAAATATTTTCGACAGAATTTCAGCAGGACGTAAAATGCGAGATAGATATCTCGCATGAGCTAAGTAATATAATTATTACACTTGCGGCATATGAAAATCGACTTGCGAAAATCGTACTTTGGGCAAAAGAAAACCCATTTATGCAAACCGTTTACAATTTGTACTACGAACTAGAGTTTTAAGTTTAGCATCCTGTAGCACTTTCTTCATAATAGTGGCATCATTTTCCGTACCATAAATTGGCCCAGTAAAATCAACTATAAACCCGTTCGTAGTACAGATTGTAAACAGTTTGCATAAATGGGTTTTCTTTTGCCCAAAATACGATTTTCGCAAGTCGATTTTCATATATCGCAAGTGTAATAATTATATTATTTAGCTCATGCGAGATATCTATCTCGCATTTTACGTCCTGCTGAAATTCTGTCGAAAATATTTTCAAATGATGCAATCAATGTTGTAATAAATGAAAATAGTGATGATGATGATTAAAATTCTGTTTAACATGTAATTATAATAATTAATCTAAAAACGACCTCTTTAATTAGTTCCTACCAGCCGTACGCACACTAAGTAAATTAATAATTACTCAAGAAGCGCCTCTTTGATTTTGATCAGTTTTTGTGTGATGTAAGTATATAAATCAAAGAGTATTATATATTTTTTTTGGCGCGGTAAACATAATAGAACAGTACTAAAAAAATATATTTATATTTTGTTTAATTATTTTGCACAGTTGTCATTTCACCAGAACTCTGAAAAAAATTCAGAATATTTTTCAAAGTATCCCTAATTATACGCAATTGGTCCCATCCTTCTAGCTTTTATAGTTTTTCGGAAAAAAAAATTTGAAAAAACTCGGCGCGCGTACGAACTTTCTCGAATATCTCAAAGACAGGTCAAGGTCAGGGGTCAACGACCTTACATTTCGTATTCTTTTAGAGTGCCAATACCAATACAAATGATAATTCCGTCATGGGCCATGGGGGCCATTTCGTCTTCCTTACCTCGCTATACCCTTTAATATCTTTCAACGCTCTGTTTATTTTACTCTGGAGGACTTCATTAGAATTTTCTTAATTGGAGTCGGGAAATTCTTATGCCTTCTGTACCGAGATAAGCTTACCTTTTACCTACTTTTCTTCTACCTATGTTTTTGGTTAATACAATAAACAAGCAGAAATTAAACCAATTTTCTATATAAGTACTTATAAACTAATCTACATTATTCATGAAATGTTAAAAAACTATTCTCAGCTGAGATTAGTACAATTGCCAACTAAATAATATTAAAGTAATAATAATAGGGAATAGTTTATCTCTTTTCCGGTCTTCTGGAAGAGATTTCTGTCTTGTGTTAGTTTTATTGATTTTTTAATTTCTAATTGTACTGTTTTTCTGTTCTGTGTACAATAAATGTTAAATAAATAATTAATAAGTTATTTTAGTCGTTATGAAGTCTTATGAAAATTTCTGCCAGTTTATTTTCTGTTATTGTATTTTAAGATCGTACCATTTTAATTAGATGTCCAAATAGAAATAGAAATAGAAAATAGAAAAATATTTATTTCAAAAAAAGAGATTTACAAAAGTAATCTGTTACAAAAAACTGGTTTTATGAGGTAGTTTCAAAGCCAGCTACTATCATGAAATGAAATCATAATTATTTAGTTAGTTTATTATTAGCCAATAACTCGTCCTTGGTCTAATTCACACGAAGTTCTGTAAGCTTAACAAAAATTATTAGATTTTTTTATTAAACAATAACCCATTATATTATGACATCTAATTATTTTAATCTACATTTTACCCGTTGACATTAATACAATATAATATCTTACAAGTACTTAATTAATATGAGAACGCAATTTGTTCGATATCAGCGTACCCCGAAAGCCTTCTTACATAAATAACCGTAACTACTTGAGATACGGTCTTGATTTATTCCCTAATTTTCTGAGGCGTAAGCATTATTGATAATGCTTTTATTCACCCCTTGAATGTCGTTTTCCCTTAATCAGAATATGTATGTGAATATAGTTTAGTCATCATCTCCCTAGCATCATCCTGTTTTCCACAGGGTCCGCTTACCTAACCTAAAGATTTGACAGGTCCGGTTTTTTACAGAAGCGACTGCCTGTCTGACCTTCCAACCCGCGAAAGGAAGACCACCCCAATACAGGTTAGGATATGTGACCTAAACGAAATGCTCTCGGGAATGTGGGTGTCCTCACAATGTTTTCCTTCACCGCTGAGCAGCAGCAATCATTTATACAAGCAGTTATGCTTATGATCCAAACATGACTTCGTAAACAATTTCGAAAATCATTGGTTTGGTCCCGTGCTGGATTCGAACCTGCGACCTCACAATGAGAGTCAAGTGTTCTTCCAACTGAGTTACCACGACTTTAGTATCTATAATATAGTAGGTAATAGTAGGTATTAAGGTACAATGAGATACCGTATCTAACGCAACGACAGACCGTACGATAGAATAACCCACTTCATCCTTCCACTCCCGAGTATTTTCATATCATAAGAGCAATTAGGCTGCGAAGTCTTCGTAATAACAACTCGGTAGCTCTAAATGAAGCCTATGCAATAGGGAATAAAATTTTACGATGATGGAATTGGCAAGTTACTGTGTAGATAATACCTATTAACGGTAGTAGTTCAGCAAACTCCACAATGGCGCTTAGACTACCAAGAACCCATTGAAGTTTCAAGAACGTCGGAATTCTGTTCATTTCAGGCCTGTGGATGAGCAGTTGGCCGCGAACCTGGGCTTAGGGCGTCGTCTGAGAGGATAATATTTGAAATAAATAATCGACTCTTATATCTATTTATTTATGTATAAAGTACTGTCACGTGGTTTACATACCTTTAAGTGAGCAATAGAAATAATCTAGATACGTACTAATTAAAAAATATTATCATCATCATTCAATTAAAAGCCACGCTCTTGTCGCTGTAGCACTCTCCATTCTTGCCTATCAAAGGCCAATTCTTTCACTTGCCCATAAGACGACGTTTTCTTTAATCCGTCCCATATGTACGGTCACGAGCATTAATATGTATACACTTTAGTACCATGTCACATTAACTTTTTTGACAAAATGTCAAATATGTTAGTGCGACAGAGTCCTAAAGTGGGTACATTATATTGCTCATGACTGTACATGTCTTCCCCTTCTTCTCTTTCCTTCCCTAATATTATGTTAGGCAAATATTGAAAGTTATTGAGGATTGAAGAGTCAAGATGATTAGACACTTAATAAGACACGACGAATTTATTAAAAAATATTAAATCTAACATAAATGTTCTAAAAGCTTTTAACATAATTATCATGAAATAAATCTAGTCAATTTTTTCTAGATTTATTTCATGATAAATCCACACGATGCCATACTACAACTTTATTAACACTACAAATGCGGTTTAATATTATATTCACAAGGTACCCCGCCTTGGTTTCGTGCCAGAGCAAAGTCTGTGGTACCACCGGCACGATTTGTGGCCACGACACAATTTCACATCAGAGCCTAACCTACCGACCTGGAGTTCCAACTATTTGATTTACGATTATATCGTCTGGAGTTCAAAGCGCTCTACTTACCTACCTTTTATTTAACGTGACTTATTGCTCCTCCGTACTTCGGAAAGCACGTTAAGCCGTTGGTCCCGGCTGCATTAGCAGTCGTTAATAACCATCAATCCGCACTGGGCCCGCGTGATGGTTTAAGGTCCGATCTCCCTATCCATCCATAGGGAAAACCCGTGCCCCAGCAGTGGGGACGTTAATGGGCTGATGATGATGATGATGATTGCAGATTTGCCGCAAATGGAATTAACTACTTGGTCGGACAAATGGAGAGCGCTGAGGGCTCTCACCCGATACAAAATTTTAGACAACGGGCCTGTAGATGACCAGTTGGGCGCAAACCTGGGCTCACGGCGTCGTCTGAGAGGATATTTGAAATAATTAATCGACTCTTGTGTGCCAATTGCGATATGCGCTGAACTAATTACCTACCAAAAGCTATTTTTTATTTGTATATTGCTGTACTGAAATGTAAAGTGGTCTATGTGATCAATTGTTATGTATGATATCAACATCTAATAGGCATTGTGAATACATGCGACTTACATAACAACCGTACCGTTGGCTATTGAACCTTCTCAAAAACAAATACGAATCTAGAATAGATTTAAACGTTTTTAGGATTCGGCACAGGGGGTTAAAAAGGTCACATGGACATTGATTATGATTATTATTATAAATGAATTGCTGCGATGTGGCGTTTTATTCTCATGATTAATTTAACCACGTTTACGATACGCGAAATTTTAGTTTCCATTCTTTATTCACGATGACACAAACACAGTTTTAAACAGTATTTTTGTGATATGTGTTTGGAACAGCCTCTGTGGTCTAGCGGTTAGAGCGTCACGCTTACGATCTAGAAGTTCGGGTTCGATTCCTGCTGGGGACATTGTCGAAATTACTTTGTGAGACTGTCCTTTATTTGATAAGGACTCTTCGGGCATGAATCTCCTGATTGTCTGAAAAAGTAAGATGATTCCGTGCTTCGGAGGGCACGTTAAGCCGTTGATACCGGCTATTAGCCGTAAAAACACCTCTACCAACTCGCAGTGGAGCAGAGCAGCGTGATGGAGTATGATCCATACCCCCTTCGGTTGATTGAGGGGAGGCCTGTGCCAAGCAGTGGGACGTATATAGGCTGTTTATGTATGTGTTTCACCACCACATCAGCGGAGGAAAAGTTCTTCTATTGTGTGGATTGTGAGGTGGATTACCAACCCCATCAACCCGGTGTCAGGGTCATTACTGAGCCGCCATAGGCCCCTGACATGACTCATGTAACGACTACGTACTTACATTAGTAAATAGTAACCGGGGCCAACGGCTTAACGTGCGTTCCGAAGCATGGATCGTCTTACTTTTTGGACAATCAGGTGGTCGGCCTGTAATATCCTAATCGAACTAGATCACAAAGTGATTTTTGTGATTTGTCCCCACTGGGATTCGAACCCTGGACCTCCGGATCGTGAGCACAACGCTCAATTACTGGACAAGTGACAATGCGAAACAACAGAACTCTTGCTTAGGAGAAGGCATGGCATCACGAATTGCTGTTGATCTCCAACATCAAACACTTTTACAAAGTCAAGTGTTGTACGAGTACGTTTATATAAAGATGGTTTTAAGTAATACTTTGATTTGACCTTCGAAGCCTGAGTCACGATGACATGTTTTACACACGCCAATCAAACGCTCATAAACACGACGTGATATCATACATTGGTATTTTTATATTATGTTTAATGTTTTATAAAGACATAACATAAATATGTTACGAGGTAACATTCTTCAATACTGTTGGACCGTTAGTGATACCCATTTTCAAGTAGAGAAAAATAAAAGTTATCAATAACATAATTCGTCCTTAAATTATAACATAACATAATCTCACGACTGTATCCCAATGGGGTAGTCAGAGGTACATAGACATCACCGAGCTTTCTATTAGACAAACGCTATATGTGGTCGTTACCTTTCATCATCACTAATTTAAGAGCTCTTGTCGGTGTAGCATTCTCCATTCTTGTCTATCAAAGACCAATTCCTTCACCTCCTTATAAGACACGACGTTCGCCTTCTCTTTAATCTGTTCCATGTAAGCTCTTCTTGGTCTTCCCCTTCCTCTCTTTCCCTGTAGCTTCCCTTCTATGATGTTTTTAATAAATTCGTCGTATCTTATTAAGTGTCCAATCATCTTGCCTACAAATTACGAATTAAATTAAAATGAACGATTATTCTAAGTGATGACATATTTTGTTTTCCGTTATACCAATCGCACATTTTAATCCTGTTATCAGTTTTTTAATTATAATTAAAGCTGTAGAGGTATTACCGCAAAATGAAATACGCCGAAGCGGTCTTAATTATATCGTCATTTTGGTATACAGATCTTTTTAATTGCTTCCCAGTCCCTTTTTAATTTGAAGGGAAATGTGTTAGGGAAAAGGGCGTAAAATTATGTTCAAGTTTTTAAATGTATTTTACTGAATTGGCCTATAAAGTAATTCTATCAAAACTTTGTCAAAGTTTGTTTGAAGAAGTTTCTATGGCATCTGTAACTTTTATGAAACTGAATTATCGTTTGATGTAAAATATTACCAATATACATAAAATCACGACGATTTCACGTTGGGGTAGGCAGAGATCAGGAGAAATATTAAAATGCCATACTTTTTAATTCTTTTTTTTAATATTTTAATTGAATATCTCGAGTTACTGTAAACGAGCTACATTATACCTATTACGACCTATGTACGAATATACTTCTCATAGTGAATATTTTGGGACGAAATAACAAATTGCTTAACCAAAATAGAACCTACAAAAAATCGTTTAAAAATACTCACTGTTATTAATAATAATGGCGTGATGTTTTGATGTCTGTATTTGAAAACATACAATGAATAATGCCACAATTTATCTCCCAATTTCCATTTATCTTTCACATTGGAATAACACTCTTTCACTCTGAATTAATCCTCTATGATCTCTAAACCTTGAGCCGCGTAAACGTGGTACATAATCTTGTTCACGTTGTTATTGGATTAGTCTTGAAAAACGCGATCTCACCACAGTCTGTAAATATTTTACGATGTATTTATTTATTTATTTATTTATTTATTTATCTAATAATTACAACTATAAGTTACCATACAGGCATATGCCCAAGGCGGTAACTTAGACACATACATTAATATAAACTTAAATTATTATTTCAATATTTACAATATTATACTTATATACCTAGATACTAAACTTATCAAATATGTTACCTATTATCACATACAATTTTAATTATAGCCTCTGCGAACTTCGCCAATGAACAATTGAACAGGTCTATTTCCTTGGCAACCTCATTTAATATATTTAGAGCGGTGGTAACGGGATCTTGCCTCATTATATTAGTGCGACTCTTGGGTATATAAAAAATTTGGTTCCGCGGACCATGCCTCAACCGTAGATTTGGGACTTGCAGCCCGATAGCTTGTAGGATCGCAGGGTTATGCAGGACCCCTCGAAATACCTTAAAAATATACGTAGTTAATGCTACTTTCCTTCTAACCTCCAGCTTGTAATATCCTCCCATCCCAAGTAAGAAAAGGGTAGGATACATTAAAGGATAATACGGGAAGACTCCATATTGCCTAAAGTATATGTGCCTCAGAAATTTATTTTGGATCCTTTCTAGCATAAGATTATACTTTAATTCATGTGGATTCCACACTAATGAGCAACTCTCCATTTGACTCCTAACTAAGGCATTGTATAATGTTTTCAAAACCACAACATTTTTAAAATCTTTTGTCTGGCGCAAGATAAACCCTAAGTTTCTGTATGACCTTTTACATATTTTCGTAATATGATCTCGAAATGTAAGATCATGTAACGAAACGCTAATGGCTTAAAAGGCCTTGTTGAAACCGATGCCCATAAACATTTTTGAAATGCATTTGATGGGTTGGCTAGCCAATGAAAATACTGTTAAAAAATAACTTTGCTTTTGCTTTAGCCCTTGTCCAGATAGCACGGATTAGCGCGTATTATGTTACAACAGACTTATGTTCTCTACTATTATTTGTTTTGTTTTTTGACGTGACTTAATATGGCATTAACTACTTGGCCGGAACATTTCTTTATTCATAAATGTAACATATATTATGTTCATTATTTCCATTTATTATCTATGGTAGATGTATAAAATAAAATAAATAATAAAAATAGCATCACGCAAGCCTGTTTCTCAAAAGGGTAGGTAGAGGTGTATAACAATAGCATATTCTCGCCAGCTATGTAGTCCTATGTAGGTAATAGGGGCGGGGCCATTAACCAGGCACAAATCCTGGAAACGCCGTGATATACTTTACCTTTGATCCAAACATGAATAAGTCGTAAAGTCGATTCGAAAGCAAGGCCTTTTATCATGATATATGAAACAGCTGATCCAGTCTGAAAGAAGCTTCACAATGATAATACGAGTCATGACAACAATTCAACTGACACACCACATGCGTAGGGAATGATAAACTTTATAGCGCAACTACAAGCGCCGTGACACAATTCCTCTAATCTGATTACGTAACAACATCTGGGCTTCCCATCGCGTTAGCCACCAACTACATAATACGAGTAGTGTGACAAGTCGATAGAAACGACACGATTAGACACACACACACGCGAGCGTTCATATGAAATATCTTACATGCGTCATTAAGAAACGCACTAAATGTAATCTTCGTCTTGTAATGTTGGTATTAATGTGTGGTTTGGCCACACATACAGGTCTCTGACATGATTCGTCCTAGTTGCATCCGCGGTAATAGGTACCTACACGTAATACCAATGAATCCAAATATTTTCTCTAAACAATACTGATCGTCTGCGTGGTCGTTTGTCTAACAGAAAGCTCAGTGAGGTATGGACGCACCTTACGATGGACGTTCCTCTGACTACCCCATTGGGATATAGTCGTGAGTTCGTGAGCTTATGTTATTTACATACTGCCAAAATTACCAACTGTGTGCTGTCCACTGCATTTGCAACTCTTCCAGGTCGCATACTCATTACCGGATATTCGTTAAAACTCCAAAGAGATTAAAATGAAGCCGTGAGTTGGACAGAGATTTAAATACTTATATTCGAATTCGAATTTCGCGGACATTTTCAAACTTTTGAAACAATTTGAATTTTAACCGTGAAACTGCCAATCTGCTCGTGTTTATAGTTGACATTACGTATACTTTGCAGTTTGTGAACTAAACCGCCCCACTAGGCCGGTTAAAGGTTAATTTACATGAAACTGCATGAGTAATGAATGGGGCGTGTTCAATACCGTCTAGTCATCAAGTGGGCTTATTTTGAAAGACAAGCAATCTGCGCTGGTCGGCTTAGTCTTATTTTCATACCCTTTTAGGTGTGGCATATCATATCTGCCACACGTATTTCGATCAAATCACTAAGTAATCAGATCGTTATATTAAATTAATGTAATTAATAAGAGTACTTATATAAATTAAGTGTAATAATGTTATTACAGGCTTTATCTACAGTTCTGGACGGACATAATTATTGTTTAGGTATTCAATGCGGACAGCAAACTAATTATAACCAATCATAGTTGATGATTGATGGTTGATGAGGTTGGTCATCCACCTCACAACCCACACTATAGCAGAAAAAGAAGAAGACCAATCATAGTAAATATTAGTCTACATACAAATACCTATGTACATAAATTACTTGCTTTGCTTTCATTTTCGGGCTTCGGTGACCACGGGTTTTCCATCCTGTTTTCATCCCCTTTTCATCCCCGTTGGTGGTTATTATCGGGATAAAAACTATCTTATGTTCTTCCCCAGGTCTTAAACTATCTCTGTACCAAATTACGTCTGAATCGGATCAGAGGTTTCAATGTGAAAAGGTAACAGACAGACAAAGTTGCTTTCGCATTTATAATATTAGTATGAATTATCATTACTTGACATTGATGAGAAAGTGTAAAAATGCCCATTCTCTTTTCACGCATAAAGTGTAGCAAAATGTTCCTTAGACCTCTAACATCCACTAATAAAAGGTACTTAAGCGTTTGAGTCGCTCAGCTTAATTCAGTACAAAACGTTGATATTGCGATGGCGTCCTTAAGCAACTCCCAATAAGAGTTGAAAGTATCCGAACCCTATTGTCCGAAAGTAAGATGTTCGTGCTTCGGAAGGCACGTTAAGCCGTTGGTCTCGGTTATTACTTACTGATGTATGTACGTAGTTGATGCATGTCAGAGGCCTTTGGCGGCTCTATAGTAACCCTGAGTTGTAGGGTTGATGGGGTCGGCAATCCACCTCATAACCCACACGATAGAAGAAGAACAAGAGTCATTTGCACACTGCTAAGGAAAAACAACGTAGGTATATATAGCTACACTAAAAGAAAGCTTAATAAAAAGGCTGTCAAGACTCAAGATATACTACACCATGCCATCAAGAAGCGAGGCAGAATAACTGCACTGACCTGCACTAGGCGATAGCGCGCACGAACCCGTAAATGCTCTCAATTACGTAACGCTGAGAAGTAGGTATGTCGGCAGTTTTAGTTACTTGGACGTTCTAGAACTCAAGAGAATTGTTTTGAACGTTAAGTTGTAAGACCGAATGTTCTTTTAAAACCTATACCACATTGTTTAACTATTATGTCTAGAAATCTCTGCCTTAGGAGATTTTTATACAAGCGTTTTTTATATATTTTTTTTTCAGTGTTATCGTAGCCATGATAGGCCTAAACCAATGATTGCCGAATTTGTTTTCGAATTCATGTTTGGATCAGAAATGATTATCACGTGCTCACCGGTGAAGGAAAACATCATGAAAAATCCCATATTCCCGAGAAATTCATTTTCGGAGGTATGTAACCTAACCTGTGTTGGACTGGTTTTCCCATAGCGGGTTGGAAGGTCAGACAGGCAGTCGTTTCTATAAAAACCCGGAACTTTCAAATCTTCAGGTTGGGTAAATGGACCCTGTGAAAAATGGTATAATGCTACGGAGATAGATAGTTATCGTAGGCTAACCCTGACACCATCATCCACTTCACCACCTACCTATTAGAAGAAGGAACACAATATTTTACCTAGTATATTTTACCGAGTTATTTCGTTTTGTTTATGAATATAACTTAGATATAACTAAACTTTTGTCTTTATCCACTCTAACAAAACTGGCACTATTACGCAGTAGCTTAATATCGAGAATACAATGAAATCATTTCTCATCAACTTGCTTTATCAACCGCAGAAAAATAAATGTCTGTACTTAAACAATCGTAATATTAAACCTTAGTACCTACTTCTAATATTCACTTTCATCTCGGTACTACATATCTAAAGAGGGCACGATTGGAGAAAGCTGTGTGTAAATTTAATAACTCCGCCGTCTTTGAAAGAACTTTGATGTACAAAGATTCTTGTAAGCACTTCATTCGAAGGCGGCAACAGAATGTATTAATTTGAATATTTCACGTGTTTAATATTTTAGCGTATGTGGATTTTTCATGAAGTACTTTCCAGGCTACGTTTCTCAAAAACAATATAGATGGCGATACAGATATGGATGGATGGGATGGCTGGTTGTACAAATTTTCCCTCGTTTAAACTTCTGAATTCATGGATAACAGATGCATCTTTTATCTTTGTTTTTGGATATGAATAATGATCCTTTTTATTACACCCAGGCACAATTACCCATTATTATTCTGTTCAAAATAGAGAGATGCAATATAGGTACTTGCATAATTCTATACATAATGTGATCCTTATATCAAACAAATTATTTTTATATATGCTTCTGCTATTACATTGTATTTGGGAATGATTATGTACCCGATTAATGAGAAAATAGGTACAAAAAAGCTGTAAAACGCCATATAGTCTGGTGAACATAGCCCGGAAAGTCCCGCATAATGAAACATATCTTTGAAAACGATACGACCATAATATAAGATCAAACGAGCTTCGCAAGCGAAGTTCGATCGATATTATATGAGTACGCTTCATTCGAAGATATAAGAATAACAAAGTAGTCCTTTTTATCCTACAGGCAACTTCGCACGGTTTTAAGAGACAATCAATAGACTAGATAATTTTTAAAAAACGAACAAATGGTCGTAGGTGGCGCCTGTGGTGCGGCCCTTGCCGTGACTCGATCCCAACTTCATTATTTCAGAGACTTCACGTAACACAACTTTCCACCAGGGTATGGGATGGGTGGGAACTTATATCTTCGAATGAAGCGTACTCATATAATATCGATCGAACTTCGCTTGCGAAGCTCGTTTGATCTTATATTATATTTCGTCGCTTCATTCTTCAGATATAAGAATAACAAAGTAGATGTTTAGAGCGAAAGTTGTGTTTATATATCTGTATAGTTTTTCAAATGTAATGGATAGGTATAATTTCTTAAATTAAACCAATAAAGTAACAAAAGTATTCATTTTATTTTTATCTTTAAACAGAACGTTAACATCTTCTATTGATTAAAGAGTAAGCAGGTACAAATTAACTAATTACGTAATATTAGGAAAACAAATTGATCTTGCAAAGATACCTTCGTCTATTACTTGGCGATGATAAAACCTTGCAAAGGTTTGTGACGTCTCAGTCCACCCAGCCGCCTTCCTGATGACGTCCATGGACACGCCCTGTCCGCGAGCCGCGGAGGTGGCCGCGTGGCGCGTGCTGTGCGCGCCGAATGTCGCTACGTCCACGCCCGCCTCGCGCAACACTTGCTTGATCCAGCGGCTGATGGACTGAGACGTGGCGGGCCTATGTGGCCGTCTACACGTCAGAAACAAATTTTGTGAATTCTGTCTAATATCAGCAGTCATGTTGATATAATCCTGTATGGCTGTAGCCGGACATATGCTAATATTTTGATTGAAAAAAGGTAAGATCAAAACTGGTTGATCTCGTCCCGCAGCCGATGTTTTAATAATGTCCGAAATAGCAATCTTAACTCCATTTGTGTTCGTTGTAATGTTGTTCAGTTTTATTAACGAAAAAGTCTGCACTCTGTGTGCAGTGCACAAGGCTAGCAATATTACAACTTTCTTTGTGATTTTTTCTAACGAAAGATTTAAGTTAGGGTGCCAATTCGAAATGAAATTCAAAACAACTTGAGGGTCCCATGTTGCGGTGTACCTAGGGGCAGTAGGCCTTAATTTGTACACACCTTTCAAAAATCTTTTTGTTTGGTCGTTAGAGCCCACTTCGCTCCCTAAAAGCAGCGAAAGCGCGGATCTATGGCTATTCAAAGAGCCATAAGAATCACCGTTGTCAAAGCGCTCTGTTAAGAATGTTAAAACATGAGAAACCGTTGTATCTAAAGGGTTAAGATCGCTATCTGAACAGTATTGCCACCATAACTTGTATGAAGTACTATACTGAGACAAAGTGTTTTTCGCTAGAGATGCGAGCATAAGTTTCATAGCAGCTGGTGGAGTACCTCGCCTGGCGAACGCGAGCCGCAGAGCGTCGCCGCAGCCAGGGTAAACGTTCGGTGCCGACTAGAACAAGAACGGATGTCGTTATCGGAGTTCAAAAAAATAACTTCAGACTCAATCAAACTGTTCAGTAGCGGGAACCAAGGCTGCGACGGCCAGTATGGAAATACAAATATACCTCTAGCTTTATCAGTAACAATTTTACGCAGGCATCTTAAAATCAAAGTAAAAGGAGGGAATGCGTAAAAGAACCAAGGAGTCCAGACCAGCGTAAAAGCGTCCACTGTTAGAGCATCAGGGTCTTGTTTCCATGAAACGTAAATATCGCATTGTGCATTGGTGCGAGATGCGAAAAGATCAATGTCTGGAATGCCAAAGTATAGTGTAATTTTTTTGAAGGCATTGTTTGTTAATTGCCATTCAATATCAGGATTTCTCCTTCTTGATTCTTCGTCCGCTTCTACATTTTCTGTTGAGTTAATGTAAGAAGCAAACAGCCAGATTCCTCGCTCCTCGCACCATTGCCAAATGGACTTGGTCAAATCATTTAAATGGGGGAATTGGATTCCGCCCATGCGGTTTATATAACTCACGGCCGTTGTATTGTCCACACGTAACAATATAGTGCATCCATACATTTCCCGTGCAAAAGACTTTAAGCCTAGAAACACCGCGAGTAACTCCAAGTAGTTAATATGGAAATTTGTTTCACTATCCTTCCATCCGCCGTGCGCGCGTTGATTATTACAGAATGCACCCCAACCTATACGACTAGCGTCCGTAAATATTTCCAGATCGAACTGTAAGTCACCGATCGGGATGTCTGTAGACTGAACATTATTAATCCACCAATCTAAATCTGGAAAAATATCCCGTGAAAGCGTCATCTTCGCGTCATAAGTGGGGTTATTCTTTAGCGCTAAAAACTTTAGCCGCTCGAAATGTTTGGTGTATAGCCACCCGTATCGTACGGCCGGGCATGCCGCCGTCAATATGCCAACAAATTGTGCTAACTCCCGAATTTTGCAAACTCTCAATGACTTAAACTTGTTCGCTAGATTAACTATGTTGTTACGTTTTTCTGATGGCAATGACAACGTCATTTCAACCGAGTTATATATAAAACCCAAATTTGTTGTGGGCGAATAACACTTTTATCGTAGTTAACTACGAAGCCTAAGCATTCAAGAAGGCGAAGTGTTTCGATAACATTATGGTGACATTCATTGTAATCGCGACCTATACACAATATATCATCTAAGTAAATTACATTGATGAATCCTCGATATCTTAAATGTGTTACTACCTCCTTCATAAGCTTTGTGAAGGTCCTAGGCGCAACTGATAGACCGTAAGGCATGGCCTTAAATTCGTATAGATTATCTACTAATGAATTTTCAAATTGAAACTTAAACCTTAAGTATTTTCGGCACGAAACCGCAATAGGTACCAACAAATAGGCCTCCTTGAGGTCTATTGTTGCCATAAATCCGTTCTTAGGTATTAATTTTACAGCGGTTCTATAGTCTTCCATCTTGAAATGGCATTTCTCAATGAATTTGTTCAGTGGCTTTAAATTAAGAATGAACCTTTTCTTACCGTTAGGCTTGGGAGCCAAAAAGATCTTAGATAAAAACTGGTCCTCTAAAGGTTTACATTGTTCAATTGCGCCTAAGTCCAAAAGATTCTGTATGGCAAGTGACATTTCTTTAAGTTCATTTCGAGAAAATGTATTATTAGGTTCACTATATTGTTCTACATTGTGAGAAAAGGGTATTTGAAAACCATGACTAATCCAGTTTAAAACGACAGTATTGTTTGTGATTGATTTCCAACAATCATAAAAAGTTTGCAGTCTGCCGGCATGTACCTGGTTAGCTATCGCGTTGGAGCACGTGGCTTGCTGCCGCTCGAGGTGTAGGTCTTGCCGCTGGACGTCGAGGGCTGCGCCCTGCGCGCCGCTCCCGCCGCAGACCCGTACCTCTGCGCTCCCCCTCTCCCCCCCCTGTTCGACGACTGGTAGCGAGAGGGGGCCGACCAGTTTCCCTGGGGGCGACCGCGAGATGTCGAAGATCCATGAGCAGTAGTAGTAGCACCACTTTTAGAAACAGGTGGTGGTCTTTTTATCTGCAATCCCTGTTTCTCGATAGTTTTTGAAGCTCTTATTTTTTCAGCCAACTTACTACCGAAAAGAGTTTCATCTCTTTCCAGATCCTGTATTGAGCGTACAAATGACTTGTCTAAACAAGGGTTTATGAGTTTAATTCTCGTTTGTGTCTCGTTGTAATGGAGGTCCGCTAAAATTCGGCAACCGTCCGATATGGCTTTAATTGCTTGAACTTTATTCTGCTTATCGTCCTTGGTAAGAAGAATAGATAATCCATTACTAACGGCTGAAATACCCAACCCGAGCTGATTTTGGTTCGACTCTAGCCTCTTGTCGCGAGCTCTGTTTACATCCGTAATGGCCGCTGTCATTTCTATGTTTAGTGATGGGGATCGCAAAAGTTTGCAATTCTGCGGTATTGTGTATTCCTTTAACAAAAGGTCTTTTTTCTCCTTAGGAATACCCTTACGTAAAATTGGTAGCAACCTCTGGGCCACGTCTTGCACGATCTTTTCTCCATATTCTGGTATGTCGTCGGCCGGCTCACCCAACGCCGCCAACAAATCCGAGTCTAATTCCAATTCTGGTTCTTCCTGCAAAGGGTCGACTTTTGTGGCAATAATTTCCGGCGTAGATTCGTTTTCAAACATCGAATCGTTCGTGATCCCCTGTTGTTCGGGGTCATTATTCGTGATCTCTTGATGTTGAGAGTCTACGACAAAGAAAACACAAAATAGTTATATTTTTTATTTTTGTGGGTATGTTTTGTAAATCACCAGGAACATTATATTGTAAGCAAATTGATGACCTTGCCGAATCATGATCAAATTCTTGATGGTAATTAAGCCGCGTATTGACTCGCAGTCAATATCTGGGCTAAAAAGCCATCGTGTTGACTCGCAGTCAACATCCCGGCTGAAATTCCTTTGCATTAACTCGCAGTTAACATCTAGGTTTGTATGAAAACACATGAGACAATGATTTTTGTCGTGTTCGTAATGATCGGGAAAGTAAGTACTTATACATTTTTAAACTCACCTGAATTTTCTGACTCATCCGAATCGGAATAGATTATCACTCTTCGCCACTTTCTTTGAAGTTCTTCACATCCTTGCGGGGACTTAGAACGCCTTTTAGGCATTTTTAAATAGAAATATTTCACAAAAAAATATAATATAAAAATAACGAATATGTAGGTAGCTATCGTAAAATATAAATTGATGGCGCGTGCGTCTGTTGCCTCGCACGAAAAAAGAATGAAGTTGGGATCGAGTCACGGCAAGGGCCGCACCACAGGCGCCACCTACGACCATTCGTTCGTTTTTTAAAAATTATCTAGTCTATTGATTGTCTCTTAAAACCGTGCGAAGTTGCCTGTAGGATAAAAAGGACTACTTTGTTATTCTTATATCTGAAGAATGAAGCGACGAAATATAATTATTATATATTTACATAGTCTGTCAACAAATTCATCACAGCAATGCGAATTATCGTTACAAATCATAGGACTAAGGACTCCCAGCATAAGTAATTCCTTTATCCACTAATAGGTATGCTGGTCGTAGGGACTTTAACACGTCCTAGATGAGAAGTAAAACGGTTTCAGGATCGAATGTACTCATTATTATAACTATATAATAATGTATCATGATAATCGTGAGTCGTAGTTGGTTTTATGTTTTCTTTTTATTCCGGACTTAGCATAGCAATTTACAATACCACAATAACATGTAAAATGTTACTATTTCTACTATTTACCGGCATTAAAGTAAGAAATGTTACGAGTTGGCACGGGTAGTAATTCTTTATGTAAATTAATAGCTTGCTAACGTCTATTTGCAGAATTGATTGCGCGGTACGGACACGACGCGAGGTGTTTCCTTTGAATATTCAGCACCTTGCTACTGCATATCCTACCCAAGGAAAGCATATCTGGTTTAATTCTTTTTTAGTTTTACATACATTAAGTTTGGCTTCTATGCTGGACTGGAAGGGAATAGAAAACACAGAACACGGTCAGTTGTTTGTCCCGGGGATGTAGCAAAATTCGACAAGAGTGTTTATGGGTCATATATTATGCTGATCTCATGTTATCCTATAGGCTCGTAGTATCCATCTTATATATATTATTATCAACAGTGGCTACAAATTGTCTTTCCATTAGGGTTTACAAGCTTGAGTTTACGTATTTGTAAAGATTGGCCCATACCACTAACACCCTGATATTCGTCCCAAGATATTTCATACGTGATGAACCGTATGTTTACTGGTTTTATCTCGCTCTAAAAGATTTTTTTCATAACCAAATAAAATATACTTGGTACAATAATGACCACAATATGACAACATAGCGGAAAGAAGTTAAATTAAATTCCCCGAAATGTTTTCGTTCTCGCCATTGCAAATAATACTGTCCCCTACGCTTTCTCTTATCGCCAATAAATCTAGCCAAACTACAGAAATGACATAGGGAGGGGCTTCGAGGCTATAAAAGCCAGTCGGCTAAACACTGACAATAATATACGTAAACGGAATCTTGCACGGATTCGTTATGAGTATCTAGCTTTATTGTTCACTCGTGCAATTTTGATTTTTTTCTGTTCTTTGATATTTCATTTGCGCATTATGAAATAAATATTGATGCGATAAAGATTGTGCGTTTATGGTTCTATGGAAGATTCTTTGCATTAGGCAGCTTGTCGTGCATTATTTAGGTAAACACTTACGAAGTTACGTATTAAACACTTGAAACTCGTCAGACAACTGATACTCTAAACTCAAACAGCATTTTTCATCCCGTCAAATCACAATAGTGCCATCTATCAGTCTTATATTATCATTTCATTCAGCCAACCTTGAATAACGCTCATCCCGTCTGCTCTCGACTGATAACTCTTAGGCTACGTTCACACGGCACTATGTTTCCCGTATGAGTTACACGAGATTTTATCGAATTTTGCTGTGCAATTTAAAAACTTATTGTTCACACGGAGTATATACTGTAAAATCCCGTGTGCGAGACATATTGCTCCGCGCCCGTCTGGAATACGTGAAAAATGGAATCGAATAGTCCCGTGAACGTAGCCTTAATCCAGCAGAAACGTTCCGATAAATCTCTCCCAAGGGATGTGACATAGATTATACGCCACTTTTCTTTAGACTGTGATCATCATTCCTGTAAATACTTCTGTTTCTGTAAGACACTTAAACTAAACATATATGAAGCGTAGATTCGACTGTTTTGCTTGCTGAAGAATATCACTCGGTAGGCGGAACACTTGCTCATTAGTCATATGATTGCAGATTTGTGGCGGTTGCAGGAATGCTCTGGCTAAGGTTGATGTTATCCAAATTATGTATAATAATAAAAAAATACACACAAAATATAGTTTAAGAACCTGACTTATTACCCCGTTGTTGTTACGCGCCATATAATATCAAAGCTAGGCAATGGAGGTTGCCAAATCTGACGCCAACAGTTGGCATTACACCGGAGTGAGTAGCGTAAAAAAGCTGATGCCTATTAGGTACTTAGCGCTGGGTTGGTGTGATATGATGATGAAAAAAAATGTATTGAGAGCCAAACATGATATATTTAATAAGCGCCAAGCATTGGATTTAATTGTACAACATGTTAATTATACCTACTCACGAATATTTGAAGTTTCCATTTGTTTCATTGAACAAATGATAATTAACTGTTGTTATTATATTAACCGTTGTTGTTACACCGTCCCGCATCCAAGTTTTTATGGCTGATTACTGGTAGTGGTTGCCTGGAAGGAATTGCTTCAGAGCATTAAGGCCGCCCATTTGTTGTTAAATGTTTGTATGCTTTGTTTGTGTGCAATAAAGTACATTTGATTTCATTTGATTAAATGAAATTCCCCCAAATCAGTACTGAGGTTTGGTTCGAATCGATTGTAAAACCAACTGGGGTCGTATTGTCACAATCTTGGTTGTCGCCGCCCGCTCGTAAAGTCTCTTCGAGTAAATTCTTCATTTGTTCATCGCTAAATTAACATATAGGTATTTTCGCTATTTTTGTCTGCCTTGTGTATTGAATTAGCGACATTGCGTAGGTATGCGGATACCTTTACTTTATAGGTGTATATAATATCTTAGAATATGTCTATAACATTTCTTTTGGGCGTATAAAAAGCTTCACATTTATGGTCCCTCCTAAAATAGCTTATAAGATTATTTTTTTCACTTCATTTATAAGATTTTATTCATTGTATGTATATTTAAAGTAAATTAGCTGTAAGTACTCTTCCGGAAATGCTTTCTAAGAAAGTTTAAGAAAATTCTAATAGGCTTACTTTTTGCCAATAGAACTGTATTTAGCAAAATCTCTTGTGTTGAAAAGAGCTGATGCCGAGTAGCAGGCACGCTGATGATAAATTGAATTTCATTGAAAGCGAAAACCTTTCAATACGGATTTACAATTTCCGCGAAGTACATTGCCCTGTAATCCATTTGATAACATTAATTAAATGATAATGGGCAAAATGTATGGAACTTGCAATTAATGCAAGTCTCATCAGTGGAGGTTCTTTGACCAGTTTCGCCCATTTTCCTTTGTAGACAATTATGTATATTTATTACTGTTTAATTTAGTGCAACTGATAAATTTGTCATGCAGTAAATTATTGGGGACGGATCCCGACTTAACGCCGCGGGCAATCCTTAATAGCCTTGGAAAAACACGACTTCGAACGATATTAGTTTCACCAAAGAGGTGAAATGGAATATAAGGAACTGTTCTTATGATAATACTACCATAATCTTTGTGGACGACTAGGTGTCGCCAAGTTGTCTGGCGTAGGGGAATGAAATATGCTGCTATCGCAAAATGCGGCTCGAGAAAATCCGCAGTTTGCAAAAGTACTTCACTTTGGTGGATGATTTACGACCTGCGGTTCTGCAAAATTTACTTCAGACTATATTCTATAAAGTCAGTAAACACAAGTCCAATAAATTAATAGTTAGAACATAATTTGATGAAACAGCTGTTTAGACTTCTCAATGCCTAACATTCTACCATTTACATTATATCATTAGAAATTCTCATTCTCTCACCGCTTTTATTGTTTTAGCTTTTCTTCATATTTAGATACGTGTTCGCAGGTAATAACTCGCTCAGATCGTTTCCACGCGTGTACGGTTTCCGTCGCAATATTGGATATTGCGGCGTGCGGTCCCAATCCTCAGTCGCACACGCTCTCGTCACGTTACTACGAATAACATGGCGTCTGCTGTAGGTAACTTGGAATATCATTTACTTCAACATATAAAATCTAGTTTACTATGTAGAACTGATTCTGTTACTAAAAGTGCTGAGAGATTCTTGCACGATATAAGAGTCTTGGTATCGATTCGCTCTGTTGGGCATCAGCTTCCTTAACTTCGTAGGCTTAGTTGTTCTCACGGGGCCACGCCAGTGAAAAATTACTGCCTTCAGAGGGCCTAATCACTCTTATCTGCGCTCTACTGACGCTTCTAAGCTGCTGTTCCTAACGTTAATGAAATTATTCCAATTACTTCTGCCACGCAAGTACGAAATATTTGAATTTCTTCTTGATTCCACTTCGTTGAGTTTCATTGTGTAAGTATTTAATTGACTAGTTACTCACGTTACAAAAGAATGAACTAAAATATATACATAAAGCTCGTATTCAACCCTCACCGTTTGAACTTCACCATTTGTATGCCACAATAGGACGGAATGTTTGCTCGATGTCTGTTCGCTTCGTGAATTTTAAAACATTTCGAAATATCGCCTGCTGCTTTTAACTTTGGTTTATTTTTGACTGGTATACGGCCTTATCTAAATCTGGGTTGGATTTGTTCTCATGAGCTATTGTAAACGTGTAAAATTGATGTTTAGAATTTAGCTTCACTATTTATTTTAAGACCGCCACACTATCCAGATGTTTCGGCCGCGAAGTGTTGGCATTTCCAATAGCATCGGTATTAATTACTTTTCACTTGAGAATAATAGTCGTATAAAACCTACTATTTTTAATCGTTCATTCATAACACATTATTATTGTAAGAGTTTCCACTGAATCACCAGTTTATCAACGTGTTATCGCGTCAACTAGCAACAAGCCGGAATGTTTACCGTTAGCGGATGGCCGTGGCGACGGTCACGGTCCGCCAATGCGTTTTTTCTTACTAACCTACTAAGAAATGTGTTAGTTACTAGACAGGTTCCGCCGGTCGATGAATCTAATATAAAGTTGAAGATAGATTTTCACTCAATATCTATGTTTTAGAAAGTTCTGTCGTTCGAGTAACAAGGTTCAAAGGTGTATAATAGGGTGGAGCGATTTCATTTTTTATTTTTTTTCGGTTCGGTATACCTGTAAAAAGTTGCTATTTCAGGTCAACATTAAGCACAAAAAAATCAGTTGGCTTATGCTATGTTTCGAGGTGCCCCCATCGTCATAAAGTTTTGAAAAATTAGGAAAATTATGAGTTTTGCCAATTTTTTTCAAAACATCGCAAACATTTTATAAAACACCTGAGCGACAGTTATTACCGGTAGAACCATGCGTGTTGAGACTCTAAGGAAGTGGGACGCGGGGGAGAGGTATTTCAGCGAAATAACTCTCCTCCGCGTCTTCATACCCAAACACCGATCGAGTGACATTTAGTAATTTCGCGCGCTTACAGCAACTCATTTATTTGGCGTTCATTTATTTGCATGAATTACCACTGCGACATTTGTTATTACAATTAAGATGGAAAAACCACAGGGCCGAAATGCTTTTCAGGTACCATTAGATCTTAATTACAAAATTGTTAAACAATGCCGATAGTCGCATTCTCCTTTATACCCACAATATTACCTGAAATTACTAGAACAGAGCTGAGTACCGACCAAAAGTATCTATACGATATTATGACCGCTATCAGTACTGGTATATTTACTTCTGATTTAGCTAATATAGAACCTGGACTTCTTAACCATTCTAGTTGGCTAACAACAGCTAATCGAATTCAAAGGTTGTATGCCACAAAAACTGACCCTGAAGAAAAATTAGTGGTATTAGCCACGTACGTATTGAAAGTTTATGGACCGATGTGATTTAAGTACAATAAAATGTACTTAATTCCTCGTGCATCGACGGGGCTAACCACCTGTGACCAACTATTAATCTTAGTCGCTATTTGAACTCCGGTATGAAGGCTATCATTGACAAAGTAATGCAACGAAATGGATATTTCGGTCATCCAAAAAAATATCCTCATTGCCTTGCTTGGCGATGACAGAGAGGCTATCCGAGATCTGGCATATCGAAAAATTATAAAAGCAAGATCACAGAATACTCGAAGACTTCGAAAATTGAAGGTGCCGGTGTTCAATTCCGATGCTAAAGTTTATACTGACATTATTTTGTGGCGTGACTGTGACATAACTGAGCCACCACTAACTTCAAATTTGTTTGATGAAACCTTGTAGGAAATTGAAAAAATGTTTTTTATTATTTGTATGTCGTTTCCATATCTCGGGCGTATAGAGTCCCGGACTTTTTGAAGGCGTGCGTGGGGCCGAAGCCAACACGTAGAGACCCCTTAAGACAGTTTAATCTAAATGTGGTGTGACACCAACCGGCGATTATCCCTGTATACACTATGGGAGTGCACGCAAAGACAATCCCCGGTTCGTGTAGGACTATTGCTGATTATGCGAACAAAGGGAACTGGGCTATTGGGTTGGAGGTTAGTGGACCGGGAAACTGGATATGGGGGACTATGGCGCCTGCTCGACCAATGTTGGTAAAAATGGATAAAATGAGCAGGTGGTGACTCGCCACTCACTGGATGGGCCACCTATCTAGCCAACGTGACTGGACGGCAAGGCAGCAACATGGTTGTGAGCAGCTCAGGGTGTCGAGAGGTGTAAACCGCTTTTTGCGAGGCGGTTTACCCGCCTCACCAAATCGCGACTTATTCATCTTTCACTTCCACCCTGAGCTTATAGCTCTAACGCCCCACTCTGGCCAGCCAATGAAGGCAATTCAGAGGTGAGAGTCCTGCGGCCCCCGCTGGGGTCCACTCCGGTCGGCCAGTGAAAGTAAGCCGGAGACGGAGGGCCTGACCGACTCTCGGGGGATCTCAGCTCCGCGGTGTCGTCACTCACCAACAGATCGCCACAACCTGGCCTGCGGAGACTGACTGCACTGTTGAATTCACCAGGTTCGCTGATGAATTCACCAGGGGCGATGGGGGTCATCACATCCCTACGCCTTTATTATAATTATTAATAATATTTAAACTGTATTTTTAATGTTTCTGGATATTTTTTGTAATATATAATTACATACATAAAAAAATGTTTTTCGTTTGTTTTCATCCATGCTGGGGCACCTCAAAACGTTAAGATAATTGTGTGATATTTTCTATGTTTGTTTTGTAAATAACAAGGCAACTTTTCATCGCTATGCCGTTGAAGAAAAAAAAATTTTTTTTTTTTCATATATTTTCGCTCCACCCTAGTGTATAAACAGTAGTCGTTGAACAAGATTATCGTGTTTCACGCTAAAAGTGCTTAGTATCGAACGGGAACTGAATTTGGCACGGTTCGGCATTGTTAGCGGGGTATGTAGATTCTGCATCTAAGAATTATGGGCGATATCGCAGCCATTGCGGCGTCGAAACTCCGCATTTTGCATGCTACGTGTTCCCTCTACACTTCTTTATCGTCTAGCGTATTGGAAACTACTAGATTTCAGTAACGAAACGTGTATCGGCTATGTTGTAGTATTATTTACCACGCAGATAAACGTGTTATGGCTCCGATAGTATGTGAATGAAATTTATTCCTGGCTGTCATCCAAATTCGATACAATTACAATAAATAAATAGATAGGGAAGTTCAATTTTTAACAGTAACAAATTCTTGTTCCTAGATGATTTCGTAAGCATTTAAAACATAATATAAGCTCACAATATTTTCCCAATGAGATATTACTCATAGGTATCAATCATAATTAAAAATAGCTAAGTATCAATATCTATTTCCAGGCTTTCTATTAATGGGCCAATTTTGTAGAGATTTTATTTGAAATTTTACGCGTCAGTGGTTTCAATGTGGTGTACTTTCCGATCTATTTCATTACATCTACGACCCTTCTGCCAGTTTTCCATTCGCGAAGGACGAAAGTCAATTTATCTTGTCTCGTAAAGTTGGTATCAGCTGAGACTAGTGGAGTTGAACCGAAACGAGATGAATGCCCTGTTCTAGTAATTGGCGTAGATCCAATGCCCAATAAGGTCCTTAGTCCTTATCCTTAATAGAGCCGTGGTACTTGTAACAACTAGTAGTAATATCAAACCACATAGATCTGAAGGTATTAATTAGTAAGTAGTATCACTATAATCCCCCCCCCCCCTCCCCTTGGGTTTTATAATGATACTAACACGTTTATATATGTATTAAAGACCCAAAGGAACTTAATATTCAGATCGAATTAATTACCTATATGAAAATAAGCATACATATTGAATTTGAAATTATATATTAAGTATGAGACATTTTAATATTCATCGAGTACCGTGCAGCAACTCTAGCTCGCAAGGCGAGAATTTAATTTCGTTTCCATTTTCTGATAATGTTTGCGAATGGGAATTAGGTTTATCTATTTATTTTGTCAGAAATGAAAAATGAACGGGAATATCAATATTGGCAGCGTCTCGGGCTTTTGTACCTATACAAAATTGTATAACTAATCCTCTCTGCGGCTTTTTAATTTTGCTGTGTAAGTAAGAGCGGTTATGACGTGACATTTCTCGGAAAGTCGCGTCGTTTGCAACTTGGATCACAGTTCGTCTTTAGCATTTTTTTTTTGTTAGAAGGGTAGTACAAATCTATTTATAAGAATTGATTTATTGATCATACAATAAACTAAGGGGAGGATAGAAGTGAAATTGGCCCGACAAAGGGAAATGGCTTGAAAATTGTTAACGCCCCAAGCTGACCTGACGGAAATAGAAGGGCGAGTCGTGATGTCGACGATGAACCTATGCACCGCCCTTAAGGTATCGTATTTTCATTTACAAGTATTATAAGCTTGTATTTTTCCTTATTGCCGCTCAGTTCAAACGAGTAGCAGAGAGTGATAAAATTTTCGTCCCCTTTATAGGAGAATTACAGGCATAGGTACCTATGTGAAGTAGTATCTAGCAATGTCCCGGGAAAGTGGTGTAGTTAAATGCAGCAGTAGAATAAAAGATTCACGCTTTCCTTTAGCTGACTATTATGATTTGTGCTGTTGTCGACTTAACGGGCCTCATATACTTTCCAATACCTTTTTTTTGTCGTAACTTATTGTAGATTTGCCGCAAATGGCATTAACTACTAGGCCGGATAAATGGGGAGCGCTGAGAATACAACATTCTTAAAGTTAAAACATCCATGGAATACAAACAAAAAAATCAAGTACCACGTCTAGTGTAATATTAACAAGACGTTTGTCCTGAATAAGGAAAGAAATTGGGCCAACTGATACCACTTGTACGTGTACATGACTCGACGTTAAATAATAAATAGGATATCCTAAAGGTTTCAAATGGAATGAAAATGATGATTTAGCACCTCTTAAAATAGAAAATGTTGAGGCATTTATTTTTTGAACAATTGGTATATAAATATCAGTATGGTATGAAGAGTCGAAGTTGAAATAACCAAACGTTACTTGGTAGCTGTTTTTACCTTGATGTAAAAATAATTATCTAAGACCTTCATTCTATTAAGTAAATGCAATGATTAAATTATTTCCGCACACTAAGATCTGAAACCGTTATTTTCTTCTAACTTTTACTTAAACGTTAATAGTACCACGAAATTATGACCGCAATAGCTAATTTCCAGCCTACATTCTCCGGCTCAGAAGTTAATTGTCTAATAGTCCTCTAATTGCGCCAAGGAGCTTCCTTATACAGTTGAGTTCACAAGATTACATCACTCAGTTCACGGTGTTGCTTATCATCTTTCTGTTACTATGTGGCAAGAACTATCTAAATACTTTGTGCATTTAGATAGGCCCGGTTCTACGTTGTCTTAGATAAATGCGTAGTGTTTGTATTGCCTAATTGTAACAGTGACGTGTCTAGTAAATTTAAGTATGATGACACTGACTAATTCTCTATTGCCTTTAGTATTTATCTCTTGAGTCCGTGTTTTGAATGGTTAATGTTTTCCACTTTGATTCGACATTCGTTTGTCTTGGTTTTATTGCTTCTCCGAATCCGCCTTTGACCAAAAAGTCTATTTCCGTAAGCAACAATCCTTAACTTCAGTGAGGAAGTATATTCGTCTTCCGCTTACCTAACTCAGACGGGAAGAGTTTATTTCCTTGGAGAGCTATATTTCACTGCCTAAAATAACTTAGCTTGGTTTGACGTCACTGTTTTAACGCTGTCAGCATGGAAGACATTAGGACGTGTGACCCAATTTAGGGATCCGTGTTAAACCAACCTATTCTGGCGAGCGTCGTTTTCAGCTTTTATGACCTCGCCTGTCGTTAAAGCTTTATTTGTTCATTTATCTATACTATATCGTATATTTTCGATATCCTATTCATGATTGATTGATGATCTTTCATGAACATTTTCACTCGTTGTATTCATGTCATCATTAAGTGTCATTAATAAGTTCTATCAAACTTCCCGCTTCATTGTGCTCTTCTTTTGTGCCTTTGTTTTGAGGAGATCCAGCGAAAATATTTTGTAGTATACTTACGTGTCCTCTAAACAGCCCTTCCGTGAAAAATGCTAATATTTTCAACAACCCCTGTACACCCTGTATGGGGTGAAGGTCGTTTTCAACGCGGTAGGTTTTTTGCGATATCAGCTTTTCTTGTCTGGTATTGTCGTTTGCCAAGAACACCGCAGCTTTGGAACCAAGTTTCTTCAAAGCCTCCTTTACAAACTGCACATTTAATCGTATTTTTTGAGTCTTGAATCTAATGCTTGCGACAAGCATTACCTTTTGGGATTTATTATGACTTTTCCTTTAATAAAAAGCCTCCGACTCTTCTGTTAAAAATAGATTACAGATTTTTCTTTTTATAGACTTTCATAGGTATAATAAATTCATCGAATACCTACACCATCCCGCTGGTTTGTAATTTAGATCCATGTTATCAATCTTGTCAAGTACATGATCATTTTGTCAATATTTTTACCCTTCATCAATTATGTGCTGCGTAATCGCATGTCATGTATAGCCCGTTTAAAATAACTTCAGCTATTGATTTTTACTAGACGTTTCGTAAATAGCAACTACTAATAAATTACGTAATAAGTATAGTGTTTTTGTCAATCCTGACACGTTCACCATGTCACGATTCCCACAAGGGTGTTCACATGTTAGTCATGACCGAAATATTACCATTTGCCACTAATTAATTACTTATTATCATACAACAATGATGCACGTAGAGCCTACTTGTTATTATTGCCAATATGGGTTTTATTTTCTATTGTCTATAAATGATACTAATTAAACGTTTCTTATTTATCACTTTACGACATGATTCATTTGCACTCTCCCAAGCAATTTATCTAACAATAGCGATAGTCATATCTTGTTAATTAGTGTAAGTATAGTATTCACTTTGCGCTGTTAAAGAAGACATTTTCTGTTCAACAATAGAAGTCTTCTCAATAATATTTTGACACGACTTTGGTTTGATATGATCAAAAAAATGTTGTATTTCTTCAAGTTTGGGATTTGCTTTAGATTTAAAATCTTTGCTGTTATGTTTTTCAATCATTTTTTTCTGTTCAACAATAGAAGTCTTCTCAATAATATTTTGACACGACTTTGGTTTGATATGATCAAAAAAATGTTGTATTTCTTCAAGTTTGGGATTTGTCCCTATTTTTTTTTTGCTATTCACTTCATTCAGCTTATTTTTATAAGTCAACACGTCAACAGTTCCACCGCGATAATTCGACTGTTTTGTAGTAAAAGGGCTATCTATATTTAGAGCGATCCGTGTATCTAGGGCGTCGTAAATGCTGTTACTTTGCGTGCCAGAGGAAAATTTCCTCGTTTCCATTCAATGTGATGTAATAATTTATTTTATTTTAAATTTTAATAAAACGTATGATTTAGTAATCGTACTCTTTCTCAAATACATGTCTATAACACAATAGGTAGGTATTTTGTTTAGTATTAATATCTTTCCCAACCTGTTTTGTTAAATGTTACTCGTATCGTACATCCACAAGATCGGTTACGTCAGCCATATAAGAGCACATCTTAGGCGTTCCTAGATTGGAGACTTGTCGCCATGGCCGAATACGGCTGGAAGGGATATATTAGTTCTCTTTTCTAAAGCACCAGATAACATTTTTTCTATACTTTCTAAGAATGTATTGTGCAACTTCTTGCTTATCCGGCCAAGTAGTTAATGCCATCTGCGGCAAATCTACAATAAGTCACGTCAAAAAAAAAAAAATGTGCAACTTCTTGCCAATTATACCTACCTATTACCCCCAAAACCCACTTCCTGTTACGTTAAACTATCTCCTACATTCTAATCTGTAGTAATATCCAAAGATAATTTGCATACAGTATGTAAGTTAAATGTTTCTGACAGCAACACTGATTGATATAACATGTCGAATGCAACGGCACAGTCTTCACCAATAAAGCAATGATCCAATAGATACAGAATACATCATGTGATAGATCGTTGACATACTTACTTCACGTGTCGCCTTTGAGACTACAATTGAAGATGCACTACATCTTTATCTGGTAGGTATGTCGTAGAATACTTTGTGAGTTGTCTGAAAATGTTGATCGTAAAGATACTTTGTAGTGTAAAGCCCTCAGGGTATGTCGTTTTATCTAGGATTCTTATTCTTGGGCGTTCAGAGGGATGTATGAACTAAATTGGCCACTTGAAATGTCCGCTTAATGCAAGTTTAATGAAATAACTTAATGCTATAACGTCCAAACTTATAAGGACGGCCGTAGGGAATTTGCCTCCAAGATTGCTTTAATAAGGCGGCGTATAAAGCCTGTAATAATAAAAAAACCTTTGTGTTCCCTTAGAATGTATCTCTATGGAGGTTTTACCTTGCGAGGAACTACCGTGAACATAAAGTACTTTTACACAGTTGTATCTTCCTTACCACAGTTACGTTTCAAAACTGTGCCAAATATGCTTTTAAAATATTGCCATTTATATTCATAATCATTAAGCGTTATATACCGTTTTCACAGAGGGACCGCTAACCTAACCTGAAAAGACAGTACGGTTTTTTTGCAGAAGCGACTGCCTGTGCAACCCACGAAGGGAAAACCAGCCCAATACAGATTAGGTGATACCTCCGAAACGCATTTCGGAAAGTGGGTTTCCTCGCGATGTTTTCCTTCACCGCACGTGATAAACATTTATGATCCAAACATGAATTTGATAACAAATCCTCGATTTAGGCTCATACTGAGATTCGAACTGCGACCTCACATGCGTTTTTATTTATTTATTTCGTTCTTCCAACTGGTCAACTACGGGTCCCCACCATTTGTATACAAAATTATCATAAATATGATTAAGTACTGCGTTATTCCGACCGTAGTTCGTATTTGTTCACGGCTTAGTCCCGTAAACCTTTTAATAATTATACCTACGCTATTGCTCAGAAATTCTCAAGACATAAGCCCGGTATTTTAAGGGTTGTTTGAGGACTTATGATGGCATAAGACCCCAAACAGCCCAGCTATGGTACAGTTGACCCAGGTATGGTTTTGTTAAGTTGGTACAGTTAGTTATGGTAATAGTTTGTTTCAGAGGTATTTGCTTATAATGGTATATGCAAAGACCTCTGAAACAAACTATTATTATTTGTATGATCTAAGTCTTCATCGAATGAGTGATACCATTGGTGCCGGTTCGAACTTTGGTGCCGGACTTGCACCAATGAGTTATGAATTTATCTTAGTGTAGTTTTCACTAACACAGTTGGCTCGACCATTACGGACAGCTATATGGCTCACCGTCTATCACATTGGCCTAACAGATCGGTGAGGTGTGGGCACTTAGTTCAACTTGCGATGGATGTACCTCTGATTGTCCCAATTGGGATATAGTCATGTGTTACGTTATATTATAGATTATAGGTTTTGATGATACAAAATTACAATATCTTAAGTCGAAGCTATACATTGGCCCCGATTCCTGCAGACACCTCTTAATTTTATTTTAAGTTATACCTGTCATTTTCTTACCCCCTGAAAAAGAAAGAGACGGGTAATCAATCGACAGGCATAAAATTTATGGAACACACGTCAATTTTAGGCAGAAATTTTATCGTTCTTTGCCCGTGGTCCTACTGCGTAGTCCTACTAGTAGTACCATGGGTATTTTTTTTTTGCCCGTGGTTCTATCAGTAGGACTACGGACAAGTAATATTGCCCGCAGTTCAACTAGGAATAATAAGACCACCTTTTTCCTAGTTCAAATGTCGATTAAAAATGACGACTTCATAATGCAAGTTCAGATGGAGGTTATAAATTCAGAAATTTTAGTATTACCTCAGAACCAGTAACCACGGGCAAAGAATGCATTTCATAATATTGGTGAAGATTAGTAGGACCATTGCCCATACAAAATAATAATATTTATATTACAGTCCTACTGATAGAACCACGGGCAAAAAAAAATACCCATGGTACTACTAGTAGGATTACGCAGTAGGACCACGGGCAAAGAATGAATTTTATTCGCCCGGGTTATTCATTCATTTACTCATTCTTCCTAAAATTAACAGTTCTCAATCAACCGTCCCTTTCCTTTTCGGCGCACAAGAAAATGACGGTTATAACTTAAAATAAAATTAGGTTGTGTGTGCAGGAATCGGGGCCATTTAAAACTAAACTCAGTTATAAATCTGTTAGGAAACCAACGCGACCATTGTTATTTTAGCGAACTGGCGAGGAACTAAAAGCACTATTTTAAAGAGCTTTTCAACTACTTTCAAAGCGTTTTAAACCTGAAGTTTAGTTACATCATGGTAATTAGTTTCAACAAGGACCTATCATGACTATCATGAAGTTGAACTTAAAATATTACCTACTTAGTCGGCATTTGAGAATATCATCATCAATATTTAAACATGATGACAGTTGGGTTTATTTATATTCTTATTATTACCAAGTTCCATTAATATACAATAATATACATCTTTTTTACCTTTGATGGGTTTGCTCTTGACCCCCAGACTTACCCGAAGGCATTGACGAGGCCTAGGACCCCTCTCGGGATCTAAGGGGTCTTTCTTTATATTAATGTGTATTTTTCTCTTCTATTCCAGTTGCGCGGTTGAGGCGAGTTCAGCACCATGGGGAAGCTGCTGTCGAAGATCTTTGGCAACAAGGAGATGAGGATACTCATGCTGGGCCTCGACGCAGCTGGGAAGACTAGTATCCTTTTATGATGACAAACTGCATAGCATAAGCTAACGACTTTATCCCAATTGGGGTAGTCAGAGGTACATCCATCGCAAGATGAACTAAGCACCTACACCTCACCGAGCTTTCTGTGTAATAGGCGGTGAGCTGTATCGCCAGGTCGAGCTTACCATGTTAGTGAAAACTGCAAACGACAAACTAATACTGTAACTACCACAAATTTACAATACTACTATAGTCCGTTCAAGAATGATCTTCATAAAAGGTAAACAAATATGGCTGCCGATATTTTTTATATGTGTCAAACTGCATATTAGTGAAGTGCTGAATTGATTTTAGCTCAAGTTATTTTATCAAAATGAACTGACTCTCTTGGGTTGTTTGAATATTCTGTATGATAATATTAAAATACATATTGTATGTTTCTTTGTGGTTACACTAACTCACTTTGAAAGTCATTTTTTCTGCGCATTTCGGCTTATTAAGTACAGTACACTCACTTAAGTTATTCACGGAACTGACTCGTTTTCCTGACCTGAATGAAATGTCACATCACTAATCGTCAAATTGACGAATGCGCTAGCCACAGATTAACAAGAATTTATGATGTCAACTTTTTTGTGTGAGGTTTTGTTTGATTTTGGTTTTTACATGAAAAAATGTGTTTTTAATAATTATTTTACGTTAATTTCACATTGCGCTAAGAAATCATACATCTATTGAGTGCTACGGATGTTATTAGAAGAATAGTTTGCGTAGTTTAGGTGAAATTCGAACATTCTTTGTAGTAACAGGTTTGTTTACCTTTTATGAAGATCATTTTTGAACGGACTATACTTACGGTGTTTTAGACTAAAGTGAGATCCAGCCCGAGAGTGAGGTAAATCTAACTCGATAGCGATACAAATTGGTGCGGGGCGGAGTGTGTCCGTTCTGTACGTATTATTCTTTATTCTATGGCTACATCAAACTTTGCTTAATTAATACCAAATCCTCTTAAACAGAGTTTATAACTTTCACGGAGCCAAACTAGTGAAGAACTTTGGCAACTATAACTTATGCAAAGCGATACACCGAAAAGCGTAGACTGCTGATAGTAAAGTGGCTCCTAGTAGTAAACCTCCAGTATTCTTCTTCTTCTCTTCTTCTAATCTTTTTGATGTAGGGCTCGAATAACAGATTATCATTCCTCGCGATCTTTTGCAGCCTCTATAGTCAATATCCTCCAGTATTCTCTCTCTTTCTATTTAAGAGCTGCGCTCTTGTCGGTGGAGTAATCGCCATTCCTCTCTTCTTCCCACCAAAAACCAGTATTCAATGTTGAAAATTTATTTTCAGTGATAGTGTGATAGTCGTATTCGGCGAACGCATTATTTACTCGTCCTATCGTGGGTTCGATTCCTGGCTCGGACATTAAGCCGCTGAATTCGACTTTATGACTTTGAATTCATGTTTAGATCGTAGATAATTGATATCACATGGTTTCCAGGATTTGTGCGCGGTTAATGGCAATAGGCTCGCGCCTTATTAGGCACTTAAACATAGTGATAGATAGGCCAGGAGTGGGTTTATATACTATACCAACCCCTTTGAGAATACAAACAAATTGCTATATTGGTGCTAATTCCTGTAAATACCATCTTATTTTATTTTAAGTTATATCTGTCATTTTCTTATCCGCCGAAAAGGAAAGGGACGGACAATCGACAAGCATAAAATTTATGGAACACACGTCAATTTTAAGCACAAATCTAAACCAACCGTCTAAAAATTTTACATCCGTCAATAACCCGACACAGTTAAGTAGACAGCACGTCAAACGGATTGCATACCAGCGACGTACCTTTTGATTCGCCCGGGTTATTCATTCATTTACTCATTTTTCCTAAAATTAAGAGCTGTGAATCATCCCTCCCTTTCCTTTTCGGCGGATATGAAAATGACGGATATAACTTAAAATAAAATTAGGCGGTGTCTGCAGGAATCGGGGCCATTATGTTTTGTTAAACAAACATTTAGAAAGCAGTCAATTATATTCATGAGAAGCATCATATTTAATCACCCACAGTGGTTATTCCAACAGAATTTAATCTAATGGTAATAATATCTGTTTTATATAGATACCTTTAAGCATGACAATCGACTGAGCATGAAATTATCCGCATAAACATTAAATTATCTGGTTGAACAATGCATTTGTATATCATTTTAAGTTATTCCAATGTTCGGTTTTCCGACATAGTAGTTAATGCCATTTGCGGTAAATCTATTTAGAAAAAACAATGTACGGAAAACAAGCTTTTCTTTATTTGTAGACATAGCTCTCGTCCGTAACCCTATCGAGGTGGACAGAGGTGTTCGGGGCTGTGGTTTATCGTAGCGAAAAGACGTTGTTATATATTTTAATTATTTAGTCGCACACGACACACAGTTTTTAGACCCCCTGTAACAATATCTGGTTTAGAACTGCACAAAAATTTATTTATGACGTCAACAAATTTTTGAATGAAAACACATTAATAGACCATCTATATTATTCTTTAATAGGTTTTTTTTTTGTTTTCTCTCTCTCTTTCTTATGTTAATGCATAGTCTGTGTCAATTGCGTATATGCCTGCTAAGTAAAAAAAATAGTGAGACGTAATTTGCATCTATAACTGCATCATTTATTAATAACTGTACCTAAATTTATACACAATAAAAATCTTTATCTTTACAAATCACCATAAACTTCCTTAACACAAATGTTTCAGCTATTTTATATAAATTAAAATTAGGGCAGTCAGTCACAACGATACCTACGGTGGGCTTCAACGTAGAAACTGTTACGTATAAGAATGTCAAATTCAATGTTTGGGACGTCGGGGGGCAGGACAAAATACGACCGCTTTGGAGGCATTATTATACAGGTGAGATATTTCATTATCCATACTAAATATTATAAGTGGGAAAGTGTATGTGTGTCTGTCTGTTTGTTTGTCCGGGGATTAGTCTCGGTGACCTGTCTTGACCTGGCCTGCGGGCATATTCTTTACCCAATTGCGCAACTCAAAAAAGGTTTACTTCATAAGCCTAAATATGTATGTGAGTTTGCTTTTATGTGGCCATCAAAACGGATGGGCCAACTTTGATGATTTTTATCACCCCTATAGTCTTCTTGGTCTAATTGACACACCAATGCTTAGGTATTGGATTTTTATTTAATACTTCTTTTATTTAATATAATATACTTCATTTAAAATTACAATCTAGCCTTGTGACTAATGAGTCACTTAATTAGGAAACAGCCTTCTGAAAATTGTGGCAGCTTGTGCTCAGTTTTTTTTAGCACAGGACAAAGGCTCGTATATTTCCGAAACTCTTATTAATTATTAGGCTAACATTAGCTATTAAGTTTTCTGCCATACTAACCCCTGTGGACGTGTAAATGTCTGAAAGAAACGTATTTCGAATTTGAATTAATTTTAAATTAATATGCGAAAAAAAAAATACTCCATATTTATTAATGTGTCCACTAACACTATTTCTTACTGTCTCTATTAAGGGGAAGCTTAGGTATTGATGATCACATTAACAATACAATTTGTAATCATTTGCAGGCACTCAAGGTCTGATATTCGTTGTCGACTGCGCGGACCGGGACCGCATCGACGAAGCGCGTCAGGAGCTTCACCGGATCATTAACGACAGAGAGATGCGCGACGCCATCATACTCATTTTCGCCAACAAGCAGGACTTGCCAGACGGTAATACCCTACTAAAACCTACTTAAATAACCTACTTCTTCTATCGTGTGTTGTGAAGTGGATTACCAACCCCATCAACCCTGATGTCAGGGTTACTATTGAGCCGGCAAAGGCCCCTGACATGGCTCACGTAACGACTACTTACTTACATCAGTAAGTAGTAACCGGGACCAACGGCCTAACGTGCCTTCCGAAGCACGGATCATCTTACTTTCGGACAATCTGGTGATCAGCCAGTAATATCCTAACCAAACTAGTGATCACAAAGTAATTTTTGTGATATGTCCCCACCGAGTCACACATACACACAACACAACACAACAGAACAGCCTCCGTGGTCTAGTGGTTAGAGCGTTAGGCTCACGATCTGGAGGTCCGGGTTCGATTCCCTATGGGGACATAGTCGAAATCACTTTGTGAGACTGTCCTATGTTTGGTAAGGACTTTACAGGCTTGAATCACCTGATTGTCTGAAAAAATAACTTGATTCCGTGCTTCGGAGGGCACGTTAAGCCGTGGAGTATGCTCCATTGATTGAGGGGAGGCCTGTGCCCAGCAGTGGGACGTATATAGGCTATTTATGTATGTTATGTATGTATGTCCCCACCGAGAAACGAACCCGGGACGTCCGGATCGTGTCGTTACCTACCCACTTCTGAATCCTAAGAAAACGAAGTGCATTAAATTTGTTTTACCAAGTGTAAAGAAAGTAAATACTAACATTAAACTTAGCAATGAGAAACTCGATTCTGTTGACCACACTGTTTTCTTAGTAATTAAATTACTGTAGTATATACTTCATACAATATATAGTATTTTTAACGGGCAACCTAAGTTCTGCAGCACATGCCGCTAGAAGGATCCAACGACTCACATATGTACCCACTGCTAGAGTTGTCTACTTCAACCACTTTCACAACATAATGTATTAGTGTAGTGCATATGCTGATGTAGAAACTATTTTCACACACACACACACACACACACAACATGTATTCTTCTTCCATTTATCTCTGTCGATCGTTATCTCGGTAGTCACACCTTCCCCACACATATCCTTCGTCACACAATCCATGCACACTTTCTTGGGTCGTCACCTACCCCCTATATCCATCCACATTCACCTGTCACGCGTCTTATTGATGGCCTGTGGCTCGGCTCACTCCAATAGGCATACATGCATGATTTATGTTCGCGTTTTATGTAGTTATGACAGAAAGAACACAAATATTTTTCTCACTAAAGTGCAATTTAATAATTTCAGCGATGAAACCGCACGAGATTCAAGAGAAGTTGGGTCTGACTCGCATCCGCGACCGCAACTGGTACGTGCAGCCTTCGTGCGCGACCTCCGGCGATGGCCTCTACGAGGGCCTCACGTGGCTCACCAGCAACCACAAGTTATGAGCTGCGGAGTAGGCGGCGCAAACACCACTGCCGCCTGCACACGCCACGGTACGAAACTCATAAAAATATTGATACTTTCATTGGACTAACCAGATTTGGAAAGAATCCTTCAGATCAAACCAACCTAAACCACTGAATTCGACTTTGTAGGTTTGAATTCAGGTTTGGATCATAGATATGGCATTAGGCGCGCCCTCTATTGGGACTTGAACACCACTGCCGCCTGCACACGCCACGGTACGACACTCATAAAAATATTGATACTTTTATTGGGCAAACCAGATTTGGAAAAAACAAGAATCCTTCAGATCAAACCAACCTAAACCATTGAATTCGGCTTTGTAGGTTTGAATTTAGGTCACGTGGTTTCCAGATTTTGTGCTCGGTAAATGGCAATAAGCGCGCCCTATATTGGGATTTAAACATAGCTGGTGAGGAGTAGGTTTACTTTACACCTCTTCCTAAAAGCCTCATATCCCAGAAGGGATACAGGCTTGCTGCAATGTTGTTGAGGTGATATTCAAGAGTTTAGAAGCGTTGTCACTGTGTCGTTGTATGAGAGCTGGCCACTGCACGGCGCAAAGACCACGCTTACTGCTGGCCAGCCTTGCATACACGTCACGTTACGGACAAACTCAAAAATAAGTGCCTAGGTTGACTACAGTCGCAGGAAGGGTCTGTTAGTCCTAGGCTAGACAACTGAAATCTCATATTTTTCTGGAAAACAATGTTTTTAAAACTGCTAAAACCCTGCATCAAACGTCTGTGATCACCGGCAGTCTCTTCACTTTTCTGAGCCACTCTGCGGGCTTATCACCGTAAGCGCGCGACTGTTTCTCGCCTCGATATACGTCACCCGTCACTGTCTCACAGTACTGCACAGAAAGAGACAGATGATGTCTCTCGCGGCGAGAACGAGTCGCGTGCTTACGGTGCTAAGCCCGCTGGAGAGTGGTTGCGTACCTCATCAAATTTAAAATATACCTATTTATTCCGTTGGTACACTTTGAATCGTCTATTTTCAGTCCATCTCTTGATATTTCAGTCAGTTTATCTTCCTTCTTCCCCTTCCCCGTTTCCCATCTATTCTATCGAAAACAATGTTACAAGAACTTTGTTAACGTGTTTTTTTTTCCTATTCCAGGTGAGGATTTCGATGCCATTTAATTTAAGTAAGGTGCGCCCGTGCCGTCGGATCTAGTAATTCATATGTGAACCAGTGTCTCGTTGTTGACAGATATCTCGAACACAGTGATGGTGTAACTAACTGTCTAGTGTCGGATCAACAACTAAATTACTAGCTAGCTAACTAAACAAAGTGAACAAGCCAATTGTCACATAACAAAGAAATCAATTATTCCATTATTTAATTAAAAATTAGAGGTTTGTTGTATCGAAATATTTGATTATTATTTTTTTATGTTATTTAAAAGGAGATGATTACTTAGAGTAAATGTTTTTTATTATTATTAATTTAATGTTTACCTCCATCTTTTGTATAGGTAGATTGGAAGTTTCTAATGCATTAGTAATCAATTTGGATAAAGTGGAGACTCAATTGAATGCAATATTGTGTACTACAAGTAATTAAGTAATAGCTAATTGCACGCTTGCGCTATTTGAGATGAGTATTTTTGTTAGTAGTTATATTGTTGCCTGATTGATTTCAAAAGATGACAACTTTTTGTATGTGATCAATCACATTTTTCAACAACAATTAAACTACTGACAAATGTTTGTATAACAGTGTACATATTGACGTTTTACGATATGTATGTACATAATGAAGAGTATTTTATACATTATTTGATTGGATGTTGATTTTCAGTAAAGTTACATAAGTAGGGTCGTTCTAGAAGTTGCTGCAGAAGTTAACTACAAAAATGTTAATTTGTTTCGACCAATCACAAGCGCGGTCGATCACAACATCGAGCTTCGTGATTGGTGGAGACGTAATAATGCTTTGTAATTGGTCGACAGGTATCGTTCAGTAGCAAATAGATAGGGTCCGTATTGAAACCGTTATTGCCCGCAGCGTTGTAAAATGCTTTCAGCTTTGGATGTGATTCAGAATAAGTTAGTACTAGTTTGGGGACCATCTGATTTGCAAAGATGTGGCTTTGGTACAGGTCAGGAAATGAGAGGTCTAATAATATTTAAAAATGATTCTTAGTTTTTATCAAAATATATTTGATTTAAGGGCAAATATTTAATCTAATGTAATCGTAATGGTTTCCATATGTGTGAATACTCATTTGTAACTTATTTAAAGAAAATCTATACTTTCATGATTTTGGTGCTTAACAAAGAAAGGCCTCTCATTTTATGTCCACTGACTTTATTTTCAATAGACATTATGTTCATGTTTTTGAAAAACAGTTTAAATTTTCGATATTGATTTAATTTAAATCTGTGACTATGTTTCTGTTAAATGTCTAAATATTTTAGTCTGTTTAAGACATCACTATAATTAGTTAATTACGTAATGGAGCAAAAGCGAATTAATCCGGAATAAACCAGATTTTACAAGTAAAAATTGAAATGCTCCGGACCTATTAAAATGTTTAGCGCATTCAATAATCTCACCTATTCTTTGTGATATTGTTACAACTGTGAAAGCTAACTATTTTCGATTTGTTTTATATACACCTTATTTTCGCTTGCTAAATACTCTATGACTTAATTTACAAAATAACACGAGGTTAATATTGTCCGTGTTATACCAAATTAGGGAAAGCGACCTTACAATTTCAAGTATTAATAAAAATATCAACTCACTGAAACGAATATTTTATAATTATTATTTGTAACTAGAAAAATGTTTTATAAAGTAAAATAACTTTCTTGGGACTGCGTTGGAACTTAGTTGTACCTTATCGAAATATGATAAGTATAGAAGTTTTTGACCACGCTTAACAAAGCAGCGATCTTATTCTTGACAGAAATAAAGCTAGTTTTAGAAGTGTCAAACTAAATTAAAAAAATGTCTGCAGGAATCAACACCATTATCTGTGTAATATTACATACATTGGGCGGAAGGCAAGAGGGAAACCACTGCCCTATTTTTCCCTAAAAAGTAGCATGGATAATGCTACACCGACAAGAGCGTGGCTCTTAAATTAGTGGTGATTACACAAACTTATGCCTATTTCCCAACGGGGTAAGCACAGACTATGAAATTCCATTTGCTTCGATCCTGACACACTTTTGTAATGTTAGTATGAAAAATCCATTTATGAACACGCTGCGCAGACGTTAGAACGCGTCGAAATTTTATGACAGTGCAATTCGCTTTTAACGCGTTATTGTATTGTATAAGTAAATAACGCACCGTTCTGGTGTTAAATACGTTTCCACTTGTTCTAGCGGGTAAATTGTTTAGTCCGCCATTTTAAATGATGTTAAGCTTGTTCTTGTTATGTATAGTTCTGTTATAATAATCAAATTTCTATTATATTTTCCGATGTCTCTACAACGCGTAAACCTTCTATACTTATCATATTTAGATAGTTTTTCCGAGTTTCCAAAATCGTTTCAGTGGTTAAGGCTGATTTTCTGTACTCAATAATTTTAATGTCATCAAGGATTCAAATCTTTGAATGCAACCATTTATTTGATTAGAAAATTAACGAATAAAGTGCAATTAAAATTGTAGCTATATGCACTTGGGATGTAAAGAATGATTTGATTTATAATTTATATTTGTTCAACCCGCGGTAATCGCTGGATTACCTCTGGATTTGGGTATGAGGACAGTCTGCTGTATAATATTGTAGAAAGTTATTCAATATAAATTCACACTCATACTTTGGTTTTTATTGTCGCCTACTACATTATTTTTTTGACAAATTAACAATTTTCATCTTATTTATTAGACTATAATGTTTCCTCTGTGTGTTTTTAGGATCCTAACTGCCACCCTCGTTTGTGTGTGGCAAGGATCCTGACCCATACCACTTGTTCCTACATTTACACAATTTTACGCGATATTTCTAAAGCAAAAGGTTTAATAAAATGCGTGCATTTCAGTGTGCAGTCAGGCACTAATGAGGTTAGACAGAGGCTACAGTACCTACGCTACGATTTCAAGTAGGTAGAGCATCACTGCTCGAGTTGGTCGTCGGCGTCGTCCCCCGAAACAGAAAAGACCACATGTATTTCGACCGCATGTCTTCCCTCTGACTCTCTCCCACGCTTTTGCTTTATTTTTTGGATATCCTATTGGCCACTAAAATCCCTTTATCATAACTAGTTGACGACCCTAATTACATCTCTGATATCACTATCACATATCTCGGACGTCACTGTCACTATCCCTTGACGTCAATGTGCCCCTGAGTGTGACAATCCCCTGCACGATATCAATGTGTCCCTGAATGATGTCACTATACCTGCATGACGTCACTACACCCCTCCATGTCACTATACCTCTCCATGACGTCACCATTCATGGAGATCCATGACGTCACTATTCCCCTCCATGACGTCACTATTCACCTCCATGTCGTCACTATACCCCTCCATGACGTCACTATACCCCTCCATGACGTCACTATACCCCTCCATGACGTCACTATACCCCTCCATGACGTCACTATACCCCTCCATGACGTCACTATACCCCTCCATGACGTCACTATACCCCTCCATGACGTCACTATACCCCTCCATGACGTCACTATACCCCTCCATGACGTCACTATACCCCTCCATGACGTCACTATACCCCTCCATGACGTCACTATACCCCTCCATGACGTCACTATACCCCTCCATGACGTCACTATACCCCTCCATGACGTCACTATACCCCTCCATGACGTCACTATACCCCATGGGTATATTTTCTAACGCCACTAAGCGATTCACTTTTATTACGGATTATCAGACAGCAAAAATCATGTATCAGGTGTTAAAGTGGACATAAAAGCGCAAATGATCCACCTCTGGAAATTTATTGGACAGAAGGGAAACGCTAGTAGCAAAAATCAAACCACCGAATAGATAGGTAGGTACTCTTATTTAATTTTGTCTGAATGAACACTTGAGACTTCAATTTCGATGAGCTGAGAATGTACTGTTCACGTTCCTTTTACTTGTTCATGCATCATCCAATCAATATACATCATTATTTGGCCCAGTTTCCTCCATGATTTTTGTACCAGGCGAGAAATTTTGCATAGCTTTTTCAGGCCAATACATTTGTTCTTTTGGCCTAGTGTCATTAGTCAATTGTAATTTCCCTTCGTGGGTTATATCAGCTGATACTAATGTCCGTGTTGTTTGTGGTGGTAGTGGTGGTGGAGGACTCGGCAGTGACGTCATCGCAGCGAGGTGGCAGAATGATCTGCAGCTCTTCGTTCAGTTGTACTTCGTCTTCTGGTAAAGGTTCGTCAGGGACACGGTGGTCGTATTCTTCGTTTGTTTGTATCGAACTGTGGAAGAAAGGTTACATTTACTTCAAATATTAACTAAAGCGACCAGTGTTTCCTATTTCATAATTGCATCGGCTGGATCAGCGTCTGATAGCGGAAGCGACTCACGTGTTATAAACTGTGCATAAGTACATCCGTCACCGACATGCCCTTGAGCGTTCGGACGTCCGACAGCTATCTGACGCATTGGATGTTTCGGCCTTGCACACTCATCAGTTGCAACAGATAGCTTATTCCCAGCTTATATATAGCAACAAGACTTCTCGCTAGCCAACACGGCCGTGTAGAGACGGGCCCGCACCGGACCTGATATAATATGACGTCACAACACTCACTAGCTGGTCGCCCGCCTTCGCGCCAGCCAGCAAGGGTGTGTAGTCACGGGCCCGCATCTGACCAGGTCTCTAACGTATGACGTCACAACACTAGGTGGCTGCCCGCCTTCGCGCCAGCCGGCACGGACGTAGATGCGGGTCTGGACCGGACCGGGTCTCTGACAGTATGACGTCAAAACACCCACTCTAGCTGGTCGCCCGCCTTCGCGCCAGCCAACACGGCCATTTACTTAAGAGGCGGGCCCGTACCGGACCTGATATAATATGACATAATAAATGACGTCACAACACTAGCTAGTCGCCCGCCTTCGCGCCAGCCAGTAAGGATGTGTAGTCACGGGCCCGCATCTGACCAGGTCTGACGTATGACGTCACAACACCAGGTGGCTGCCCGCCTTCGCGCCAACCGGCACGGACGTAGAGGCGGGCCTGGACCGGACCGGGTCAAAACACTCACTCTAGCTGGTCGCCCGCCTTCGCGCCAGCCAGCACGGACGTGTAGAGGCGGGCCCGCGCGCCGTGCAGCCGCATACCCGCCGGCACGTCCTCGGCACCGGACCGGGTCTCTGGGATCGGATGGAGAGCGATTGCTGTATTGCCTAGAACAATCCGCGTGCACAAAGGTGTACCTACTTTTTGCAAAACATACACAACAAATATCCTGAAACGTCCCACTGCTGGGTACAGACCTCCCCTCAATCATGTGATGCTTCGTCGCCACGCCACGCGCGCAATTTTAGAACAAATAATACACAAAATATGTTCGTTATTTGTTCTATATTGAAAAAAAATGTACTATAGTAGATTAAGAAATAATAAATAAAATATGTGGCGTTGCGACGAAGCCTACTTTCTGCCCACGCCACACTTAATGAGATTTAATAAGGTCTTCTATGGTTCCAAATACATCATTAAATAAATGTACTGTTATTGTTCGTTGCATTAAACTTATAATTCTAGGAAATAAATAGACAGAACAAGAAATAATTAAAAAATAAAAATAAGGAGTGGTAACTTTCGATGTATAAGTTCACTAGCAATACGCACAATGAACGTTTGCATTGAGAGAAACATCAGGCGTTTATTCAGTTAGTTTCCGTCACAAACTATTTTCTACTAATTACTACTACTAATTTTACTATAATTTTTTTTATTATACTAATTTTTTACTAATAATACGTAAATAAAAATAAAAATTGTTAATTTTTTATAGGTTTAATTCCCTATGTGTAAAAAATCTTCAGAATTATTTACTTATACTCGTTACTTTGGTTAGCCTTAAGATCAAAGGATGTACACATAATTTAATTGTTTGTGTGATGTGCAGAGAACAAAATATGATTTACTATATAAATAGATAAACGCCCTTTTTTTATCCTTTCCTTATTTTTAATTATTTCTCTATATTTCTTGAAACTGTATGTTTAATAAAACTAACAATAACAGTACATTAATTTATTTAATTTATATGGAATCTGACCAATAACGCCTGATGTTTCTCTCAATGCAAACGTTCATTGTGCGTATTGCTAGTTTCTTTTTTTTTGTGCTAGTTACTATACATCGAAAGTTACCACTCCTAACTTTTAATTTTTAAATTTTTTCTTGTTCTGTCTATTTATTTCCTAGAATTATAAGTTTAATACAACGAACAATAACAGTACATTTATTTAATGATGTATTTGGAACCATAGAAGACCTTATTAAATCTCATTAAGTGTGGCGTGGGCAGAAAGTAGGCTTCGTCGCAACGCCACATATTTTATTTATTATTTCTTAATCTACTATAGTACATTTTTTTTCAATATAGAACAAATAACGAACAATTTACGAACATATTTTGTGTATTATTTATTCTAAAATTGCGCGCGTGGCGTGGCGACGAAGCATCACACCCTCAATCGGGTGGTATGGAGCGCACCTCGGCATACAAAACGCTACTGCTCCGCTGTGCCGAGGGTTTCAAAACATACCTGCTAAGGTATCAAAATCAACAAACGTGGTCGGACTTCCTCTTTGTCAAGTAATTCTAAACGTCATTTATTTGCAGTTTGTCCTACCTATCCAACTCTACGCAATACCGTTTGCTGTAGTTTTTAGATATTCAAACTATTGAAAAACCCATTTGGGTCGCGTTTGATCAAACGATATTGGAATGGCACTAGGGACCGACCCAACGGAGGCAAAAAGTGTGAAAGCAAAGTTTATACGGACATCGTTTGTACTAATCGGTTTCATAACAACAGCATTTATGATTTAGCTTAGCTGAATGGCCACAAGTTGAATAGTGCGAATCTACCCTGCTTATATTGACGTTATATTTCGTTCGTTTGTTTATAAGTAGATTGGTATAGGTACGTACCTACCAGTCCCCTAATTTACTTGGTAACACCGACAACTTGCTAGCCATATCATAGAACAGTGTGTAAAAAAAATCCCATCTACAAAACTTATTGACTTACCATCGTCGGGCCCAATAGCTTCCTTCTTCGGTTCCCTCGATCGGTGATTCTCTTCTGGAGTATTTCTCGCCTCATCACGATTTTCTGCAATATTATAATACAAAAATTTCGTTCCGAAGGTAAAGAACACTTTACCGTGTAAGTGCGAGGGAGACAAACACTCCGCCCCCGCTTCCTTACGGCCATTTACATTAAAGTGAGACTCAACCATCTAGGGTACCTATTATCTATGAAGTAAACTCACGCACACTGCTCCACTGCGGTTTGGTGAACGTGTTTGGGCTAGTATACATAAGTTCATGACTATATTCCCAATTGGGATAGTCGAGAGGAAGGTACATCATTGCATGACGAACAAAGTACCCACGCCTCCGAGGTAATCCGTAAAACGATAAAAAGCGGTTTTATTGTAAGGTTGTATGAGAGCGGATAACGTGACAGCAAAGTTTGAAGTCCCATGTGGTTTTATATCAAGTGGAAACCTCAAGGGTACAATTTTGTGTCGACCCACGGAAAATCGCTCAAAGTTTGGCTACTATTATTATCTTTTAGTTTCGTGTTCTCTGTTTGTACTTACGTTGATCTCGGGGGATCTTATGTAGGTAATATGATATCTATGAGTACAATGAGTAGTGCCATGAGTTCCTATCCTGGCTCAGGCTCTGAACTAGGTACCTACTGAATTACATTTTATAAATTTGAATTCATACTCCTGAGAGCGACTGATGACAGGATAACCCATTCATCGTAGCAGGGCCCAAGCAGGACAGGTATACTTAATCGGCAATTGACTGACTAAACAATTGGCATCTGGTCACCTCAGTGGAATTCAACGTTCTATTCGCTTGGCCGCGCGTCGCATAAAACCTAAAACGTCTCAGGACAGTGGCTTGGAGGACAGACCTCAAATAATTCCGATTTATTGAGCCAGGGAAAAAGGGAACCAAGATGGATAGATTATGGGTTAAAGTAACAAAAGTTGTGATGTAGTCGTATGGATTTTTAGTCTGAATCTTAGACCAAATTGAAAGGACTTCGCGGTCCATGAGTTTTCGTTCTTTCAATTTGGTCTTTTCAAACTAAGTACCCGTCATACCATTCTTATTGGACCGACAGCCGGGGATGTCAGCGTATCCTCTGAAGAGCGTCTCCAGTTCATCCGGAGTCATGCGGCGCAGGTACGGAACTCGCTTCAGGTCCGGCCGGTGGAGACTCCGGAACGAGTTGCGATGCTGCGTACAACCATTCAATTTGAGGGTATTTGGATTAGTACTAGTAGACGTAAGTAGTTATTTGTTTTTTGGCATATTTTCTTTCTTTCTAATAGAATATTAGATATTTTACTTGATTAGCCTCCACAGGTAACCAGGATTGATGAGTTCGGTTGTCGACACCTATGTTTATGACCTATACTATAGTTCTCCCATTCACACTGAATCGTTACCGTAAAGTAAGTTTGTGGTCAGAAGTATCTATTTCTTAGGGATGGAACCCGACCATACGTCTGGAAGTCCGAAGATAAAAGGGGGATGGTGGTATGAGCACTTCCCCTACCTGGACTGCAACCCCTAGGTCTTTCATTCCTCTCGTACTTGTTAACCGCACTTTGCCCAGACAATCTATAAATAGCCGGGCATATATTCTCAACAATACCTTAACGAGCCCGGGCTGCACTTGCATCTTCTCGCACGCGCGTGACATGCTCAAACATTGGATCACGCTGTTGTCGTGCTTCACAGAGATCGCCGACAGACCCGTACGCACCAGTTCTTCATTGATCTGCATAATAGACACAAATAAAGATACGGTTGGTGACGACCTATTACTAATAGCCAATAGAAATACTTTATTTATTGAATAGCCAAATAATTGGCCCATTAATTGTTAAGTCTCACGCGTTAAACCGACAGCATGCTATTTATATATGTACGTATGTTACGTATTTATTTGCATGTATTTATTGGTAAGTTGTACTTATACTTTGTACCCGCAATCTTTCAATTTTTACCTCGCCTGAAAGTTGTCTGGAAGAAATCGCATTAAGCGATAAGGCCGCCGTTTGCCATGAGTCTTTTGTAATTACTTATTTTTATTTGGTGCAATAAAGTATATTTGTTTGTATTTTGCTACTGAAAGTTGATTCCCAATCGCATCAATAATGTAACAGTTTATAAATTGATTCGGCTGCGGGACTAAGACATAGGGTCAAGTACCTATCTATAATAACACTCAAATCTCGAGACGTCTCATTTAATTCGGTCCTATTATTCCTAAAATAAGACTTCGCATGCCAATCCACAGTCTCAAAAGCGTTTGCAACACGCCAGATCCTCATAATCGCAGCATTCAGAAGTTACCCACTTATTCAGAATTCAAGTCTATTTTGCTTCAAATTGCCCTTTGCGACAGTGCCTTAAATATTCAGTAACGAAGGTCGCATTTATTCCTCATGATCTCATGAATAAACACGATCGAATAAAGAGAATGGAAATGAGATCATCCGTACAAATAAATAGGTGAAAGCTGAGACCCCGAGAAATGCAAAGTGTTTCAGGCATTACGTTTCACGTTAGGACGATTGCGATCACACTTCAGAGATGAAACTTGAAAGAGAAAAAATGCAAACGATAAACAAGCCTGCTTTCAATTGTAAGCTTGCTTTTCCACCAGAGCGAGGTAACTAAGCGGTGTGCAAGGAAAAAAACCACCGATAGAATCACTTCATTTTCCTATCCTCGCTCAACTGAGCTCTGGTGGGAAAGGTTTTAGCGAAGCGAGGTCATTCTATACGTACATACAAAACAAGCGAAAAATTTGTGCGAAGGATGTGTTGCGAGGAATATGTTGCGAGATTTGCGACGATTTCACAGCTTCGTAACGCATCCTCGCATCGCATATTTGCGCATTTTGACAGCTCCGCTACACTTCATCGTACGAGACATTTACCTCGCACAGCTCTGGTGGAAACCCCTACACATTTCCACAGCACAGCTACACATCCTCGTACGACACATTTTACTCGCACAGCTATGATGGAAAAGCAGCCTAATACTTATCTAAGTTCATAATTGAAAGTACGGTCACGAGCATTAATATGTATATACTTTGGTACCATGTCACATTAACTTTTTTGACAAATTGAACTGTAAGTCTCACTAAATGTCAAATATGTTAGTGCGACAGAGTCCTAAAGTGGGTACATTATATTGCTCATGACTGTACTTAAATTTCTACTGCGCTGGACTGAAAGGATTAAAAAAAATAACGTGTTAAGCCGCTTGTCTTCCTGAGCACGTCTCGTAAAAACCGGTAGGTAAGTGTAGGTTTGCGTCCGTTCCAACGTAATTAATTATATGGCCATGGCGAAATAGACTAACACTTTTCTGCGGTTGCTTTCCCCAGTTGCATTGATCATCATAAATTTAAGAGTGGTATTAATAAATCAATCTCAGCTGAGACTGCCCTCAAGATCATGCTCAAGTCCCTGTTTTATTAAGAACTGTCACATTGACATGATCATGAGGGCAGTCTCAAAGCTGAGATTAGTTTATTAATACCACCCTAAGAGCCACGCTCTTATCGGTGTAGCATTCTCATTCTTGTCTATCAAAGACCAATTCCTTCACTTCCTCATAAGACACGACGTGCATTGATACTAAATCTAAAATGTATTGAAGAGACCAGACGCTAGTAACGTGTTTTGCTCGCACTTGTTGAAATTACACGGGTCAGTTGTCCCGTTGGGAACTCTTAGACGAAACACTTTCCGAAAGGATCCGTATTTAATCAGTGTCCAGTTTCAATATGGGTACCGCTTTTCTTGGCGAACAAAAACTGACCCTCGGTCGATTCTTCATCAATCAAGAGAGTTCGACAGAAACCTTATTTGGATTCCGAACGAACCGCGAATAAACCCTTGCTTATCTCCGCTATACTTAGTAACCAGTGTGTGATAGACAGGGTCTTAAAGAATCGTTCGCGGGCTTATTGTTTTGTCCGCATGGAAGATAAAATGCCGTTTCATTAATCTCCTCTCGTGTGGGTTGTGAGGCGAATCACCAACCGCATCAACCCCGGTGTCAGGGTTATTGTTGAGCCGCCAAAGGCTGACATGGCTCATGTAAAGACTACTTACTTACATCAGTAAGTAATGACCGTGACCAACTGCTTAACATGTCTTCCGAAGCACGGATCACCTTACTTTTTGGACAATATCAGCCTGTAATGTCCTAACCAAACTAGGGATCACAAGAGTGATTTTTGTGATATGTCCCCACCGGGATTCGAACCCGGGACCTCCGGATCGTGAGCCCAACGCTCAACTACTCAACAACGGAGGCCGTTCATTAATGATACATACATACATAAACTTCCGCCTATTTCACACATTTAAATTCCATTTGCTTCGTTTCTTACACACTTCTCTTGCGTTCATATTCATCAACCGTATCATTATATTCACGAATCTGTGATATCGGGGGCCAGGATGTGTTTCTGATGTTCGATTTTTTTTTTATAATGGTCAAGTACCTATGTTGGCTCACTATGCCTGATGGTAAGTATAGAGAAGCCCTAATTCCTGTAGCAACTGATAAGCCCACTGAAATCACGGTAGGTATGCAGCGGCGCGATTTCTTTAAACTCCCGCTCACGGGCCCGCAAAGCTCAAGGTAATTACTCTGTGTGCGTTGGTCCAAAGTTTCAAGTATCAAAAGTAGGGAATTGAAAATAATTTAAAAAAAACATATCAAGATTTTTGCGGCGGGAAATCCCACTTGATAGTAACTCAGAATCATGAGCTGAATCATCCCTTCCAGTATTTGGTACGGTGTCACTCTCACCTTGAATGTGATTCGCAGGAGTGATATAACTGTACCTGCAACTCCCTCCCCTCACAGCAGGGCACGAGCGATGGCAGTTCATCCTTCAGCTTGTGAGTGGAGTTCAGCCCGGTCGCCACGTTGTCTCCGCTCGCTACCGGGTTCATCAGCAGCAGTGATGCGTCTGACGACCTCTTTTCTTTCACCTGCATCAATAAATACGGTAATTTTAATTTGGTGAGTTATGCTCAGTCACTTCTATCGTGTGGGTTGTGAGGTGTAGTACCAACAGTCACTGACACAGACTAATAGACAGACAGTCAGTGACTGTCTCAGTCACTGTGGTCTTGTGGTACACTGGCTTGCTTCTCAAACGGGGAGCACGGGTTCGAACCAACAACATTGTTTACCTTAACGAGCCCTCGAGAATCTCGGTTCCGGACTTGCGCCAATTAGTTGTTAATTTATATCATAAGTGCAGTTTTCATCAAAACAGTTGGCTAGACAATTGTAGACGGTGATACGGGTCACCACCTATCACGTTGGTCTAACGGAATACTCGGTGAGATGTTTGTACTAAGTTCATCTTGCGATGGATGAAAGTTCAGTCACTAAGCCCAGCGAACTATTTGTAAACTTGTCATAATTATAAAATATATATATTATGTTTTTGGTCTATAACATAAACGACATGTAACCAGGAGGTCTTAAGTGCAACCAGTTAATTTATTACTTTGCAAGAAACTGATTGGACTTTTGCAGCGTATCGCACCTCTGAATACCCCAATTAGGATACAGTCGTGAGGTCATATTATGTGTTGTAGTTGTGAGTTATTATTTCAGTAAACTTAAAGCCTGGGGCGGCCAGACGTTTTGTTATTTTATAAGAGTAGGAAGTTTATCTACGCATATACAATTCCCAACTCAGGTAGCTACGATCAGCAACTATGAAGTTTTGCTCATCGTGACGTGGGAAAAAAGGTGTAAACAAAAAGAGAATAAACCTCCAAATTAACATTATCAGCAACATGGAATCCAGTAATAAAATACTTAATTAAAATCAAAATGTCGCGATTTACATTTCGCCTGACAGTGACTATTGTAGGTCGCCTTCCGATAAATAATAGTGAAGTGAAGGTAGTTATACCCACAATATATTCGTAGTAACAATCACTCGACTCGCCAGTCGTCCCGTAGGTGCACACTCGTTAAAACATCGGGAAAGGAACTCTAAGGTAATTTTCATTTAATAATCCTTTTGGCTTCGACAAGTGTAACTGAAGGTGCTCAAATTATGTCTGTTGGAATAGGAGTAAAAATAAGAAGGAAAATAACATTGATTGTGATAAATTTTGTCACGGCCATTTTATCGATTCTGGCGATATAATTGTGTCGTTTTGTGCATTGGTGCTAATAACCCAAACCCAAATAATTCGTTCTGACAAAATACGAACAAGATCACGTGGCACGCATGTTAGGCGAAAAAAGAAACTCATAGATTTCGACAAAATGTACGTATTGAATCGATCAATAATCGTTGCGCATGTTAGCCCTACAGGTGTCCTATATGGTCGTAAGGCCCAAAGTCCTTTTAAAATCCAAATCCCATTGTTTAACTATTGTGTCTGGAAATCCGGGCCTTACGAGGATATGACAGGTTTCACCTACTTTAGGGATCTTCAATTTTTTTGTGTTCAAACTGATTGTTTTTACATGTGCAAAGTTTTGGAGGTAATAAACTTTAGTTGCTGCGTCATCCCGGGCATGTTGTAAAGGTCTACTTGTGTCAAATCCAACATGATGATTTACAGATACAGGCGAGATAATGATCACCATACTATTCATCGTATTGTCACTGTCACTCGACATGCAGGAGTTCAATTGTTCCCCATTAACACTAATTTATTTAAAATATCCTATCGGCTGCGCCATGTCAAAGATGATTGGAGTCGGTGCGTCAATCAAACACGGTTGTTACTAAGACTGCTTTATTCGTTTCTTATTTAGAATCACCCATGCATGCCTATTTTCTAAAGTATTAATAATGTGGAGATACCTACAGGTAATAGGTATGATTATCAATTATTAGATTTATCGTGTATCAGAATTTAAATTCCGAACATATCATTGATTTTATGTTTGTGAACAAGGCAATTAGCATTCGTTTGGATTGTCAAGGGACATTAAGAAAATAGAAACATGTGTATATTAACCATTTAAGCATCAAATCAGAGTTACTTGTATTGTGAAGAACTGCGTGTTATTTTGATTCTTGAGTACTAATCAATGTACCTATATATCAAAACCTGATATTTCTGTCTGGGTGTTTGGGGATGTCGTGTACTTTGCCTTTCCCGTCTGTTTGAGGTTACACGTGTTGCCCTTTAGAATATAGCCCGAGGCATTTCTATTCAGTTGGCTATTTATAAGCCAATCTACGGGCGTCGAAAGTAACAATAACATTTCATACAAAGTTGAACAAATATCATTTCCATATTTTTCGAACCAAGGCAAAAGTTATCGGCAACTATAGGTAGGCAATTGACTTCGTAATTGGTGGCTCTAGACGAAAATATCTTGAATTCCATTAGTTCCGTTCCGATCCCTTCGTAATTCATTATGTCATCTGTCATTGAAGGCATCTTACTGTTCTGAGCATCTCAATAAGTAAGTAATTGGAAAATTTGTGCCAGTAGCTGTGGCTAGTAGGGCCGAATTCTGACAAAAGCTAGCTTACTAGCTTGAAGCCAATGTCCACCTAATTCTCCAGAAGTAAGATTATCCGTACTTCGGAAGGCACATTAAGCTGTTGTCCCCGGTTACTACTTACTAATGTAAGTACGTAGTCATTACTTGAGTCACGTCAAGGGCCTTTGGCAGTTCAATAATAACCCTGCCACCAGGGTTGATGAGGTTGGTCACCCACCTCACAACCCACACGATAGAAGAAGAAGAAGCAAGTGTTTTATAAGGGAAACGGGGATACCAAATTACTTGCCTACTTTCCTACAGGTCCGCAATTTACTAGAAAGCTAAAAACCGTGTTATATTTTTATATCAGTCAAATGTTCGTCACATCAATATTTCTCATTCTAATGGAATGATCGATAATTTCAAGAAAGTCGACGACGGACTAGCGACTAAAATATAATGTTACCAAAACTTTGACATAGCATTACGCCTGTGTCCTCGAAGAGGCAGGCATAAGTATATAGTAGAAGTAGACACCCAATCCTTGTCAACTATAAGTTCCATGAGAGCGAGCCTATCACAAATCCTGGAAACCTTGTCTGATGATAAAGCTGTTACCTCGAAGCTATCCGACGTGGCATCCTTCGTCGCCATGGCACTGCTCATCACGTTTATATCCCGAACTGTGGCTAAGAGTGTCTGGTGGTCGTGGAGTAGCTGCATAACGGCGTTTTTTTAAAATTTGACGGCGCTTAAAGGTTCCAAAGTAGAGGTTGTTGAGTGTTGAATTTTTTCAGTCCTTACATTGTTCCCGAAATTTTGACACTATCTGACATATTTCGATATTTGAATGTAATTCAACGAAATAAACGTCGGGACTCGGGACTCTTTGGTTGATATATTTGTTAGTGGCCAGTTAGCACCTGTTAATAATGCGCAAAAAGTTTTTATACTTAGTGCTTTTAGGTCCCTGATGTTCGACATAGACCTCCGTTGCTCCTTGATTATAACATATTTTTATTCGACAAAACATTTTTCTCTTTCTATAGGTATTCTTTGTTATTCATCGTCAAATCTTGACAAGTTTTACTTTTACAGTAGGTAGGTTTAAGGTAAGAAAGTTATTAGTGAGAAAACATTTTCGATGGAAAAAATACTAACCCATCATCAAAGGTATCAAAGGAATATCGCTGCGTGGCCGCTCAGGGAACCGTACCTACAGAAAATTACCCTCGTTATTATATTTCTGCCGGTCAAAATACTTTCGCTCCTTTTATCTACCTCTTGAACAACTTTGTTAAAAGAAGCTTTAAGTAGATAAGTGCGTGGTATCGAACGCCGATCACGTTTTAGCACTTCACCCAAAATGATGCCCTTTAGGCAAGCACCTACCTTTCTCGTAGCATTAAGTAGGTGCTCTTGTATACCTAATGACTGTTGACTTCCATGAAAGATCGAGCAAAGTTAATAAAACATATGACAGAAGGGTTGATAAAGTTGTCCTTGATCCCGACCTCACATCCCACACGAAAGAATAACGTACCTTAATTTTTTACCCAATAGGGATAACAGATGCATAAGTAGGTCTGAAATCTAGGAAATGACCCCTTATTCCACTTCGACCAACTTAAGCGGATCAACTATATATGTACCGATCGGAACTCAGTATGTGCAATTGCACATACCCACCGATCCAATTACTCAAAAGTAAATCATATTAACCCTTTCAGCGCCAAGAGTTTTGATCAAAAACGTTCACCACACGCCACGACATTAAACATGGTTGATTTACTAGTGTTGGCAATATTGAATATAGATGTTTTAATTTGTAGTAAATAAATCATTTCAGAAATATATTATCTATAGCTATTTTCGGTGGTTATGGTTATGGTTTGTTTTTAATGATTTATTATTTAAATAACATTGTAATACATTGTGAAATTGATATTTTTCAAATGACTAAACTATAAACTGTCTGAAAAACGAATGCATGTGTCCTTAGATATTATAACGATAAGAAAAAATACAGTTAAATTGGTAAAAAATATTTGTCTGATATATCAGACTTTGGCGGCGAGGGCACGAAACTGAAATGTCTGATATATCAGACTTTGGCGGTGAAAGGGTTAAACCACTTTACATTTCTATAGAACGAGGTTTAACGAAGGCAGTTTTAGACAACGCCATCTATTATTTTCCTTAGGGAACGTACTGGGAAGTGCCTCATAAACCCCCCGTCCAGTCTATTGATAGAGAGTGGTTTGACGTCCAGTGTGGTACCAACAGCCAAACATATTCGAATTTTATATTTAGCCGTGTGTATTTTGAAATAAATATGGTACGGCACATCTAAGTCTTCTTACCGTACGGACTGTACCATACTGAGATAAATAAATACTTTTGTCAATAATCCAAGTCAAATTCTTGCACAATTAAAAATGTGTTATGGAACAGTTTGATTTCACTTAAGTCCATTTAGCCTAATTAGCAAAAAAAAACAAAATTATTGAAGATAATGTAACAACAATATAATATAATAAAAATAAGAAAAAAACTCGAATTAAAAAATTCAACAAATAAAACTTTAATATCGAGATCGCAAAATTTTAGTAATAGCTGATTAAAAATAATTCGAATTCCAAATTCAAAACTGTAAAACAAGAAAGTGTAACATGTAGCAACTATCTTATTTCTTTGTTGGTTTGGGATCAGGAGGTGGCGGGGCGGCGGCGGCGGCTTCTTCTACTGGAGGCTGATCTACTGGAATCTCTAATGGCAACGGTGGGGCTGAACCGGGAATGTAGAAGTCTTGTTGAGGTTCTGGCTCCTCGCTGAATGACGCTCCGGTACCTCCAGCCGCAATGCTCTTCTGTGAATGTCAAAGAAGTGTCTTAGTAGGTATATCTACCGTCGATTTACTTAGATTTTCTTCTTCTGTCAATGTTTATTATAAGGCTTTTTTCACACGACGCGGATTTTGTAGCGATGCATCTCGGCGGTGTTCGCGTGTTATAGCTTGATCACACCTACTGAGTGGACGGACGAGACAGTGCGGGGAAGCGCGAGGCCTAGCAAATAGAACAGGGGTCGAGTAGCTCGGCCGTGGACTCGGCGTGATGTTCATACACACCGAGTACTTGGCCGAGCGCACTATCTCGCCCGTCCACTCGGTAGGTGTGATCAAGGCATTAGGCAACCTTTCCAAACTTCACTGCCTAAAACCGACATGGTTCATGTACAGACTACATCTTTAAGTAAATAAGTAGCTACCTGACGTCTTAACGTGCCTTCTGAAGCACGGAATAATCTATTTCAGACAGTCAGGTGATTCCCTATTTGACATTGTCTCCATTGGGAATCGAACTCGGATCTGCAGATCGTGAGCCGAATGCTTTAACCACTAGACCATGGAGGCTATTATCATAGACAAATCTATGTAGGTAATGTTGGATAGAAAATAATCGATCGGCCTTATCTCGACTGATACAAATACGCTAATGAAGTCACAACATTGGCTGTGTAGTTTTGACAGATCTAACTCGTACCGCGCATTAAAGCTATTGTAAAATGTTTTCTATACTTATTGAAATATAATCACTAATTGTAGTGAACTAGTCGTTATGTTTAATAGCAAGTAGGTATACTTCGAGGAGCTCGATGGCACAGCGGTTAACGCGCTCGGTGTGCGATTGTTGAAGTTAAGCAACTTTCGCAAAGGCCGGTCATAGAATGGGTGACCACAAAAAAAAAAGTTTTCATCTCGAGCTCCTCCGTGCTTCCGAAGGCACGTTAAGTCGTTGGTCCCGGCTGCATTAGCAGTCGTTAATAACCGCCAATCCGAACTGGGCCCGTGTGGTGGTTTAAGGCCCGATCTCGCTATCCATCCATAGGGAAGGCCCGTGCCCCAGCAGTGGGGACGTTAATGGGCTGATGATAATGATGATACTTCGAGATTTTGCAAAAGTTGTCTGGGAAATTTTAACCTTTCGTTGTTTTTCATTCTTCATCTCCGCTTGCAGGTAGCGCAGGACCCTCAGAGACAGGAACTCGCAAGTTCGCCGCACGTCCGGACAGTCTCCGCTGATGCGGTTGTTCACCACACCTTCCGCCAACCCTTCCACTGCTTCACCCCATTCCACTGGTAATGAAAAAACAATATTTACTTACTTAGGGAAAAGGTATACAAAACGATTCTTCTAAGGGAGAATGCTTCCAAAATATGATAGTAAGAGCCAACGTTAAGGGATGTTTAGATAAGTTATTTAAGCGCTAATGCACTGGCATACCATTACTTTTGGTTGGTTTAGTATTTTTAGTTTTATTAAAGATTTTCCGAACTCTTATTTTACCGATCATTTTCGAAACAAAGTCTGAAAATTTTTTAAATGTCTCAAAAGATTCACGTTTTTATAAGCAAGTTTAATAATGCGAAACTTGTTGCGTTGTCACCAAATGTGCGCATCCATTGAATTTTATTGAAAATGATCTCGTACAACAAATAAACAACCAATTTCTGTAAAAAAGTGTACCTGGCGCATCTTTTTGCAAGACTGCGTGTAATGACATTGTACAACCGATATTGCACTTTATTTGAACAGCCATAACATCTGAATTTGTGAGAACGAACTGGTACTATCTACTATCTACATAACTTAATGTGTACGTATTTAGAACATGGTTCTTTTACTTTTTTAGAAAAACTCCTTAGCGACTATACGATATTTGTTTATAGTATTGCAATTGAAAATGTTAATACCACCCACTTTGTGCTACGTAACTTTTATCTCTTTGAAGATCGCGTAGTACAAGTAGGATGAATGCACTGGTTTTCACATTATCATCATCATCATCAGCCCATTAACGTCCCCACTGCTTAGGCACGGGCCTTCCCTATGGATGGATAGGGAGATCGGGCCTTAAACCATCACGCGGGCCCAGTGCGGATTGATGGTTATTAACCACTGCTAATGCAGCCGGGACCAACGGCTTAGCGTGCCTTCCGAAGCACGGAGGAGCTCGAGATGAAAACTTTTTTTTTGTGGTCACCCATCCTATGGCCGGTTTTCACGTAGTAACTGTGAAATGACTTCTCAGAACCTCCAAACACATACATACATACAAGATCAGGCCCTTTTCCCAGTTAAGGTAGGTAAAGACCACGGGATTCCGCTTACTACAATGAACATACCACTTCTCTGTTCTTCTTCTCACTTTTCTCTTCTTCCTTTCTCATCATAGTTTCGAATTTAACTGGATTTAATTTCCAAGTATCGTGATTTGCTTATTGTACTTACTTGTACTTCTTAGGTGCGGCAATGTTACTTTTCCAACATTAAGATCCATGCCTTTCTGCACCCTTTGGCTCACAGATCGCGATAGAAGCTTAGCAGCTGTGTTCACCATCTTTAACAATAACATTAACATAACACAAACAGCCCACATATACGTCCCATTGCTGGGCACAGGCCTCCCCGCCATCGACCGGAGAGGGTATGGAGATACTCCAGTACGCTGCTCCACTGCGGGTTGGTTGACGCGTTTTTACGGCTAATAGCCGGGACCAACGTCTTAACATACCCTCTGAAGCACGGAATCTTCCTACTTTTTCGGACGATTCAAGCACGCAAATTCTTTACCAAACAAAGGATAGTCTCGCAAATATCGGTAATGTCCCCACCGGGAACCGAACCCGGACCTCCAAATCGAAAAATAACATTACACATTACGTACAATTATGATATTTTTCTTGACTTAATAACCTACATTATTTTATCACAGAAGAACTTTCATATTGGTTGAAAAGACCAACCTCCATTCAGTGTTTTACTAACTTAAGATTAATAGACTAATAATAATATTTATTCTTTTTCTTCTATCACGTGGGTGGTGTGGATTACCAACCTCAGCAACCCTGAAAGGGTTGAGCCTCACGACGTCCCCTGACGACTATGTACTTTCATACGAAGTAACCGGGACTAACGGCTTAATGTGCCTTCCGTAATTTATTTTAAATCTATTAATTCATAATAGGTATGCCCAAGTAGCAACCGATTGTCTTAAAAGAGAATTGTAGATATCTTGAAGGCAAGTAGACTAAATCAAACCCTTGTCTTGGATAAGTCTTATATGTCTCCAAGATATCCCTCAAGATATCTTGAAGATACAGTTTAGTAAAAGTGGGCACATACTTTAACTCTTATACAAGACAGACTTAAGACAACGCTAAGTCAGACTTAAACCCTACTTTAGACAATGTTCTTGCATATTCTAAACTTAGAATTCTTGTAGTATCACTTAATACCAAGAATGTATACTTGAAGATATCTACAATACTTAGTTAAGACTATAGGATTGAATTGCACTGAGTCATTTGTAACTTAACGAAGTAAAACTTCAGATCATACTAAAACGATTTTTACTTCACGCGTCTTTATTTTAGAATATAATGGCGAACATTTATATTAACACAAGAAATGAAGACTGTAAGAAAATGGCGTCTAAAATATTTGTTAAGTTGTTTTAACAAAAGGTTATTCTGCCGTTTCACATACAGGAAATTATAAACGCATGATTGTTTCTCGTGTAAAATCGATAGAAAGTGTTAAAAAACAGAAGGGCCTTTAATATATCAGAAAAATAATAATAAAATTTGGATTGATTATTCAGCAAATAAAAAAAATGGTGACATATAGTATAGAGAAATTCATTTTCTATTAATATGTGACAGCTGAACGCAGTAATTGTTACTACAACAGGAATATATATTAATTTACTTCAGTTTTTGACGATAATATTGTCAAAAAAATATTACATGTTTTCTTCCTGTAAATGCAAAATGGCGTTAAGTAATATTTTTCTAAATGAAGTAAGACTTTAGAAACAATTGATTTCGTAAGAATCAGTTTAGAAAAGTAAAGTCAAGTTGCACTTCATCAAGTACTAGTTAAGATAAATTTTACTTCAATTGTCTAGGAGTATACCAACTTAAGACAAAAAGTATTTAGTGAATTCCTACTTAAAACTCTTATATCTAAAGTGATCCTCTATTTTGATTTAGTAAAGTAATGTCGTAAAATCATGTTTGTTTATTCTGTGCCAGAATCATCTATGTAACAAGTAACAATTAAAATCGAACAAGCTTAAAACCTATGGAAAGTATGTTTGTTTGAGAGGTAAGTTTTTCGACTCGTGGAAGATAAAAAAATATTGTTATGCTGAGTTCTTACTTGGATAGGAATGTGATTTACTTAATTATTTAATATTTATCACAATTGGAACTAACAAACATAAACTCAATTTGCTAATGAGTCTCCGTGCATACATTCTCATAGGTACCTACATGGTTCGCTGACGCAAAGTAGGTACGATCACCGCGCTTCTAATTGCCAACGGAAACAATGTGATTATTGTAAAAATTAACGAGTATCCGTTGAATATTGTATATACGAAGAACCCTTGCAATTTGATTAACGTCGTGTGTGTGCGTGGTAGTTTCTAATCCCACCTAAAACATTATTGTTAAAAAAGGCGGCCAAATTCCCGATGTCTTTATCAAGCTAAAAAATAAAGGAATCAAATCTAATGCCCACTTTAAATGCATTTAACCATACACAAAACTTAAAATAGATATGTTTTGTTTATGATTGTGAATAAAGCTTAGTTAAAAATAGGTACATTTTTAAAATTATTAAAAGAAAGAATGAAAGAAGAAAGAAAAGTATCTAGACACGCGGTAGCGTGTCAAGCCAAGTTCAAGAAATAGAACTGGCGAGCCGCACCGTGTGTATATTATTACACGAACCATTTGGAGCCACTTTTGGCCCCCTCATAAATCAAAAACTATTTCACATAAACGTATCAAATTTGGCTCATATATTGAGACTTGTGAGATACATATAAGTGTTCTAAATTTCATAAGCTTATCTCAAACGGTTATTTAGATATTAATGTCCAAAATCCTCATTTTTTGACTGACTGACTGACTCATTTTTATCAAAACTCTAATCCAGTTCCAGATGACCTAGAGAGTTAAAATTTGGTATGCAGATAGGTAATTAGATGAATATAAAGGAAAAAATAAAAAAAACTGGCAACTTTTTAATAATTAGATTCTATCATGAACGCTTAACATAAATACCTAATTAGTGCCTGTACCTAACTATAGATGTAAGAATCAGTAAGTAATCAAAACTCATGACAGCCGGTCTTTTTGTGGTAGGTATGTAGATTAACTTAACATAACATACAATCACGCCTATATGCCCTATCGGGGTAGGCAGAGCACTAAGTGATCATAAAACCACTTGATGCCACATTTGACAAGTACTTTAAGGGTAGGTAAGCAAGTTGGAACATGTGTTTAGCAGTGATAGGTTGTCAGCTTTTCGCCCACGATACAACACAACTCTCATCCATTTTACTGGCATATTATTTTACCTATAAAGTCGACTTTTAGTTTTGAATTTGTCTTTTTAAAAGGACCCACGCGTTACGAAGATATGTACTTACCTACAATAAGACAGATCTTAGGCTACAATATATTATCTTATGTTATAAGAAGATATGATATGTTATACTGTTACTTAATGTTTTCAACAATAAATAAATAAAAAAAAAAAAAAAAAAAAATAAATAAATTTCAGGACTGACCATTGAACTTGGCACCCATTTAGATCTCACTTCTTTTGTCGTTGAAGTCAACAACCAAAGCATTGCATAATATTGAACTTGGCTCTCATTTCACGTCTACGTTTTTGATTGGATTTATTTATTATTAGACTAATAAAAATACACATTATATAAAATAGACAATAACAATCTATTCAGTCAAATAAGCCCCCGCGGGTGGATCCGGGCGCAAAGGTCCCCATCACGCTTGCCGCGTTACCACGTTGTATGGCGATGGACAACCTTTGCGCCAGGAAACAACCCGCACGAGCATCCGACCCCCTGTCACTTATCCTTCGCCCCACCTCCCTAACGAAGGCTATAGCCTCCGACCCCCAACAACCTGTCGTCTCGAACGCAAGTGGCACAAAGAGGTAGTTGCCCTCCAGGGCCGAATATTTCTCCCGCTTTCTACTCGCGGCAAATTCCGCCGCGGCGCCGGCTGTCTGTGCCGTTCGGCTGAGGTGCGAGGCGGCAAAAGTGCTGACGCACGTGGCATCCCAAAGTAGGCATTTCCCTCTCTGCCAAGGCACCATAGTCAGGCCGTCTGGCCTCTTTCCATCAGACCGACTGAGCCCCGGCGGCTCCAACACACATGGGATGTTGGCGGATATTAAGGCCCTCCGGACGATGTCATTGAGAGCGTGGTGGCGCGGGAATCTACCTGAACACCGACAGCAACTTAACGCGACTTAGCGCTTAGACTAATAGGTACCTAATTTTATATTTGAACTTAGCAGGTTTTAATATAAAACTCGATTTTTCATAGTGTAGTGTTGCCGTGCGCTTAGACTAGGTTAGACTAGCTTAGTCATTTTTGAGAAGATTTGAGCGAGACGTAGGTACCTGGGCCGCCACGCGCTGGATCGGATTTGAAAAACAGGAACTTATGATTTTTTTGCCAAAATTAAATGATTGTGATTGTGTGAAATGAGGTAGGAACTTGATATTTAATTTATATAGTTGCCTAATTTCTAGGTTATTGTTTGTATATTTATTTAACATATAATATTGATTTTTTTTTTTAAATTCATTTATCTATTTTATTATTTTTTTATTTTTTTTTTTTATTATTATTATTATTTTATTTTTTTTTATTATTCACACACAGACATGTCTCGCTCTGGTAGTTGCTCTGAGGATAGTGGCGCTAATTATCTCTCTTGTTCCGATTCGTCAGATGATAGTTTCCATAGCACAGTAACTCCTCTTTCTGAATCTTTAAATTCTAGTTTCCAGGCTTTTCCAAAAAATTTCAACGTGGTACATATTAATGCGCAAAGTGTACCTAGTCATTATCCCGACATGCTAGCCTCTTTTAGTGTAAAAAACTTGGATGCCATCCTCATTTCCGAATCGTTTCTGAAGCCCGGCCTCTCTTCATCATTATATCCTATCCCTGGGTTCCAGCTAATTCGGAATGACCGTATTGGATGTCGCTGTGGCGGGGTGGCCATTTATTTGCGCGGCCAAATCCCGTATAAAATTATTAGTAAGTCTCCGCCTGAATATTCGGGCTCGGCTGAACATCTCTTCCTGGAGGTGTCCTTATCGCACGTAAGGGTTCTCTTGGGGGTCTTCTATTCTCCTGACAGAGGCGTTAACTATTTTCCTGGTTTTGACGGTCTCCTTCAGGAGTTTGTCCCATTGTATCAACATACATTGATATTAGGGGACTTTAACACGTGCCTTTTGAAGAACGATTCCCGTTCCCAACAACTTCGCTCTATAGTTGAAGGTGCTAATCTGCATATCCTGCCGTCTAATTCTACTCATCATGTTCTGAACTGTGTCCCGTCCTTACTTGACCTTTCAATAGTGTCCTCTCTTGATCTTTTCTTATGCTGATGCCTTTTCTTATCACGATTTGCTTTTCCTCTCTTATCGAATTCGTCCCCCTAAAGCCAAAGCTAAAATTCTTTTCCAGCGTAATTTTAAAGACATGAACTGTGATCAACTGGGGCATGATGCTTGCGGTGTTGACTGGGACCTCGTGTATGGCGCTGATTCAGTTGATGATAAGGTCAACGTGTTCAACTCACTCCTGACCAATCTTTATGATAAGCATGCGCCTGTACGAGCTGTTCGCCTAAAGCATTTCCCAGCACCTTGGTTAACTGATGAGCTGCGGGTGCTTATGGCTAAGAAAGCTAATGCGAGAACTCGCTACAAGCTCAACTCATCTGAGCGCAATAAGGATAGGTACAGGAGTGCTAGGAATCGGAGCAATACTGCGTGTAGGGATGCTCAGCGCCGTTACATCTTTGCTTCAGTTGCTAATGGTGATCCCCCTCAGGTGTGGAAGTTTCTCAATACTCTTGGTATTGGGAAATCGAAGCCCAACCCCCCTTCTGACGTAGATGTTGATGCTCTCAACATGCATTTTACTTCTGGTGCAGCTAGTTTCGATTCCGCAACTAAGTCTGTCACTTTACAACGCCTAAATAATTCCCCTATCTCTTCTCCTAACTCTTTAGATTTCACTCCAGTTTCGGAAAATGATGTTAGAAAACAAATCCTGTCCATTTCCTCTAACGCTGTTGGCGGTGATGATATCAGCCGCAATATGCTTATCCCTATCCTTGATATTATCCTTCCTGTGATTACTCATATCCTTAATTCCTCGCTGTTTTCATCTACCTTTCCCAACATTTGGAAGCAAGCTATTGTAGTCCCTATTACCAAGATATCTAGCCCATCTTCCTTATCCCATTACCGTCCCATCTCCATACTTCCTTTCCTATCAAAGGTGCTTGAACGTGTGGTTCATCACCAGTTGTTTTCCTTCCTCTCCAAAGGTCATTTAATGAACGCATTGCAGTCTGGCTTTCGTCCGGGGCATAGCACAGTTACTTCTCTGGTCAAGGTATCCGATGATATCCGCATGGGTATGGAGCGTCAGGAAGTGACACTGCTTACTCTCCTTGACTTTAGCAATGCGTTCAATAGTGTTGATTTTGACGTCCTACTGTCCTTTTTAAAATTATTAAACGTCTCCTCATCCGTCACAGACTGGTTCCGTAGCTACCTTGAGGGTCGTCGGCAGCGCGTCAAGGTTGACGGCATGTTGTCTGACTGGTGCAGCATCACGGCTGGAGTCCCACAAGGTGGCGTCCTTTCTCCACTCCTATTTTCCATCTTTATTAACTCCATTTCCCAGAGTCTTACCTGTTCCTACCACTTGTATGCGGATGATTTGCAGATTTACACCCATGTACCTGTGGAAAGTATCCAGCAGGCTGTTTGTGTCATGAATTGTGATTTAGTGGCTATTGCGGCTTGGGCGTCTGAACATGGTATTTCAGTCAATCCCGGTAAGTCGCAATCCATAATCATTGGTGGTCGCAGGCAGCTTGCTCAAATTGATTTTCCTTGTCTCTCCCCTGTTTCCTTCATGGGTACTGTTATACCTTATTGCGAGACCGTCAAAAACTTGGGCGTCTTTTTTGACAGGACGTTATCCTGGACACGCCAAGTTAACGAGGTCAGTAGGAAGATTTTTGCCTCCTTGAGGTCCCTTGGGCGCTTGCGTAGCTTCCTGCCCGTTAAGACGAAAATTGCTCTCTCCCAGTCCCTTCTTCTTCCTATCCTTGACTACGCCGATGTTTGTTATTTGGATCTCACTGAAGAGCTGCTCAACAAACTCGAGAGGTTGCAGAACGCAGCCATCCGCTTCGCGTTTGGCTTGCGTAAGTTCGACCATGTGTCGGTGTACCGTGCGCAGCTCAAGTGGCTCCCTATACGACTTCGGCGAAATTCCCATATCCTCTCACTCCTTTTCAATATCCTCCATAATCCCAATACTCCCCCTTACCTCAAAGAGCGTTTTAGTTTGAGGACGGAAGTTCACGAACGGCTGCCTCGATCGTGCACTAGGATGCTATTGGTAGCTCCCACCCACCGAACTGATTACTACGGCCAGTCTTTTACTGTGCAAGCTGTGCGCTTATGGAACTCCTTACCTGCTTCCATCAGAGTCGCTAACTCTCTTCAGAGCTTCAAAAACCAGTTGCGAGCTCATTTTGAATCCTTATGTGGATATTCTTAGGATATTACTATTATGTATGATGTATTTTATTTATTTCAATACCTGTATGTGTGTGTATAGTCTATTATTTATTATTATAGTTTTCTTTAGATTATGGTTAGGTATATTTTTAGTATATATGGATTATATTAAATTGAGTATTTATTAATATATGTACGTATAGTATAGAGTATTTATTATATTAACTTTAGTTTTACTTTTAGGTATTTATTTATTTATTTTTTGTTGCACCATCCCGCATCCAAGTTGTAAATGTTTGTTTCCTTTTGTTGGTTGCCTGGAAGAAATTGCTCTAGAGCAATAAGGCCGCCCAAATTGTACTGTATTCATGTGTTATGTCTGATTGTTGAAATTCTAGTTCTGTGCAATAAAGTATATTTGATTTGATTTGATTTGATTGTGTTATACCAATCGATATAAAAAAAATTATGGCAATGAAGAAGATATCGCATCGCTAACAAAAACAGTGGGATGTGATTTGATTTGATTTGATTTGATATGATGGATTATCACAGGTTAATTTTCTGTATTTAATATTCTGCCTTCGAAAACCACCAGATCCTTTCATTATTTGGACTTCATCCATCTTTCTGCTTGCTTCTATTTCGATTTTATCGTCCATTGAATAGACTTTTCTTATGTTTTACTTATTGTAGTCAAAAACGAATAAAACAGTCTTGTATAGGAGCAAATAATAAAAATTGCCTTAAGTATATCTAGGCAATCAATTTTTACTTTACAAGACTAAACTGATACTTCACTAAATCAATTTAGTGTTAAGTGAGCCTTTAAATAATCTGAGTAAAGTAAAAGAATACTTGTAGACTTAACAGTAGGCTGAGATAAGACTAAATAGTTTTGTGAATACTTAACTTGGTTTTGTGTATTCTAAATTATCTAAAGTAGGATTTTTTGAAAACTATATAGTATTAAAGAAGGAAATGAATTTATGAAGTCCTAATAAGTCCTATTTGATTTGGATAAATCTCACTTTAGCTAAAGTTTAGACATATATGACTTAATCACAATTCTTGATTGCTACTTGGGATGCACCTATTAGTAGCCAAGATATACGTCAATCGTTATGGGTTTGAGTTTGAAACAATACATTTTTTGAGTACCTCTAGCAACTTTTTTCTCTCTGGCAAGTAGGCAGCAACTGTTACAGGATCAGGAAGATCCTCCACTTTGTCCGTGAATGTAACCTCCGCCAATTTGGTCATCGAAGGCTGAAAAAAATACGTTAATTACTATGGAATTCGTGTGAAAAAGCAAATTATGACGTCATATAAAAACGTGATAAAATGTCACACTTATTAGTACCAACATTTTTATTAATTACAACTCTTTGATCAAATTTTAGTATTTGACAACATAGTTTTAACGTTTATAATAGTTACAGAATACCTTCTTTTCCTATGGCAAAATGTGGTAAAATAACGTCTCTTATTGTAGCTTTTTCTCGGATGTCAACTACTCGGCCGGACAAATGGGGAGCGCGTCACTAGCAGGGCTAATATTTGCAACGTGATAAAATAATCGATCGATTCAATCCATTTTGTCGTGATCGATATTCTATTTTTTTTCCTTACATGCGTGCCACGTGATTTTATTCGTATTTTGACAGAACGACATGACTTATGTGGGTTAACGTATTAGTACCAATCGACAAAACGACAAATTATATTGTCAGAATCGATAAGATTACCGTGAAAGTTTTTCATCACTTTACGCATGTTAGCCTTACTAGTATCAAAATTTAAGACATCAGGCCTGAGGATGCCCGGTTAGGTTAGATATAAGAAACCAACTTATATCATGTCGCTGCCATAATAGTTATGATATACAAACCACGGGCGTCGGTGGGCGATCCTTAGCACTCTTCATGTCTTTGTCCATTTCTCCCTCTGGTGCAATTGGTACGACGTCTCCAAAAGCGATGGACTGACCGCGAACCTCAGCGTATTGTTGCGCCAGCGCAGCAGTAAGCTGAATAGAGAATCGAGGTTGTTTTGACCTGGAACATACAAGATAGATCTGATTTTTTTGATAGGCGTAGATCAAACAACGAACAATTGCATAGCTGCATAGCTGCTTAACACATCTCTGGTTGAAAAGCACCCTTAATGCCGTACCGTCTCCGCGCAGTGGATGGTCGGCTATGTCTGAAGAACACCTGCAGTGCTCGGTTTCGCACCACACGCTCCACGTCTCTCAGAAGCAGGTGCACACGGCGCCTTGCAAACTCCACCACTGCCGTCTCCAGCATCTGTACAAATAATAGTGGTGACTATCCATTAGTGGTGCCGCGAATTCGAGTACTTTCGAGTGCCAGTCGATACTATCCTTCCGTTACCACACGGCGTTCCGTTTCGGATCAATACACTCATATAAACAGACCCATATTAGGTTTTGTAAAAACTGGTGAAAACAAAGTACTCTCATTAAAAGCTCTCATCACTCAATCACTTTTTGTACAGACCTGGTCAAGAAGCCGTATAGGCGCTGAGGGGAAGACCGTCTCTATGTCCATCCTAGCCCTGGCTTGTCCAAGCGTCATCAGAGCATCTCCTTTGTTCGAGACGGCCGTCGACATTGCTTCTTGAGCCATCTTCTGGGCGAACTCAGGAGTCATGCCCTTGGCTCCGCGTTTAGACTGAAATCAAAAAGCATTTTAAATATACGTAGGTACGTCAAATATGTTTTAGTAATCTTCATCGTTTTTTCTTCTATTTCTACTATATGTTTATGTTTTGAAGTATCAAAACTAATGTAATAATTCCTGCTACGTGGCCTTCATGCAAATCCAACTAAGAAAATAAGAAAAGATATACCCGTATAAATATTTTTCCTTATATGAATTTCCTTATAAGAAAAATAAAAAGAATTTACACACCCTCTCGAACTCAACTCCCATCTTCCTCACAAGTTTGGCAGCCTTTACTTGTCCGCCGTGCATTTCCTTCCAGTTCTTAAGGCGTATTCTCTGCAGTTGCAAATCCGTGTTGTACGCATAGATCTCCGCTTTCCTGTAGAGCATAGAGTAAATAAAGAGTATCTAAATACACAATAAAGATGTTTTCCTTTCCTAATTCAGGTCGTATTTTCCCCCCGTATAACATAAACAGCCCCTAGGCATAAGCACTGCTCATTCTACCCCAGTTTTCCCTTTTTTCGGATAGTGAGGTCGAAGACCAATCACGCAATTCTTGACAGGGTTATTATTGAGCTGCCAGAGGCCCCCGACATCACTCATACAAGGATTACATACCTACCTACTTCAGAATATAAGTATAGTAGCCGAGGCTTACCGGGACTTCTTCATACATTCAGACAATCAGTTATTTGTGACAAGTTTTCTCCTAAAATCGAACCCAAGACCTCTAGAGTCGCGGTCACGGTAGTTGTCCTCACCTAGTCTTCAAAAATGAACAAATAAGTAAAAAAAAACTTACTTAGCCCTCCTTAGAGATGCGGCAGTCATATCCTCAGTGTACAGTTTGAGGAGGAGAGCTTCCTCCTGAATCTTCGTATTCTGGGCCTCAACGCGTTTTGTCCATTTTCTGTTTGCCTAAAATAACAAACAGCAAAATCTTCGTTGAACATCAAGAAGTTTAAAACGGTTCTTATATCATGACCTCTATCATATCCTTATTTATTTATTTAATAGTTTATTGCACTGAAACAAAGACACAAAACAGACAAACAGTTCAGTTGATTTCTAATAAAATCTCTTCCAGTAGTCTGGATCCTTGTTTAATATCAAGAAATTTAAAATATACTCACATCATCTTGCAGTCGTCTCTCTTTCGCTTCCTTCTCTTGTTTCATCCTGGCCAGTCTTCGTTTCTCGTTGATCCTCCACTGGCGCACCATCGTGATCTTGCGCCGGAGTTCCATTTCCGCTGCCGCCTGCACTCTCTGTCTGATCCTTGTCTCTTTCTCGTAAGCACGCGCAGCTCTCTCGACTCGCTGTTTCTCGTTAAACTCTGCCAGGTATTTCATCCGTGCCTGGACTTTTTTTTCTTGAAGTTTTATGCTGAAATAGGATTTTTTTCTATAGTAACAACTATTGTTGTTTGTTATTGTATTGTAGTAGTAACTATTCTTCTGGTATAGGTAGCCATATAATGGCTTAGCTATTGGATGTACGTTCTAATCGAAGAAACGCTATTAATAGGTCGGGCTGGAGAATTTCTTTTTTGGACCAATAATGTATGGAATTTATCTGGTATCCTTAATTGGTTTCTTTTCGCTCAAAGAAGTAAATATAAAGCTCAGTTTCATTATTGACAAGGACCACAAACTTAAGCAGTACAATCTAGACACAAATTAATTAAAAGTTGTATCTATACAAATACTTTCTGGTGTTAAAATCAACAGTTTAGAAAGCAGATTCCAACTGGCTATACAAACTGAGTCGCCGTTTGAAATTACATTCATTAAAACTAAAAATATCAAGAAATCTTTTCGAATGTTATTTTAAAACGCTTTTAATTAAACCAGTAATTACGGTAAGAGCTACGCCTAGGAAATGTATTGGAGTCGTTGCCACGTAGGTAAAAGAAGGTTTTATGTTCACCGATCCGAAACCGACCCGGTTCCGACTTGGCAATGAGCTCAATATAAATTAAATTTTATTTTGGAGTAGATAATTTAACACAGTTTTCACTAAGACAGTTGGGTCGACTATTATAGACGGCGATATATTGGGCACAATTGGGATTCGTGAGTTTATACATACATAAACTCACGCCTATTTCCTACCGGAGTAAGCAGAGACTATAGCATTTCATTTGCTTCGATCCTGATACACTTCTCTTGCTTCCTCCACATTCATCAATCGCTTCATATACGCACGCCGGTTCAGAGTAGGTCGCATTAAAGCTTTTCTACGGACATCTCCAATTTGGTCAATGTAAGTCCTTCTCGGTCTTCCTCTACCATCCCTGCCATCAACTCGTGAGTTTATGTTATATTATAATTGAATATCCCAAAGGGAAATAAGCGTGATCTGATCTATGTATATATACTTGAATAGAATAACCAGATCTGAGACCTAGTATAATAATTTTAATTTTTCCTGAATGTAAATTTTCGGATAGCACTTAAGTAGCGGGACAAATAAAGATCTCTGATGACTATTTCTCACCCGGCGATAAAAATTAAAGCTGTCATCAGATATACACATTTACAGCAACCGTGCGCCGTGGCAGTCTGCATGCAGTTGAATATCAATATTAGCCTATCACAATATGATGTGATTTTTTCGGCGCGAAGTTGGCTAATAACTTTATGCAGTGACGAAAAGTAACCGTTGAAGTCAGTGTCGAACACTTGGTTTCTTGTTACCTTAAAACCCGTATAAACAAAACTTTTATTCTATACTAGTTATAACGTTGGTCTAACAGAAAGGTCGATGAAGACTTAGTTCATCTTGCGATGGATGTACCTCTAACTACCCCAATTGGGATATACTCTTGAACTTGTGTTGTGTCCTACACTGAATCGCACCGAATCGGGCCCTGCTCGGTACAGCATAAAACATCCTTTAGCTGAGGTCGAATATATGCTTGGAGTTTCTTCTAATTACACCGCTGATTTCGATCCGCGGCAGAAACTCAAATAAATGAGGCCTTTGGTGAAATACACCACGCAATAAAACCAGGTCAACATTTATACTCCTGATTTCAAATAATGAACGAGACATACGTTCTCTAAAAAAAACATGGCTGAAGTTTTATTTTTACGACAATTGTCAGACAAAAAGAAGATTACTCGTGATAACACAAATAATCACTGCGGTGCTGAGGTTCAGTCATGTGCAATATAATGTACCCACTTTAGGACTCTGTCGCACTAACATATTTGACATTTAGTGAGACTTACTGTTCAATTTGTCAAAAAAGTTAATGTGACATGGTACCAAAGTGTATACATATTAATGCTCGTGACCGTACAGCAGCTTGCTTCTTAATAGGGTGGCGCCGGTCCGAACACCGGTACAGGACTTGCACCATTGAGTTATTAATTTATCAGTACAGTTTTCACTTACACAATTTGCTCGACCATTTTAGACGACAATATGGCTCGCGACCTATCACGTTAGTTTAATAGAAAGCTCGGTGCGGTGTCGGTACTTAGTTCATCTTGCGATGGATGTGTGACTGTCCCCATTGTGATATAGTCGTGATCTTAAGTTATCTTATGTTTGCAACCAGAGAGGTTTTGTAGATAATTCTCAATCCGTGCAATCAAACAGAAATGAATCAATGAAAGCAATATATCTTAGCCAGCTGTCACCAGCTATTAGGTACGTGAAGCCGTGGAACGTCTCAGAGCACAGAAGACAAATGGATCGTTACCGCGTCCGCCGGCGGATCCAATCCTCGCTCGAATGAAGCGGAGACGGCGATTATGGTTTTCATCACAGGGACATTAAGAGGGAATTAGCAGGTGCAGTATACAAGTGTTATAGCCCAACTAGGTAAGTTTCACTTCTGTTGTTTGAAATTTTGCAAGCATTGTCAACATTCTAGCGAAGTGTCCATATTTCTTAGGAGTACCGAACTGAGAATTGGCGTCTTATTATTTTTTTATTTATTAAATCATAATACTAAATATATAATTTATCAACGCCCTGCAAAACTGTTTAAAAAGTTTGTCTGCAGGAAAGAGTCTCTACTAATAATTATGAACTTATATCTAATAGTAATTTGTAAGGTAGGAGCACAATGAATGTACAACATTATTTAAAAAAAGAAATTTAACAATTAATAACATAAATTAGCTAGGACACGAGTCCAAAAGGTATTAAGTATTTTTTTATATTTACTTTTATTTGGTTCTCGACGGATGTTCTCAGGCAAACTGTTCAGTAAGTAGGGAAGTCTCTTTTTTAGAGTTCTATCGCCATAGTAATTATTGATTCTAGGCACTTCATACGAGTAACATGACGTCCCCCTATCGCGGCTCAATAATAACCCTGACACCAGGGTTGCCGAGGTTGGTCATCCATCTCACAACCCCACAACCCACACGATAGAAGAAGACGAGTAGTACAGGTGTTATAGCGCAAGTGAGATACAAACAGTCGCGTCTCTGGTTTACCTATCTTACATTTTGCAACAGATAAAATGCGCCTCATAATAGCGGTATTAGGGAGAACCTATTCATAATCTATCGCACGTCCATTTGCGAATGAGTCCTTTGTATACTAAACCGTTTTTGGGCTCTTTACTAAAATGCCCTATTCGTAGAATATTCTATTCGTGAAATCCCCTATTCGTAAAATACCCTATTCCCGAAATTCCAAACATTATTTGAGGATGTTAGTACCTCTATCATCTATAGTTTTATGCTGTATAAGGACTAAATACTTAAAGAAATTAAACAATTATTTATTGCTTCTTTAAAAATCATAAAATATGAAAAAGGACTAACAATCTACAAAACACATTCGTTTTCTCTTTTTCAGAAATAATGAATTAAATAAAATCACATTATTATTATTTTAAATCACATAAATTATACTAATGCAGGTCCATTTGCGAATAAGTCCTTAGTCTACTAAACCATTTAAAGGTTTGACACTATGTACCAACTTTTGAAATGCTAAGCCATTGTAATGAACCGCGTAAAAGCTGTCGTAGCTAAAATTGTCTAAGATGTGTTAATAAACACTGTTAGCACTCATCATCACCAGCCCATTAACGTCCCCACTGCTGGGGCGCGGGCCTTCCCTATAGATGGATAAGGAGATCGGCCCTTAAACCACCACGCGGGCCCAGTGCGGATTGGTGGTTATTAACGACTGCTAATGTAGCCGGGACCAACGGTTGAACGTGGCTTCCGAAGCACGGAGGAGCTTGAGATGAAAACTTTTTTTTGTGGTCACCCATTCTATGACCGGCCTTTGCGAAAGTTGCTTAACTTCAACAATCGCAGACCGAGCGCGTTTATCGCTGCGCCACCGAGCTCCTCAATACTCCACTGTTAGCACTAATTACATACAAATAGAAGTCAAGATGGCATACCAAATGATGCAGCTAAATTGCGTTATGTAAATGTAGCAAACTACTCGGACTGCGCTGTTCAGCGGAGACGGTCTAAAACGACGGCAGATCCGAATTTGGAGGGATCCTAAGTCTAACTCATGCCCTATTAAAAATAGCTTGATGAGAATGGCAGCATGGTAGCAAGTAGTACATACCGTAATGATGTTTGTACTCAAAAGCTTTCTAATACAAAATAATTACTTACCTAGTGTAGGAACACTAATAATTGGCGGCTCAATAATAACCCTGACACTAGGGTTGATGAGGTTGGTAATCCACCTCATAACCCACACGATAGAAGAAAAAAAATCATTTAAATGTATTTTCTTTTTTTAAATTTTATTCTGTCAAGGTTATTATTAAGCTGCCAAAGGCCCCTGACATGGCTAATGTAACGACTGCTTAATTACATCATTAGGTAAGTAATATCCGTGCGTGACCAACACTTAACATGTGTTCCGAAGCACGGATCATCTTACTTACACAATAAGGTGACCAGCCTGTAATGTCCTTACCAAACTAGTGATCACAAAGTTATCTTTGTGATGTGTACTCACCGGATCGAATCCAAGATCTCCAGATCGTGAGCCCAACGCTCAATCACTGGATCACAGAATAGGTATCGAATATTTTCCAATAATATTGTCGTTTTAATTAGAAATAGAAGATGTTGTAGGGAATGCGAAGACATCCAATTAATCAACTAACAGGAATCAAGAGCGTTGGAGACTGGTTTAATTAATGGATTCTATTGGTCGATTTTTACTTCACCATCAACATTAATTTGGATTTCATAGATATCTGTATTTATTTTATAAGTCGTTTTATTGACAAGAATACAGTGGGTACGTACAGGTAATATTTAAAGGAAACATTAAAATTACAAAAACATTATACTTATTTCATTTAAAAAAATCATTATTTTTTTTGTAGAGCGGATGAAGGATAATTGAATTACAAAAGCGGTAAGTATATAAAGCGAAAGTTGGTGGTAGGGCTGGCAGAGGAAGACCGAGAAGGACTTACATTGACCAAATTGTAGATGTCCTTAGAAAAGGTTTAATACGATCTACTCTGAACCGGCGTGCGTGTATGAAGCGATTGATGAATGGAGGAAGCAAGAGAAGTGTGTCAGGATCGAAGCAAATGGAATTCTATAGTCTCTGCTTACCCCGGTGGGAAATAGGCGTGAGTTTATGTATGTATGTTCATTTTTAAAAAAATAACACGTTTCTTGATGACTTAAATTTTCTCACATTGGTGCTGATTCCTGTAGACATCATCTAATTTAATTTTAAGTTATAAGTAAGTACCTGACATATTCTTATCCACCGAAATGGAATGGGTAATCGACAGGCATATTTATGAAACACACGTCAACTTTAGGCAGATATTTCAAAAACCCTCCGAAAATTTTATATTGGCCACTAATCCGACAGAATTAAGTTGACAGCACACGACAAACGGGTCGCATATCAGCGACATGCCCATTTTATTCGGCCGGTTTATTCATTTATTTTAAAATTAACAATTGTCAATCAGTCCCTTTCCTTTTCGGTGGATAAGAAAATGATGGGTTAAAGACCGGTCTGCGAGAATCGGGGCCAGTATTTATTCACGAGCAAAATAAGTGCAGTATGTCTTTCGAAAGTCTACATCACCTAGGTCTCAACTCCAGCCCTGGCCCGATTGTGCCTCACGTCAGAAGTTGGCAAACAAGTACATACCTTGCGTACAAACATTGACACAAATAATGTAATTTTGGATGCATAGCGGCGATTAAACGGTTTGCAAATTCGATATGACGTCACTGTACTTCATGTTGTGACGTCATGTATTCTATTTTTGAACTTGTTCCTTAAGTAAGTGATGCGGGTTGACTCCAGCATTCATTGTTTTATCTTTAGTTAGACCTGTCATTTTCTAATCTTCCGAAAAGCAAAGGGATGGATTGAGAGCTGTTAATAGCGCGAGTCGGACCAATTTACACTGGGCCATAGAATAAGGAATAATTGGCCATGAAGTTTGTAAAAATATCCAACAAAAGTTTATCTGAACTTATTTTTACCAGACTTATTGTAGATTTGCCGCAAATAGCGCTTACAACTTCGCCGGACAAAGGGGTATGTGGCCAATTGAGCGCGAACCTCGGCTCAGGACATCGTCTGAGAGGTTATGAAAGAACTAAACTAATCGACACTAGTGGGCCGATACCGATAAGCGCTGAATGAGAGAAATCGTCGTCCACGAAGACGAGACCGGTATCGGGGTCCTGAAGTAATTGTTGTCACGCGAATGGCCGGGATTTTTAACGTAGGTATGTGCGTAAGGTGTTCTACTAGTTTTGCTACACATTCAATTTATCTGAGTACCGTGATCAAGCTGGCAACATCACTCGGGAACATGTGCTTGCATCGACCCGAGCAAATTTAATTACAATTCTCCAGAGCTCTCTGCGAATGAAGACTCGGATGTGGCACTAAATTTGATCAAATTTGACACGCGTCGGATTCTTTGACGTCACACGACTGTTATTTATGGAATCCCGAAATCCCTTGTGATAACGCTGACGTACGCGTAACAAATGCGATTTACTGAATTTATAAAAAGGTCTACCTACTTATCGGTCTTTGGTTTAGGTACTTATTGGTCTTGCCGCGGGGGTGGGCGCTTCTTACATCAGTAGGCCGTAATGAGATGGTGGCTGAGTCCAGATACGGACCCAGACCTACCGGGTATAACGTAGAACTCTTGCCCAGGATAACGGTGAAAACCTCAACGGTTGCAGAGGCGGAAATGAGAGCCATACGTACGGCAATGCAGGACGGAAGGGGCAAGTCACAGGGACTGTTACCTGGAACCTGACAAGCAGTAACTGACAGTACTATTCAGAGGCGGAGGACAGGAGTCCCAGTACGACTCTGATGTACTCTTGGCGCCATCCCACTCGTGTCAGATTGCAGGGAATAGTATTGCGGGGCGGAAGACAAGAGGGAAACGACTGCCCTATTTTCCCTAAAAAAGTACCATGGAGAATGCTACACCGACAAGAGCATGGCTATTAAATGACTTACTTATCTATTAGCGAGTCTGTCCACTAGAACTACCCTTAACACAGATACAAACATAAAATCACGCTTATTTTTTCAATATTATATGTTTTACTATTTTTATATTATTTATCTACCGGGGCTCCTGACAGTCATATTTGTCTTGCCTATGACTCAGTCCTGCGAGCCGACCTCCCCGCTGGTGTTCATGTCGTCTGCTACGCGGACGACACGCTTGTGCTGGCAAACGGGGACAACTTTGAGTCGACGACTCGACTTGCCGAGTTGGGGGTGGCATGTGTTACCCGGAAAATACACGGTCTTGGCCTCCAGTTAGCGCCGCACAAGACCGAGGCGCTGTGGTTCCACAACCTCTCACGGGGTGAGGAGCCACCGGACTCGTCGATCCGCGTCGGCGATGTCCAAGTTCCGATCAGAAGGCAAATAAAATACCTTGGCCTTATCCTGGACGGCCGGTGGGATTTCCGGGAACACCACAACCGCCTATACCCCAGGATCGAGAAAGTGATCGGAGCCCTTCACCGCATTCTTCCCAATCTCGGCGGGCCGAGAGAGGGAGTCCGGCGTCTCTACGCCGGGGTAGTGCGTTCGATGGCACTCTACGGTGCGCCTGTCTGGGCCCCTAGCCTGACGAGCGACCGGCGGCGCAAACTTAACAGTTTGCAGCGGAGAGTGTCCATCCGAATAGTGAGGGGATACCGCACAATATCCCATGAGGCTGCCATGCTCTTGGCCCGATGCCCGCCTCTAGACATCTTAGCGGACATGGATGCGCGAACATACCATCTCGTTCGTAGCATTCGCCAGAGCGGGGAGCCTCAACGAGCTGTAGAGAGGCTCAGAGAGCGAGAACACCTTAGGGCGCTCGAGGAGTGGAAAGCGCGACTTGAGGAGCCACGTTCCTCACGACAAAGAGTCGTTGGGGCAATATTACCATCTTTTGCCCCATGGATGGAGAAAATCTGGAACGGCACGTTCCGATTAACACAGGTGCTCACTGGACACGGCTGTTTCGGTCAGTACCTGCATCGGATTGGACGCGAAGTAACAGCGCAGTGTCATCACTGCAGTGACGATGTGGACGACGCCCAACATACGCTGGAGGAGTGTCCCGCGTGGATCCCGGAGCGACAAACCCTGGTCTCAGAGGTCGGGGCTGACCTTTCTCCCCCTGCCATAGTTGCGGCTATGCTGTCGGGAGAAAGGCAATGGAAGGCGATGGTCGCTTTCTGCGAGTCTGTCATGACTCAGAAAGAGGCCGCGGAACGGGACCGGGAGAGGCTGGATCCCGCCCGGAGAAGGAGATGTCGGCGACGTGCGGTGGCGGCGGTAGCCGCGGCTGTCTAGCCGTGTCCGCCCTGTAGTTCCGGGCGCAAGAATAGGGCTACGGTACCCCCTGCCTGTCGTAAAAGGCGACTGAAAGGGGACACTGGAGACCGTGAGTGGTAAGGGCGGGGGCCCGAGCCGCTCTTCATACGGTCTCCGGGAGGGACGGCAATGTGACATGGCCTCGCATTGCCGTAAAACTGGGATGGCGTAGGGGTGGGGACCTACCCCGGGACGCGCTTTTTATAGCAGGCGCGAGGGAAGCACCGGTGCGTTCGTTAGAGATCCCGGAGCTTCCCGACATGCGCAGCAGAGGGCCATCGGAGGGGTTTTAGTCGGTAAGAGTCCGACATAACCTCGTCGCTCCCCCGGGTGGCGAGGTATCCATGAGGATTTCCCCTTCGTAACCAAAAAAAAAAAAAAAAAAGATCGTACTAAACCTTCTCTAAGGACTTCCATAACTTTTTCTAAATTCTTCCTATTTTCTGAGCAACATTTTCTTTCCGTAAAATTAAAGTAATAGAAAACTTAAAAATAATACTGTTAAGTTGTTCTCAAGTTATGGTAATCCTAATTAACAAAAAAGACATGTTCAAAAAATGTTTTTTCCTGATATGAATCTTTTATCTTCTTTAATAAAGTGGGGTGTTTGGTTAATAAGTAACCTTACCAACCCTGACATCAGGGTTCAGTATTATCCGCATTTCATTGTTGTTTTTTCTAACAATATTTTTTTCTCTTCAATTGTTTTGCCTTCGTATTTAGCCAATCAATAAAGTTAGGGAAACATGGTTATAAAATTAGCGGAAAGGGCACGGAAAAGGATTAGTTTGGGATGATAATAATATAATAATAAACATACTTCATAACTTATTTAAGGAGTGGGTATTTACAATTCTAGCAATATTGCTATTTGACAACTGTTGACATGTCAAATTGCTATATTACTTTTTAGATTAATTGTTTCAATGTGGCCTTTTTAACCCTCCTGCGGGCTTAGCACCGTAAGCGCGCGACTCTTTCTCGCCTCGAAATACGTCACCCGTCACTCTCTCACAGTACTGCACAGAAAGAGAGATGATCTCTGTCACTGCGAGAAAGAGTCGCGTGCTTACCGTGCTAAGCCCACTGATTCCTTGTCTCTTGATAAGGTTCCTCGTATCCATTTTAGGACTGCCTTTCCACGGTGGCTACAAGTTGACTTTTTTTTCTTAGCTTTTGGCTCTGCCTACCCAAATAGGTATTACGAGAGTGAGTTTATGTATGTATGTTTTTAAGTACAAGCATTATTAAATAAAAAGTATGCACAGATTCGTCCTATACGAAAATCAAAGCAGAAAGAAAATACAGCATAAATTATTCGGTTCCATAAAATATAAACAGTCTTGAAATAAACGAAGACCAAATTAAACCTGCAAGGATATAATATAAAACGTTTGTATAATTAATTATGCTGCTGCTAATTATGAAATATACTGGCTTGGTAAAATAGATTTAGATAGATAGGTACCTATTTAATTATTTTTTCTACGGAGACGTGTTGAGGTAAAATGCTGAGAAATGAAGGTACATTTAATAGGGTAGTTTCCAACTAGTCAAATCAGTTACTTTTTAGTAAACGTCAAAACACGAAATTACTGTGGAATTTATATGAAAACTAAATTCCACAGTAATTTCGTGTATTTCGCTCGCACGAAAAATTTAATAAATTTTTATTCATTAAAATTCATAAATAAATTAAATAGAAAAAGAAAACGTTTTTTGTCAACACAAAATTTCATAATTTATCTTTGAACTAGGAAACTACCCAATTAGAAAGATTATTTTAGTATTTCTATTTCGTTTTTTGTGTTTTACCTGCCAGTTCACTTTTTCTGGAAATTCAATATTTTAGTAGACAAAATATTTATAAGTAAATTGTAAATATTTATTTATTTTGTTTATTTTTTAGTAGTAAAATTAATTATGAGTAATAAAGTATACCAAGAGAGGAAAATCTAACTGGCTCTATTATTGCTATTGTGGCCCCAAAATGTTGAACCGCCGAATTCAAAATGAGTTTGTATTCTTGTTTGATTATAATTGATATCACGTGGTTTCCAAGATTTGTGTCCGGTAGCAATAGACTCGCCCTATATTACATTGGATTTAATCATAGCTGGTTCTACAATGACGTGACTTATTGTAGATTTGCCGCAGGTGGCATTAACTACTTGGCCGGACAAATGTGGAGCGCTGAAGGCTCTCATCCGGAACCCTACATGTGCGGAGCTGGAGTATATTTAAATGAAATTGCACATAAAAGTTAAAAGTGGACTGTATTTAATAGGATTATATTTTATAGTTACATTTTGAATGATTACGCAGAGTTGAAGGGAAAGAGTGTTACAATCGCCATCTTGTGGTCGAATTAAAAAACTTAAATCTAGTGTTGCCACATTATTTTATGTGAGGATTCGAACACTACATTCAGGCTCTACATTTATTATCTACCCAATAAACGTGATTTCGAAATGTAGGCACTTCATTTTATATCAACTATTTAAACAAAACTAATTGAATGTTCTATTTTCCGTGTTAATTTGTACCGAAATAAAGCAAAGTCAGAGAAGCTGTTTTTTTTTTCATTCATCATTTATACCCAGAAAGAAAGATGAAAGACGCATTATGTCTGTTATCCATGAAATTAGAAGGTTAAGCGAAGAAATATATTTACAACGCCACCTACCTATATTTTTTTCGAGAAACGTTACTTCAAAAGTTCGTCATTATTTGAATACATTTCTACCGTCTTTATTTGCTTGCCTTTGAAAACATTTCAAGAAAACAAGTCTAAATCCGAGTTCTATAGTTTTAACACTAAAGTTTAAACAGTGTTAACCTAAGAAGTTACTTAGGTAGGAAATGTTACTTAGCAATGGGCAACTTAGAGTGTAGCAAGTTGAAGTGAAGTTTGCGTATTACGGCTTGAACTGTGTGTCTTCGAAGCTGCTCTTGGAAGCTGAGCAGCTAAAATGGGGTAAAGTAACATAATACTTGGTATATAAAGAGGATGATGTGTCATACTACGCATGTGTAGATAAGTGGACCCAACTCAACTCAGTACAGCGCTTTTTTTTTGAGGAACTTAGCTTTGAAAGTCCCTCAATAGGCTACTCTCACACGACACCGCACACTGCGCTTGGCGATGAAGCGGTCGGCAAAGGCTGGCTTGTATGTATTCCGCTGATGCCTGCGCATTGCCACACGGTGAACCACTACAAAAACTGCGTTGTGTAACAATCGTCTTGTGAGCTGTTAACTTGTCACAAATATTTTAAAAACGAGCGTGTCTACGGTAACGAGCATTAACATGTACACACTTTGGTATCATGTCACATTAACTTTTTTGACAAATTAAACTGTAAGTCTCACTAAATGTTAAATATGTTAGTGCGACAAGAGTCCTAAAGCGGGTAAATTATATTGCTCATGACTGTACATGTTGTCTTCTGACGACTAGGATAAAAATTTGAGGCGTAAGTTTTGTTGTGTGTGTGTGTATTCAATGTGTCATCGCTCACGTCAGTGGATGCGGCACCGTGGTAGTGATAGCACTGAACTTATAGTAGTTGTCCTGACAATAAATCTGTAAGTACATATACACATATATCACCATCATCATCTCCCTAGCATTATCCCGTTTTTCACAGGGTCCGCTTACCTAAACTGAAGATTTGACAGGTCCGGTTTTTTACAGAAGCATCTGCCTGTCTAACCTTCCAACCCGCGAAGGGAAAACCAGTCCAACACAGGTTAGGTCACATACCCCCGAAAATGCGTTTCCCGGGAATGTGGGTTTCCTCACGATGTTTTCCTTCGATGCGGGGCACGTAATAATTATGATCCAAACATGAATTCTAAAACAAATTCGTCATTCATTGGTTTACGCTTGTACTGGATTCGAACCTGCGACCTCAAAGTGAGAGGCAAGTGTTCTACCAACTGGGCTAACACGGGTCTACATATACATATAAGCGAAATGCATTGGGACGTTGGGGTGCTCACTGAAATGGGATTTTGCGAAATTAAACCCCTAGAGAAGTAAGGAAAGGTGGCAAATTCCGTATGAAACTTTGCAATTTTTAGAGTTAGAATGAATTTTCCAAGATTATGTCGCTAGTGGACGACTAGTATATAACGAACAAACGAATAACAACCAAACGACAGTATGGGCCTATAGGGTGTATAAATCAATTCAAGGTTCTTATTCATCGTGTGCACCGACCCTAGCCACATTGCGTGAAACTAAATGGAAACAAAGTGTCGGCATTAATCAGCCTGTTCTCGACTCACGTACTCTATAGGTACCCGGGTATAGACCGGCGGGTGTTCCAAGCTCATTACAACACAAATAAATTAAGGCGTCCGAATGTTTTCTTTTTACTAATTTGACTTAGGTGTATACCTACATTAATAACATACCTTTGTAACGTTTCTAAATTAATGACTTATTAAATTATCTTAAGTGCAGTTTTCACTAACATAGTTGCCTGGACCGTTATAGACGGCGCGGCGGCGATACGCCTCACCACCTATCACGTTGGTCTCACAAAAAGCTCGGTGAGGTGATGTGTGGGTACTTTGTTCATCATCATACGATGGACGTACCTCTGACTACCCTATTGGGATATACTCGTGAGCTTATGTTATCTCAAGTAGTTAAGAAATTCCTTGATCAAAAAAAAAATCCTAATACATTTAATAACCAGACAAATTTGAATTACTAGTTTAACAAGTTCCTGGAATTACGCTCGTCGCGGCGTTTGCTTTCAAAAAGTTCTATAAACGTCGTGTTTCAAAGGAATCTCAATAGTTTCCCTTTATTTACTGCAATTCCATGCTGTTTCAGCTCCGGTATAAAATATCTCAGTTACGTAAAACCTGTCTTGTTGCATTCAATTTGAAATTCTAAGAAGTTTCAATATCTCTCTTGTAACTATTTCTGCTGTAGAAATTAATACCAGCTATCTATTTGTTTTCAGTAAGTATGATCCATTGGAGTCGTGGTAGGTAGAACGCTTGCCTCTCACTTTGAGGTCGCAGGTTCAAATCCAGCACAGGCCTAAACCAATTATTGTCGAATTTGTTTTCGAATTCATGTTTGGATCATAAATGATTATCACGCGCTCAGCAGTGAAGGAAAACATTGTGAGGAAACCCACAGTCCCGAAAAATGCATTTTCGGAGGCATGTGATGTGTTAGGTTTGCTTTCCCCTTGCGAGTTGGAAGGTCAGACAGGCAGTCGCTTCTGCAAAACACCAGACCTGTCAAATCTTCAGGTTAGGTAAGCGGACCTAACCTGAAGATGAAGGAGAGGATAATCCTAGGAAGATGATGAAGTATGCGAAGTTCTAGGCAAAATAATTTGTACAACTTTACTTACTCAAATACTTACCAACAATGTATCATCTCTAACATGTAAGCAACATGTAACATGTAAGCTATCTGAAAAAGAATAATCTCGAAGAAGAATCGCCCTAGCGTATTATCACAGGATTCTTTTTCCATTAGACTTACCTTTACCTCTCCCCGGAAACTCCATACCAAAATCTCATTATTACCATGTACTATCATCATGCCTTACGCGCTATTTTGAGCGAGACAGTCAATTCTCGCACTCGCTCTTTCTCCTACCAGCTTATGACCATTTAAGACTAAAATAAGACCCAGAGGGGGTGAGATCGGCGCCCAATACGAATTGGTGCGGGGCGAAGAAGTCTACGTACTATACTTATTATTACAACTTAGCTGAGTTTTAGGGAGCAATGCGGCATGATTGACAACACCAGCTATTGTTTTTGCATTTATTAGTCCACATTTAAATGTGGTGTAAGGTTAACCTTGTAAGTTCATTTACATATCACCTACTTGGAAGAATCTTCCTGCGTGTTTGTACAAAGACGCGTCCAAAATACAATAGATCTCAGGGTAATTGAGCCTCCACCTACCCCCATCCTATTTTACCTCCTTCTTTTGAAGGTGGTTAATAACGACGTCATCATAAGCTACTTACAGCCTTCTCTTTTCAGCAGCCTCGTCCGCGTGCAGTTGCGAGCACTTCTCCATGTGTTCCCGGGCCCTCTCAGCCTTGGTGAACATGCTCAGCCGCCGGGATACGTCCGCTTCCACTTTCTTCAGGGTCAAGTCGTCTCGAGCGCGCTCGTCCTGTGTTCCAATAATTGAAATCAGTACAGACCATATCGGGACATACGTAACCACTTACACTAACAGTAGAACCCCGGTAAGTCCCTAACATAACATAGCATCCACACTTACTCCTCGCAAGCTACTTTAACGTCCTATGTAACAGTAACTAATAAGGGGCGAGCCTTTTGTCATTTATCAAGGCAGACATCCTGGATTCCTGTTAAGTACTTATAATAATCTCAATGTTATAGCTAGTAATGTTATAGTAGTAGTAGTAACGGTCTCTGGGGTCCAGTGGTTGAGCGTTAGACTCACGATCCGGAGGCCCCGGGTTCGAATCCCGGTGGGGACATATCATAAAAATCACTTTGTGATCCCTAGTTTGGTTAGGACATTATAGGCTGATCACCTGATTGTCCGACAGTAAGATGATCCGTGCTTCGGAAGGCACGTTAAGCCGTTGGTCCCGGTTACAATTTACTGATGTAAGTGAGTAATCGTTACGTGAGCCATGTCAGCGGCCTTTGACGGGAGTTGAGGACAGAAGAGGCAAGATGATTGGACACTTAATAAGACACGACGAATTTATTAAAAACATCATAGAAGGTAAGCTACAAGGAAAGGAAGGGGAAGACCAAGAAGAGCTTACACGGAACAGATTAAAGAGAAGGTGAACGTCGTGTCTTATAAGGAAGTAAAAGGATTATACATTGTTTTAAGTTTACGCGGTTATTATCATAATTAAAGCACATAATAACGGGTTCTTACCGCGTTTAAATGGGGATATGAGACTCCCGATATTTCGACACTGTTGCAAGTGCCATCATCACGGGATGACTGATGAGATTGGAGTGGAGTAGGCAGCGGCAGAGAAAGAGGGTAGACAGATATGTCTGCCCGTAGAAAATTATGGATCTACCTACTCCACTCCAATCTCATCAGTCATCCCGTGATCATGGCACTTGCAACAGTGTCGAAATATCGGGAGTCTCATATCCCCATTTAAACGCGGTAAGAACCCGTTATTATGTGCTTTAATTATAGTAAAAGGATTGGCCTTTGATAGACAAGAGTGGGGAATGCTATACCGACAAGAGCGTGGCTCTTAAATTAATGATGATGAGAGAAACCATAGATCATGGTGCTAAAGTAAAGTATATGATCTGACTCGTATGTGGAAGTGTGTTGTTATTAACTTATAAACATAAATACACGGTTATGAAACTGTTATACCTTCAATAAAACGCCGGAATTAAGTAATCCGTTTTATTTATGAAGATAACATAAAAACACAGTTGAGGACCTTTTTGCCGCTCGCATACGGAGAGAGCGAGGCAGACAAACACGGAGTGACCGAAAGGCAACACATTTATAATTCCGATACACAATAGAAACCTTCCTGTTACTCAAAATTTCACCGATGAAACCCTATTAATGTATGGAACAAACCTCGTCTAACAGCCTAAATTATGCCGGGTTAAGCACGAGTATCTCGTGCCAGTATTAAATTACTGCAATTATTTCTATGCTCTTCCGGTGATTCCTTACACGAGAAAAGTACTGTTTTTATTTGTACAAACTGACGTAAATAAAAACTGAAGAAGACATAACTTTAAAATTGCTAGAGAAAAACTTTTTTTGTAGAGCGTTACTTTCGTCGAACCTATTGAACGATGATAATATATTCTGTAGGTTGCCAAGGTAACCACCGTACGGGTGAAAACCGCTAGCCTATCGTCTATAATATAGCGCCCTAAGGTTGTCTGGAAGAAATTGCCATTCAGCTATACCTAAGGCCACCGATTGTGCTTCTCTTGTCACTTTTGTAATGGTTTTACATGCGTTGGATATAATTATGAAATCTTCAGGTCTGTAGTCGTCGACTGAAGACCTTTTTGAATGGGTGTTTCCGCACCACAGGTCATTGTGAAATAGCTCACATTCGTAATTTGACGACGCCATTTGTAAACAGGTAATTTTTTTTGACGTGACTTATTGTAGATTTGCCGCAGATGGCATTAACTACGCGCTGAAGGCTCTCACCACAAGTAAGTAAATCACAAATTATTCTCGGCGACATATTAAGTATAACAACACCCCGAGCACTTCATACAAAAACTTAGTTTTACAAAGGCAGCACACATTTACGTTATCGTACATGCACATCTGTGTGTTTGACGTCTGACGCCATACGATTGAAGACTAAAGTAAGACCGAGGGGTGAGGTAAACCTAGCGCAGATGTTGGTGGGGAGCGGCGTGTTGCCGTTCTATATATGTGGTATTATTCCTTAGTCTATGGTATCACTATTATTTGAATTCAGTCTACTTCGAATCGACCTATATCACCTAGTGTAAGTAGGTAGGTAAGTATATAATAGCCTTGCAATAAAACGCTTGCAAGATAAAGGCATTGTTTATTTTTACCGGCACGTCTCGCGTTGCTAATATAAACATGCGGTTGATAACGCTGTGGGAATCGCCATTTGGCCACAAGTGTTTTGTTTTTAAATAAATGGACGATAGTTCGGTCTACTTCCCAATGCATTTGTTTCCCCTAAGTAGATACTTCGAGCAGAGAGTCTAAGCAGATACATCGAAATGATATTAGCTAAGATTCTTACACACCACCACGAAACTGATGTAAGACGCGGTTACAAGTGGTAGAGTCGGAAGAGCAAGGCCAAGGTGAACATACCGCGATGGTGGGGTAAGCTCCATATCCCCTCCGGTTGATTGAGGGAAAGCGTGTGCCCAGCACCACTGCTGGGCACGTGTTGTGTTATAAATGTAGGCTGTTTATGTATGTAATATTATTTATACTTAAATAACACGTGGGTGCTGATTCCAGTACACAACATCTTTTTTTATTTTATTTCAAGTTATACCTGTCTTTTATTTATCCGCCACGGAAAGGGACTGGTAATCGTCAAGCATAAAATTTATAGAATACACGTCAATTTTAGACAGACATTTAAACAGCCCCCTCAAAATTTTACATTGGCTAATAACCCGACAGAAGTTGACAGCACACGTCAAACGGGTAGTATAATCTGCGTGACGACTATATGATTTGCCCGGGTTATATTAGCTGTCAATCATCCGTCTCTTTCCTATTCGGCGTATAAGAAAATGACAATAACTTGAAATAAACTTAGTGTCAGCAGGAATCGGAGTCATTTATTATACATTATTTATTACACTCACCAATTTTCTCATTTCCATATGAATGCGATCCATGAATTGGTTGTATAGATACTTTCTATACTGGTTGAACTCTTTCAGCGAGCATACTGCCCGTCCGTCTTTTGTGACGAAGCCTAGTTGCTTCATTCGGTTTCTTGCGGGTTTCTGTGAGAAGTGGTTCGCCAGGTGAGGGTCGTGCATTGGGACGTAGTCGTACGAGACGTTGTAGCAGTAAGGGTCGGAGAGGTCAAAGGTCGGCCGAGGACAGTCGGCTCCCAGACCTAGGCGGCGGACCTGAGAAAGAAAATTGTGCATTTGTACAAATATGATGATGGTGGAGGCCTTGGATTTGATTCCCGATGGAGACCGAAACAAAAATCACTTTGTGATCTTTAGTTGAGTGAGGATACTCGTATTATAATAAAAAATAATAATAATTTTTCTTTCTGAAAACCAGCGCTGGATGGCGCCATAGCATGGCTCCATCGCAGCACAAGCTGAGCCATTTCCTTTTGCTCGTATTCGCTATATTCATAATTACTTAGTTTATATAGCAAATGTAAATTGTTACTGGCAATAAATTTATTTTATTCTTTTATTCTTTCTTTTTTCTTTCCACTTTCCACACCACAAAAACATTCTTAGTAAGCTAACATATAAGTGTATTTTAAGGGAGTTGGTGTCTGAAAAAAGGATTTCCCTTGTTCTATAGGTCACCAAGCCCCAATCCTTGGAAATCATTTAATCTATTCTAAGGCCGGGTTTCCACTGACGCGGTTAAGTAGTTAATGCCATTGCGACAAACGGAAATAAATGTTTTTCTTTATTTTCAAATGAAAAAAAAACAAGTTCGAAAAGTGTCTTAAAAATAACAATTTAATTGACTGCGTACTCACAATACCTACTGTTATACCTATAATATATTAACTAAGTATACGTAATTATTTACTCTTACTCATAAGATAAGTATGTGAATGCGTATGAATCATCATCTTCCTAGTGTCATCTTCACGAGTTCCGTTTACCTAACCTGAAGATTAGACAGGTTCGGTTTTTTACAGACGCGACTGCCTGTCTGACTTACCATCCCGCGATGGGACAACCAGCCCACTACATGTGAATACTAAACAGAAAAATCGTTTCAGTCTTTTGTCCATGTTATTGGACGCAATACCTTTGGTCATGATCAATATGTCAGTTAGTGTTGTAACACAAACTAAGTACTTATGTTAATGTTCCCAACTCAAGTTACTAGTAACAACACTACTCTAGTTACTCGTGTTATATTGTTTTTGTTTACATAATGACCCATGGACGGCAAGCCTTGCATTATGAACCACTCAGGTTCGAATCCCGTAGTGAGCCCTAATTAGGGAATGCAAATGTTTCAATCCCGAAGCATATTATGACGAGATCCCGTTCGAGATACGGGATTGGGTGAATCTCTTCGAGTTATACTTTATGTTTTGATTATGCTGATTTCCAAAGAAAACTTAAATATTTAGTTAGTAATGAAAGGCTTATGTTTTATTTCAAAAAACAAATTGTTTAATTAACCTTACTATCACAAACAGGCAGTTTTCATCATTTTCAGTTATCCTAACTTTACATTTTTTTATGATTTTTTTTAATAGAATAGAAAATTTCGTGATCACGCGGGATTGATATTTCCAATCCCGCGGGATCTCGAATTTGCAATCTCGAGTCGGGATGGCATTATCTAGCAATAATATTATTTGAGCTAGACAGACATGGCGAAACTATGAAGGTCCGTTATTTGCTACGAAATCGTTAAAATACACATGGAAAGAAAACATGTTATTTTAGGACGCGACTAACAAGCAACACATTTACTTGTAAAAACAAAAAAGCAAAACAAAATAAAAGGAAAAATATAACTGAAGGTACATTCATACCCAGTGATGTTCCGTTACCGGGAATATTTCCACCTTGGGAACTTTCCCAGCAGTGAAAAGGCGCAAAAATCATGTAAAAAGAATTTTTTTCGTTACCTTTAAGACGACGACTAGATTACCTTACCTAATGATAAGACCAGAGTACAAGAAAGAACAATTTGAAAAAAAAGTACCGAGTGTCCTTACTGTTAAAAACTTATTACAACGAGTACATTCCCATTTTTGGGACATCACTGTTCATAGCAGACTCCCTCCGGTTTATTGAGGAGAGGTCGGTGCTCCAGTACATACATAAATCAATAGCCTATATATAGAATGTGGAATTTTCCGTCACAAAAGTATAGAACGGAAAATAATTCACAAAACATCAAAGTTTTCATAAATTGTCCGACAGGAAAATCCACTTGATATCAACCCTTTGTTCTCACTAGTTCGATTCATTAGTTCGATCGTCGAACTAGTGAGAATTCCCCTCAGTATTCGTTACGATGTGACTAACACCCTGTATACAGGCTATTCCTGTATTGTATGTACATTGACTTCTTGCGGGTTGTGAGATCAATGACCAACCTCATCAACCCTGGTGGGATTCTGTGATCCCTTCTGTTCACAGAATACCAGTTACATATCTCATTGCGCATTCCACGCGTATTCGAAATACTATCAAACTATCATTTTCGGGTCTAACAAAGTAGTTCAGAAGAATAACATCACTAATGTCAGTGTGTCAACCCTCCCTTTATTAACATCTGTGCGTTACTGCCCACTAAATCAGGGTTAGGGTGACATAAATCGCACGTGGTCCTGTGTAGTGTGTTGTCTAGGTCAACTAATTAAAAGATATTCTGTATGAGACCGGTATTTTCTTCCAAATTTTGGTTAATAGTGTTAGGAAAAAGTCCGAAGAACCCGATGCCTAATCTCGACTGATACATCACCGTGCTAATGAACGTTACAACACTGGCTTCTGTATTGTTTGGCAAAACCTCGGACCGAGCATTGAGATTAGGTAATTTTTATGTATATTTCAGTATAATAATAATAATCACTAATTTAAGCGGCACGCTCTTGTCTGTGTAGCATTCTCCATGCTACTTTTAGGGAAAAATAGGGCAGTGGTTTTGGCTCTTGCCTTCCGCCCAAACGTACGTACGTACGAACGTAGGTAAAGTACTAATATTTTTTGACCACAAAACTGGAGATCACAGAAGTAGAGGCAGGCCCAAGAAGTGCTGGAAAGATGACTTTGATAGGAGAGAGATCATTCGGGCCAGAGGCATCAAAGAAAGAAAGAAACGTTTATATACACACACACACACATCACCTATACTTATCTTAATATCTATAGAAGAAGGTCTTCTTCTGGTGCCCAGCTGTGTGGCACTTTAAGAAAAAACTATACGATCCTGCGATCAATTTCTGGCCATCCAAATTTGAAAAAAGAACGAAATTATTTGCGGTCTGGTTGTTTCTCCATCGAATCGCAGTGAAGCAGCGGGCTGAAATTATGCTCCTTATCCCTTCCGATCGATAGCGCTTTTTTTAGACTGACAATGTTATAAAAGAGATTTGCCAGAAAACAAAGATTGATGTAGGACCTAAAATACAAGTACCATCTTTTTCTGATTTCTGAGATAGATTAATGGAGAAAACAGATATCCTCCGCAAAAATGCCAATAACTCGCCAAGTTGGTACTAATTCGTTCGGGTAATCTATTATTGTTACAGAAACTTTTTGTTAGTTTTGTCTTTCCAGAGATAATATTCTATATTATTGTTAACTATCTACAAATACATTACGATCTTGTGTAAAGCCTCGTTTTCACTAGACGACATTTGTCGAGCGATATTCACTTGGATCTTCTTCTTCTTTAAGCCACCTCTATCCCGAAGGTCGGCGACTATTAGTCTATGTCGTTCAGTCTTCAGACATGCAACTAGTCTTTTACGTATTTTTTCATGAAGTTATTTTTTTTTCTCAACTTTTTTTTCATTCAATTTATCCTCGTATATCGTGATATCGGACGAATCCGCCCGACGCTCCAACTACATGAAAATTGGGCAGTTTCCTAGGTCAAAGGTAAATGGTCAAATTCTGATTACTAAATAAAGACAGATAAAAGGTGACAAAAAACGTTTTCTTTTTTTATTTAACTTATATTTGAATATTCATAAAAAAAATGTGATAATAAGTGCGACACGTTGTCACGTTTTTCTATGACGTCACAGGTTGCTTTTTCGTACAAATTCCACAGTAATTTCGTGTTTTGATGTTTAGTAAAAAGTAACAGACTTGACTAGTTGGAAACTTCCCTACGTGTCCCTACGGGACGTCTTCCGATGTTTCCGGAAACACATGTCGCTCGACAATAAATGTCGCCTAGTCAGACATGGTAGATAATGCTTCATAATACTTCTAATTCAGAGTATTATTATTATAAAAGTGAACAATTGTATACCAAGCTGTCTCTAATAATAAGATGCGATTGGGCAAATTCGTTACTCGTAACCCCGAGCAAAAACTTTTGGTTCCCGCTAAAAATCCATTTACCCCAAGCCTTAAAAAAAGGTTTAGTTTACGTACCGACATCGCGCGCGTGTTTTTGCAAGAACTTCAAAAACGTTAAAAAAGTGTGTTAGATTGATAATCTCGTTTGAAACCCATTGTAAGTGAATCGGCAGCTACCCAAAGCACCATCTTCAACAGCTTTGGTGTCAGAAGATAACAAACGGAAGAAATTACGTGAGTACCTACCTAGGTATATTTTAATTAGAATGCATTAAAATTTTTACTTAACCTTCCAACAAAGGGTCATCAAATAAGATGTATATGATATTGGTGAGGTTGGGAATCGACCTAGCAATCTATACGAAAGGAGAAGAGAACACTTCGAAATTTAAAAAAATCTCGTGTGAGTTGTGCGGATTATATTTTAGCTCGTGTAGTATAAATAATAATAAAAAGGGTCTTGACAGACAGGGACGGATAACAAAGTGATCTTATAAGCGTTTCGTTTTTCCTTTTGGAGTTTGGAACCCTAAAAAGATTATTAAAACCCCTGCCAATCTCAACCATAAATTTTGCCAATGTTTACAAAAAAGTTAATTTTCTTAATGGATTTGATCTGTCAATCTGAAAATGATAGCATTGGTGAAATCAGGTGCCTCTATCAAATTAAATGGAACATCATGATAGGTAGGGCATCATGGGAAGATAAAAACAGATCTGATAAGATTTTGTTCCATTAAAACTATATCCTTCTATGATGAAAAAAAGACGAAAAGCTACTAGAAGAAAAGAGAGGAAGGGGAAGACCAAGAAGAGCTTACATGGAACAGATTAAAGAAAAGGTTAACATCGTGTCTTATAGGGAAGTCAAGGAATTGGCCTTTGATAGACTGGAATGGAAAATGCAACACTGAGAAGAGCGTGGCTCTTAAATTGATGATGATAAAAAGTATATCAATATATATACCTACCTACCTTTACCTATATTGACTAAGCGAGTAAGCCATCTAAGCGAATAGGTATGCATGTCGTATTGCTCATATCATAACTTATCTCAAGGACTTATCGATGTCATAGTAATACCTCCACCCCGGAACTTTCTCCCTCTCCTTTCCTCAAAACTAGAGGGAATAGGCATTTATTAAAAAGCGTGTACCATTTTATGCCACATCTTCACGTTTGTGGATAATAGACCTTATGGAGTGTCTAAAATTCTATGAAGCCACGATTGACAGCGCTCTGAGACATTTAACACTATCTGGGGCAAGGTTTCGGGTATAGGCAACGAGTCATTGGCTTTAATTCATAATTGGAAACACCTAAATAGGCTTGCCTTTCTTCTACATGGGCCTTAACACAGCTGGTGAGGAGTTAGTGTATATATTATACATCTCTGTCTACTCCTTTGGGCGTATAAGCTAAGCTATGTTATATTCTCTCATACTCTTGGTCAAGTTAACGCTAGAGTGGTCTAATTATTGTTAATTCGTTCATTTCGTTAATTATGGTACCGTATGGTGGATGTGACTAATTGGTACATCCAGTGTTCAGTGACATGTGTACAACATTCATATTCCATAGTAATACAGAACAGTATTATAGATATGTGTACTCAACTAACTTATACTTCCATAAAATATACAGGGTGTTAATGACATCGTAGTGAATACTGAGGGGGATGAATCAGTTCATGATTCTTGAAAGTATGGAACATAAATTAATAAAAAAGGCATGTTTTTCTTGTTTTTTTTTTTTAAATTAATTTCAATTGCATACTTTTGCGTCGGGAAATTCCAATTGCTATCAATCCTCAAAGTCTCTAACGCCCTGTATGTTAAGTGCTATAAAAGCCTGAATTATGGTAAATCTTAAGATTTACTGGTATGAAAAACTTCAATAAACGCCTGATCCGTGTGTGTGATGACATAAAATAATCAATGTTTCTTTCTTTCTTTCGATCCTATCCTATCTCTCCAACTACGGATAGTTTGCCTATTAAGGGAAAAAAGTGAAATAAGAGACAAAAATATCGCTTCAATGTGCTGACCCTATCCCTACTGATATAGGGACCTCATTGTATTTATTTTATTCATTTGTTTCTCTATATTCGATCATGTTCAATTCCCAGCTCTGCATTTGTCATTGTTCCTAGTAATCCTACCTACCTTTTCCTTTAAGCAAAAGTAAATGATTCTATCTCGAGACTTTCTATCGCCCCCGTGTTCTAAAATGAAAACAAAGAAAAAGGAAAAAGTTTAGAAAACATTTCTCTGTTGAACATTATTAAGAGGATACTGTCACGAGACAAACTAGCCAATGTCGTTTTAAAATCCAAACCTCATTGTTTAACTTTTGTGTCTGGAAATATCAGCTTTAGGAGGTCAAAATGCTTTTCATCCATTCACGTCCTTACATGTGTCATAATAAGTCTACTTAATACAAAATTGAAACTTTCAAATCAACTGTCATGGAATTCGACGAATAAGCATCACATTGGTGCTAATTCCTGCAGACGCCATCTAATTTTATTTTAAGTTATAACTGTCATTTTCTTATCCGTTGAAAAAAAAAGGGACGGGTAATCGACAGGCATAAAATTTATGGAATACACGTCAATTATAAGCAGAAATCTAAAACAGCAGTCTAAAAATTTTATATCGGCCTATAACCCGACAGAATTAAGTAGACAGCACGTCAAACGGATTGCATACCAGCGAGATGCCTATATTTTATTCGCACGGATTATTCATTCATTCTAAAATTAACTTGTTGACAATCATCCGTCCCTTTCCATTACGGCGGAAAAAAAATTATTAGGTGTCTGCATGAATCGGGGCCAATATTTGGCCAATATATAATGCTACCTATTCACGTACCCCGGACACTATGCTAAAATGTCATTCCTACCATGTATGCCTAACGCGTAGGTCGCGGAGCGGCTTACGGCCATTTTAGGCTTTACTCTAAACCTCAAAGACCCAAAAGGGTGTAAGGTCGGTGCCCGATACGAATTTGTTCTAAGTATACATAGTCATCTCCTTAGCGTTATTCTGTTTTCACAGGGTACGCTTATCTAACCGGAAGAATTGGGTAGATTTCTAGCTTAAAAGATAAATATAAAATTCTAATTATTAAACAAAGATTTAAAGATTAGAAAAAAAGTTTTCTTTTTTCTATTTAAGTAACTTATTATTTATGAATTGTAATAAAGAAGAAGAACCTAACCTAACCTAACCTAACAATAAGTTCGACATTTTGTCACGTTTTTCTATGATGTCAGAGGTTGCTTTTTCATACAAATTCCATAGCAATTTCGTGTTTTGACGTTTAGTAAAAAGTTACTGATTTGACTAGTAGAGAGCCTTCAGCGCTCCCCATTTCAGTCCGGCAAAGTTAATGCCATCTGCGGCAAATCTACGTCACGTAAAAAAAAATTGCTATTGATAAACGACGTTTTCGGTAGAAAGCACTCGGTATTTATCGCGTCTGATGTTCACACCTTAAAAAAAGTGACTGTCTTAAAAATAGTTGTATTTTAGTCTACTAGGTACTAAATGACAAGCTGTTATTGAGCGGAAGCAAGCTAAGTAACTTTGAAACTTGACAGGCAAAAGCTTTTGGTTTAAAATCTATAATATCCGGGACCGTAATAAAGTAAAATTCTACTAATAGGAACATTGTTATATACTTATAGGCCCTAAATGGGTTAGCAGACATAATTCAAACAAGGCGATTTGCAGCCACTATAAAGTCAAAATCCTAAGATGGATATGATAGGTGAGTGTGTAATGGTCCATAATCAAAAAATAATCAATAGTGGTTGCTATGCACGAGCCATTATACTACATATAACTATATACTTTATTATATTTCATGTATCTCAAAGATAATGTTAACAAAGTAAATAACATCTGTGTGATGGCAGCCAGCTTTCTACGTAATGCCTTTTACTTTCATTAGTAAATGAATGACTTTGCAATGTTGGTAACACATTACGATAACACAACAGTTTACTTACCTAACTGTGAAACAGTAGCATATTTCATACCTCATTAAGTAATAACTTATTTAGTTTAGCTTCATTGTGTTTATGTTACATACATAAATTCACGCCTATTTCCCACCGGGGTAAGCAGAGACTATGGAATTTAATTTGCTACGATCCTGACGCAGTTTTCTTGGTTCCTTCACTTCCATCAATCGTTAATCGCGTTGTTGAATCGTAAAGCTAATTCAGAAGCCTTGGGGTAGTTTGACGATTTTTTCTTCCATCTCATATTGACATAATGTCGATAACCTTATCAAACTTGGCATCAGCAAAATCTGGATATTTTTTATCTACTTACGTACTTAGTAGCTCAGTAGACAAGGGCATTGCATACAATAAAGTAAAGAAGCTCTAAATAAATAACAACCGGACATTCTAGACGCTTCTGGTGACTTTATCATTTGTAAGTCGGAGAAGTGGTTAAGAAGTTACGAGGGAACAGGCGTAGATATACACATACATAGTATACATAGCGGTGAAACACATACCTAACCCTCCCGTGTGCTTCGCTGTAATCGGCTAAACATGACTAAATTTATTATGAAGTACCTACCTATCTAGACTTCAACAAAGCGTGCTTCCGCCTAGTTTAAGCCAGGCTGGGTGTTAGCGGGTTTATCGCGGATACCGCCACATGTGGCTTTCGTCGCGTTTTATGAGCATTAGCATAATGAACGCGCCGACGAAAAGGATTGCCGGCGCGCTATGCCGCGACACTGCAAGTACGCAAACTTAGTTTACAATCGAAATAAAATAACAAAATGGATTTAATAAAATAAGAAGAACTATATGAAGTAGTTTGAGAAGAAACAGTAACAGTAGTGTCGACCTTCGTGGTCCAATGGTTGAGCGTTGCGTTGAGCGTCCGTGGTTCGATTCCCGGTGGGGGACATATAGCAAAAATTACTTTGTGGTCCCTAGTTTGGTTAGGACATTACAGCCTGATCACCTGATTGTCCGAAAGTAAGATGATCCTTGCTTCGGATACTTCTTACTGATGTAAGTAAGTAGTTGTTACATGAGCCATGTCAGGGGCCTTTGGCGGCTCAATAGTAACCCTGACACCAGGGTTGATGAGGTTGGTACTCCACCTCACAACTCACACGATAGAAGAAGAAGAAGAGTAACAGTAGTAGTGTTAGTAGTAAGGGAAGTTGCAGGTCGTGTCGTATCAGGAGGTGAAGGTTATGGCGGGAAGAAGAGAGGAATGGCGATTACTCCACCGACAAGGGCGGAGCTCTTAAATAAAGATAGAGAGATATGAAGTAGTTATTAAGCCAAGTCGAAAGCCTTTGAGTAGCTTGAAAACTACCTACAGCGTATGGAATGGTTATTGGCTCAATCAACCCGCAGTGTTGAACCGTGGTGGATTACTCCATAGATGAGAGATGTGAGATGGAATACCAACCTCATCAACCCTGGTGTCAGGGTTATTACTGAGCCGCCAATTACCCCTGTCATGGGTTATGTAACAACTACATACTTACATTAGTAAATAGTAACCGGAACCAACGGCTTAACGTGCCTTCCGAAGCACGGATCATCTTACTTTCGGACAATCAGGTGCTCAGCATGTAACGTCCTAACCAAACTAGGGATCACAAAATGATTTTTGTATATGTCCCCATCGGAATTTGAACCCGGGACCTGTGAATCGTGAGCTCAACTCTCAAACTACTGGACCTCAGAGGCCGTTACCTACAGCTTATGGAATGGCTATTAGCCCAAAGCAACACGCAGTGGTGCAGCGTGGATTACTCCATACCCCTCCACTTAATTGAGGAGAGGCCTGTGCCCAGCAGTGGGACGTAAGTATAAAGCTGTTTACGCTACGTACCTATAGTAAATGAAAGTTTATAATGATTTCGTTATGATGTCAAAAGAAACGTGTGGGTGTACTTTTACAGCTCTACCTACCCCTTCGGTGATACGCGCGTCATGCTATGTTATTATTATGTCTGTGATATTTTATGTTACTCTAAATTCTCGTAATTAATCAACAGCACTTGCAAAGACCAGCATTATCACCCTCATTCAAAGAAGCAATTTAAGGTTTCGCGCCTAATTTAAAGCCCATTTAAGTTTTCAAACTTAACTATAAATTATGAACGAGTTATACAATTTTATCACATCTTAAAATAAGATAATAAAGCATAAATATTTACTTCAACAAAATAATTACCTTTAAGGCGGTTATTCTATTTCTCTTTTGTTTTGTATTTTGTTTTTTCCTGTTTGTGCAATAAAGTATTTGTTATGTTATGTTATGTCACTCCCTTTTACCCCCTTTTTACCCGTGGTCCCACCAACATGTCCCTCTGGTGGGTCTAAACATAACATAAACAGCCTATATACGTCCCACTGCTGGGCACAGGGGTCCCCTCAATCAACCGGAGGGGGTAAGGAGCATACTCCACCACGCTGCTCCAATGCGGGTTGGTGGAGGTGTTTTTACCGGTAATAGCCGGGACCAACGGCTCTGGTGGGTCTAAGGGTATTTTTTTACCTCACACGAGGCGACAGCTGGCTGGCGGTGAAGCGGTTGGCAAAGTACTATTGACGTACTGTATGGAAACCGTCGATTCTTAACACACGAGCATCGCCTCACCGCGTGGTTTCGTTTGATAATAGCCTAAGCATCTACCTGCTTATTTAGTATTAAACAGAACGAATAGTTCAGAATAATTAAATATTATATTTCAATAAAAATAACATAAAAAAGATGCGCAAAAGACGCGTAAAAGATGGGTGTGACGACCTCAATGCTATCGGAGATCGCGCAAAGTCGAGAGGAGTAGAAAAATCAAAGGGAGGCGTTTGCCCAGCAGTGGGTTCGAATAACTAAATAAGATAAGATAAGATAAAGAAATTTTACAATAGTTTCTATGCGCGGTAAGAGTTAGTACTGTCAAAGTACGTACGCTAGTATTATGGCGTTCATTAGCCAAGTCATGTATCAGGCGAGCGAGATTACGTCAATCGGTTATTTTCTATCACATTACCACACTTAACTTGACACCCATAATTACTAACTTTATAGTGAAGGGTAACACACAACTAATGTTTAAAACATCGTAGCATTTTATTCGATTTCGACACATTATTATTATACCCGCCCCGGCTTCGCTCGGGTGCAATGCTGAGGAAAAAATGAAATTATTTACGACATCACATTAAAAACCTCAAAAATAACAGTATTTCTCCACTATTTAATGGATGTTATTATACATATAAACCTTCCTTTTTAATCAGTCTATCTATTAAAAAAACCGCATCAAAATCCGTTGCGTAGTTTTAAAGATTTAAGTGTACATAGAGATATAGGGACAGAAAAAGCTTTGTTTTATACTATGTAGTGATAAGTTGTTTCAACAAGCCACTTCCAGACGTTAGCTTCTATGAAGTTTAGGGAAATACCTAAGCGCCTGAATAACCGATCATTGATGGTGTTACTCTACTCACAACAAAAGGCATACAGGCGCTTATTTATGAGTATATGTTAATGTAGATTATAAACCGAAATGCTGTTGAATGTATATAACCTCATTTGAGACTAAATAAACGTAGGGTATTGTTGATTTACGACTTTCTAAAGCCTTCTC